>NW_028277067.1:13431250-13740000 GCF_059951505.1 Python bivittatus | reverse complement strand
AGCCACTCATCATTGTAGTGACTAGGATTAGCTAGTCTATCCATCTCAGTATGAAGAGATGATTAGCCATTTCTGACTGGTGTTGTGTACATATAATCTTGATCCTGGATCTAGAGGACTGCTCAGGGAGATAGGTAAAGGCTAGCAAAATTGCATCTATAAAGCGCTTGCCATTTATTTTCAGATTCTAATTGGCAAGACAGATCTGCTTTCTTGCCCTACATTCGCCATTTCAGCCTCAGCAACAATAAATAGTAGAAGTATGCTTATGTGTGTTCCACCAACGGCACAGGATTTCTTCCCCTCGCTCATGATGTTATGTAGTATTTGTATTGTTCATTTTAGGGCTCCAAGATTAAATAGGCAAAATTGCCAGCTAGTGCTTTAGCGGATTATAAGTAGGGGGTGCAAACTCAACCAATATGCACTGAGAGAGAAGTGAACTTGTTCTTGATGTTCATTTTTATTCTTGCGTAGTATTATTGTGAGAAATAAATGTGGATTTTTCAAAATCATATTGTGTGGAAGCTTGCCCCATTTTTCTCCAAATCATTCTTCTTAATGTGACAGTAACCATTCTTGGAGAGAACTATTTATTCTGCCAAGCTACTGAGGATTGTACAATGAATGAAATAAGCACTGATCCTGTGCCTTACTGAACAGACTCTTAGCAAGTACACTTTACTAGCCCACCTGTATTTGGAAATGCAGTCTTCAAGATGGACTAGAAGAGAAGCAGCTGGTAGGAAAATGTATGATTAAACCCTGCGAAGCATGGAATTTCAGTTAATGTGGCAAGGAGCATACCACAAAGTCAGCCAGCATCTCCTAGAGATCCCAGTTTGATTTCTGTATTATTTCCTAATCTCAATTAGAACAATCAGGCATTTTGCACCTTCAAAACTCATTTGGGGTAAAAGAATAACGGTCAAAATAAAGACCCATCCAAGACAATTTTACTAGTAATAAAACATTTATTAGAAGAAAACATGGAAAATAAAGGAAATGGCATGTCACAGAATCTTAACATAGCTTCAGATATATCTTCATAAAAATGTGAAGCAAGAACATACCTATTTTCAGCAAACAAGATTTTTCTATTACTCTGGAAAAAAAAGTTTAAGAACATGCAGTTAAAGAAAAATCATCAAGCAAAACGTTTCGCATCAACTTTCCAGAGGTGTATGACAGTCATTTTGAAAAAAGTTTTGCACAGGTCTGCTTCTTCAAAAGCCATTCCCAAATTTACAAAGTTTAAAACCTTGGTGGCTTGGCCCCCAAATCACAGAAACTTGATACTATACATGAAAGGTGCCTCTCCTCCACCCTCCTGAGCCTCTTCTAATCTGGGGGGTGGAGGAATAACTTTGCAAACACCCATGAAGTAGTCAACAGGAGATCCTAAATGAATATTGCTGAGAGAACAGCATTAATCCTACTTGCTTCCTAGAAAATCCTGTAGGGGGCTGTTTTCATAGCTGCATGCATGGTCTGTCTTTTCTATTCAAGGTTAATGTGGCTTCAGGAATCTACACCTGTTTACAAGCCAATGTAAGAAAAACCTGGATCATTCCTGGATAGAGAGAGGCTTCAATCTAAGTAAATGTCTGCTACAGTTACCACAAAGTTTTCTTGTGCACTTTAAATCTCTGCTCCAAGGAAGCATTCAAAATACATACGATAGGATGTTGCATACATTGGCATGGAAGTTTTCATTTGTCCCAGGAAATATGTTTTATTCTACACACTATTGTAGTTTTAACAAATCAGAGGAGTCGAATTCCAGCCAAAGACGTCGTCTTACCTAGCTTAAATATGAAGGGGAAAGTGGGATATTGCCTACATATCTGCTGTGTTGTCTTCCCACATCTAAGAAACAAATCTAATTCTCTCTCCTTTAGCTACAAGCATGCTGATACTATTAAGCGAATATAAAAGATAGAGGGAGTGATCTTGCCTTCTTAACTGCTGAAACCACCGACAACTGACAAAACAAACAAAAAGAAATCGAACCTGGGTACTCAAGAATTCCAAAATGAAAGGGATTTAAACTAGTCAGCACTGTTCATCAGATGAAAAGTGGAGAGATTACTTGAAGGACTGACACAAGCCATAATGAAGCAGCAGACTTTCCATGCATGATCCAAGATTTTGGTGTAAGTGGGCTAATTACATTCCTTTCCACCCCTGGATTTCTGCCCTAGGGATCATCACTACTTGCATATTTACAATGGCCACTGGTTTTTCAGTTTGATTTAGCATATTCTCTCAAACACAGTCCATGTCTGAACTGTTGCATATGTATGAAATTAACAAAAAAGGCTAGGGAACTATGCTTGGGTACAGAGTGCCACTATAGCCAGAAGAGAAATGTGTAGAAGCATTCTCATTGTAGAAATGAAAAAGGTCGAAGGGCAGGCACACCACCTAAACAGGCTAGCTTGTGTCATGTCTATGATGATGGAACTAAAATAAAGCCTACCCCATTCATGCCTTTGTTCAAGAAACATTTAGTTAAAAAAAAAATTCACATAAATGTTTTGTACTCGCAAAGGATAATTGGTGTTGCTGTGAAGCCTCTCTGGATGGACGGATTTTTAAAAGGCAGAGCACAGAGAAATTATATTCAAAAGGGAACTTTTTTTTTTGACCAAAGCACAAAATTGATGTGGCATTAAGGGGAGGTGGTTAACACTGGATGCACTGAGTCAGGCTTCCTTGGGGAATGCTACTGTCCACTCTTATCCTTCCAAATAGCCACTTCTGGTACAGAGATCCTCCTTAGAGAGAAGCACCTTGCCACTTGTGGGGAAGCCCAGATGCTTAGCTATCCCATCGGCTTTTCTTGCGTTTGGGGGGTTCAGGAACTGCAAAACCATCTGTCTTGGTGTTGTCTCGGTTGTTGCTTTCTTTCTTGCTCTCATTATTCCTATTTTCATTATTTCTGTTTTCATTGTTGTTCCGGCTGTCCCCATTATTTCGGCTGTCTCCGTGGCGACCACCGCTGTTGCTCCCACCTCCAGAATGTCGGCCTTCGCTGTGTCGATGGCTGTCCCCATGGCGGTTTTCTCCATGGCGGTAGCCTTCCCCGTGGCGCTGGCCGTCACTATGGCGACTGCTGCCATCTCCATGGCGCTGGCTGTCACTATGGCGACTGCTACCCCGATTGTCATTGTATCTTTCTCTGCCTCCACTGTTGCCTTCTCTGTTGCTGTTGCTGGCATTCGCGCTATTGTAACCCTGAATGCCAGTGCTTGGAAAGGTGGAGATGCTGTTTAAGTTTCCAGCACTTGTGAAACCTGGGATACCTTTTGCCAAACCTGATACTCCCATGGGACTGTCAGGTTTTGCTGAGTTCTGCTGGGCTGAATTTGTTGGCACAGAGTTTAAGCTGCCTGCACTGGTCCAACCACTGGCACCTGCTGACGAACTGCCTGTCTTCTGGTTGCTAAAGCTGGCAGCAACAAAATGGCTCTTATACTGGGACTACAAGAGAAAAAAACCCCCACCTTATAGTCAGTACATACTTTCACCTTCATAAAAATTCTCAAGCAACATGGGCCTCTTCTTTAAACACCAATTAAGACTGGAGACTGGAAGCTCAATACGCAGAAACTATTGATCAGCACTGCATTCTTGTTATGCCTGACTTAAGGAGCCTGTTTTAATTGATCTGAGAGGGGAAGAACAGAGCTAGGTGACCTTTAGTCCACCTTGCAGCCCTCTGGTCTCCATGTGATAGTTTGAATTTGCAGGATTTCCTTCTCCACAGATAACCTGGTGCAAATAGGAGGCACTGTGTTTCAAAGACTAATGGCCACATTGGGGTGAAAATCCTGGTGGAAAAGTGGCAACAGCACTAGAATGAGGACAGTGAGATCTTAACATGAGATTGCTGTTCATACTAACCTGAAACGCTGCCTTCATTGCAGATAACCTGTCCCCCATTGCTCCTGAGGATGGCTTATATGCTTCATAGTTGACCATTACACTATTGCTCCCCCGATCCTATGACACAAAGTTACATTGTTCAACTGAGCTGCAATCTTGGGCACGCTTAGCAGCAATAAATATGTTTGTTATCTAAGCGTCAATGCTTACCACGTTCTCTGATCCTAAGCCAGGCCGCTCACGGTACCCCAGACCACCACCACCAATGTTTAGCTTCTTGCCCTTCCCTCCCTTGAAACGCGATTTCCGGAACCAAGCATTCTGGGAGAGAAGAGGGTGACATTAATAAGAAATGCTGGGTCTGCAATATGTCAGCACATTATTGTGTTTTAACAAGTGAGAAAGCAATACTAAAACTATAGATGCTCCTTGGGTTATCTAAGTTCTGACTTCTATAAACTCAGTTTTACATAAACATTTCAATAAAACACATCTGATATTTTCTTCCTGCACTTCCATGACTCTAATCTCAGGATCTGGCCTTAGCAGCCATCTCCACTGTGGTTCTTTCTATGCCCTGCTCTCCCTTTTGTCAACACAACACTACATGACCATCAGCTAAAGAAATCAGTCAACCTTGCAATTACTTCTCACCACCTTACTTTTCTTTAATTGTTGCTCACTGGCTCATCATAAGGAAGGTGACAAATGCACCTCTATGAAGGATCTCATGTGAGAATATGCTGGCTTCCTTGTTTTAGGGATTTCTTCCTCTCTTCTACCCTTTCCTGTTTATGCATAGAGGTGAGATACAGAACAAGCACCAGTTAACATAGCCAACTGGTGCTATAATGCCTATCCAGCCTCCTTCCTCATCAATCCCTAAAATGCCACCTGCAGTTACTGCATACATATCTTGGTTTGAGGGACACTTGGTCTAATTCTGACTTATGCAAATATCAGGTTACTCAATGCTCTCCCAAACAGAACAGTTATGCAAGTTTGAGAGTGCCTATAATTAAATTAAATGTAATTACCATTGTAAATTAAAATATTAAAATTGTTATTATATATGATAAATACCATAGCACCCCATGTACATAAATAGTCTTCCATTTTATCTCATTAAAAATTACAACTTGGTGGCAACTCTTGAAGAGTACTCCAAGTTTTCAAGTGATACATGCTGCCCAGTAGCCTTGGATTATGCATCATCATTTCTACAACTGTATCAGTCAATACAGTCAATATTGACCAATGTTCTAACTCCTTCACTAAGTTTTGCCTGGCTCAGACAAAGAATGTAGTAAAATTTCAAGCAAATTTACTTCAGATTAACAACCTTTCAAAATTACAACCTATACATCTTACACTGTTACCACACTCGCAATCTACTATGTGCTTCAAAAAAGAAAAAGAAAGCAGAGATTTTACCTGCATAGCTAAATCCAAAAGTTCTTTTGAAACATGCTGATTGGCCCCTTCCAAATTCCGAACAAGATCTCCAGCAAAGTTGCTATCCTTCTGAGTCAACAAGGTGTAGGCCACGCCCTTTTCCCCTGCTCTACCAGTACGACCAATTCGGTGAGTATGAGTGTCAATATCGCGAGCCACATCATAATTGATCACAGTCTTAATGGAAGGAATATCCAGACCACGAGCTAGGCATAAAACACTTGAGTTATGAGGTTGGAAGTCAAAACTGCCGTTCTCAAATACTATAGACACTTGTCTTTAAAATCATTCTACTACTTTCCAATGCAGTCAGACTTCAGTCTATTTTCAAAGGCCCTTATGCTATTCCACTACTTTCCATTTTAGAAAGGTTTCTTAGTTAAGCTACTTTCTGTGCAAATCAGCTATTGGTCTATGCATTAAATATACTCTGAAGACCTGGAGAAAAAAGGGGAATATGCCCATTTTTTTAATATTTCCCCCCCCCAATCTCGAATTCTCTTTTTTCAGACTTTCACATCTCTAATTATGAGTCTAAAAAGAGCGTTTTTCCTAAGCTTGAAATAATGAGACTAAACTGAAAATTCTGCTAACAACTCTTAGTTATTACTGGGGTTGGGGGGGGGAGGTGCATTGACTATAGATTTAACTATAGATTTAATTCTGTGTATTCTCCTACCCCCAACCCATGCTACCATCAAACTGGCAGAACAGCACTGTTGGATCCTGGCTATCATTTCAGTACTAATTTTGTTGTTGTTGTTTAGTCGTTAAGTCGTGTCCGACTCTTTGTGACCCCATGAACCATATTGCGCCAGGCCTTCCTGTCCTTCACTGCCTCCCTGAGTTTGCTCAGTTTCATGCTCATTGCTTCAGTGATGCTATCTAACCATCTCATCCTCTGCCGTCCTCTTCTCCTTTTGCCTTCAATCTTTCTCAGTACTAATACTTACAAATAACTTATCTAAAGAGCACCCCCCTTCTATCTCTTTCACAGAAATACCTTTTCTAGTGTCTTTACAATATACATATATCATATCATATTAAAACAAAGGAGCCATATTGCTTGTGGGGAAGGAGAAAAGGATGCTTTAAGAAACAGTTTCCAGGTCTGTTAAATCTAGCCTTGCAGTTTTACCAGCCACATCTGTAGCAACCAGAACCGGAAAGGTCCCTTTCTTGAAATCTGAGATGACTTTGTTCCTTTCACTCTGGTCCATATCACCATGCAGGAGCCCTAGATTGTGCCCCTCCTGCTTAAGGTTGTTGGCCAATTCTTCTGCATTTGCCTTCTTGGTGACAAAAAGGAGGACACTCCCTGAAGAGGTGAATTCTACTAGACGACCAGTCAACCAGTTCCATTTATTTGGACCAGAAGTGAAGATCTCCACAATCTGAGTGATATCTTCATTTGCCTGTTTGGGGGAACAAAGTGAACAGAGAGCATCAGAACATAGCAATACAAAGCAAATACTTGCCGGCTAGACCAAAGCAGAGGACTACGCAACCCTAGGACTTACCTTTTTGTTAATGGTTCCATTCAAAGAATGATTTTAGAAGGGGAATTTGCAATATTACCTCTCCAATGTCTCCCTGCACCACTCGAATTGGGTCAATCAGAATGTCCCTGGCCAGTTTCTCAATCTTCTTCCGAAAAGTTGCACTGAACAGAAGAGCTGTTAAGTCAGAAACGTAGTGCTGAATGTATACACATACCCAAAGAGATACCTGAACACAAGCTCTCCGCTAAACCAAGGCCCTTGGAATCTAGACACAATGGCTGGATTCACATGGTGCATTAAGCCATAACATTTATGACAGGAATAGCAGTTTACAAATTGAACAGCTAGTTTAACATGTATCTCTAAACAAAACCCAAACAAATCACATTGTTTAGCACAATGTGTGAACCAATACCCACACAATGATGCAGGCAATTCTGCACATATTCAGAGACATAAAACAACATTCTTCTCTCACATCCATATGCAGTCATAACAAAATGTATCACATGTAATACACAAACTTCTAAAATATTCTACAGCACTGTTTACCAGCAAGTCCTCATTCAAATTAGGCATCAATGCTGGTAGTTTCTCACTGAATTAAGTAGGTAACCAAATGAAGATGTTAAGTGGAATTTACCCTGAAGCACAGGAATGGACAGTCTGTGGTACTTAAGAGTTTCTTCTGCCAAAATAAGTAACAGTTTCCTTTCATTTTGATGCAGGAAACACAGAAATGCTTATTTACATCTGGTAATAGGCTTAATATAGCTTGAAATTTTTTAAAAAAAAATGTAGCTTCCCTAAAAGACAAAGGGACAAGGAAAACCACAACTGCACTGACTTCTTTGAAATGGCCCCATATATTCTGTATCATTATCCTATCTGTTGCAGCCTTCAGCCCTTCCCCCAGGTCATCAAAAGCTTGCTGCTCCAGCTGTAAAATTCTGAAGCTGCCTAGCCTGTCTATGATCTATTTTACCTAGAACAATCCCTAACCCTTGCTGTTCAAGATGACTGCTAGCTCCCTACTTCCCTTGCCTCAGATAAATATGCAGAGAGGGAAGGTAAAGGGGCAACAGATTTACTTGTCTGAAACTTATTTACATGCCAGAACTTCAGAATACAGCAATCGGGGAAAAAATGAAGTCAGATACAAGAACACATGGGGGGAGGGGTTTCCTCTTGCTTAATTAAAAGGAGTGTGTAAGGGCATTTGATATCTAGTCTATTTTCTTCCATATGTAGATCTGGGTATTAAAAATTGTTTGGGTGACTTGAATTAACACTAACAGAAAAGTCTAACTCCCCCTTTAACAAGGACACATATTTTTTCAGAAATCTTATATTAAGAAAGCTCATACTCACTCTGTCTTTCAGGGCGGACATGACTGGCAATTGATCGGACTTGGTATTCTGAAGAAAAAGGAAAGGAATACAATGAAAAGCATCACCCTCTGAACCAGGCCCCACAGTCCCAAAAATCGAATTCATTTTATGCATGTATGTATGTATTTATAAATAAATAAGAATGGCCAAAATTGCAGGAGACTTTGGTATTCCTATATTAAAGTCTTGGAAAATCACAAGAGAAAACAAGATTTGGCAGATCTGTGAAATGAAGTGTTTTGGACAAGATACACCTAGAGACAATACAGCGGTCCCCTTGAAGTCCCAGGCTACAAACCCCTAGCAAAGAATAGAAAGCAATATCATCAAGATTGCTGAGCATCCAGCTGAATTGACTAAACAAACTATGGACATTTTAACGCCAATTAGCTAGTGTTAATTAATTTGTGAGCCTGAATGTGTTTTAATTTTTAAATCACAAAAGTAAAGCTTTCTCTGAGAAGCAATCACAAGGCTCAACTTCTCACATTGCCATCTTTAACAGGAAGTCTATAAAAATAAAAAAAAATCTGTAGCACAAAAGAAACAAAATGCCTGAAATTCATAGCTAGCTCTGTATAAGCTGATAGATACACCTGGCTAAGCCCCCATATACCAAATCCAGCGAAACTTAAAATATGAGTTTAATATAAACTGTAATTGCATTGCAGTTCCTTTCAACTGTGCTAATAAAAAATACTGAGTTATTGTACTAGTTTAACAAGGACATTTATTTTAATCCACCGTACCTGGTTTGGACTTAAAATTGTATGCTACTTTATTTCTTTTCCTGAGCATAAAGGGGGGAAGGGAACACCCAAGGTTGCTTCTGCTAACATGTGTAATGTTAAATTATGACTTCATTGTACTGCATATACAAACATAACTGATATACTCATTTTGACTCAAACTTGTTATTCGCATGACAGATTTTTTTTAAATATTCTATGAAAAGGAGAAATGGAAATTATCTTTCCTTGAAAGCCATATAAGGTTGAGGATTTGGAAATCAAATAAATGTTTATTTAAATATTTATTGAGGCCAATGATTAATTTGGTAAAAAAAAGATATCAGCCCAGTTCAGATCACACATACTGTTTTGTCTACCTATATACAGGCTGTTCTAGTCTATGACTGGCCTCAATACAGACAAGGGATGGCAAGGACAACTTCTCCAGAATAGGCCTATTTTATTAGGACACCTCTGCACACTTCCCACCTGCATGACAACTTGGCTACAGAGCTGGGTGTTCCATGCCACCTTCTAAGTTACTGCCATCATGAAAAGAAAGGAAGTAAAAAAATCCTGTTTTTTCTTCTGACTATAACATACTTGGTTAAGCAAAAGGGAATTTTTGAATTTCTGTCTGAAGCTTCAATAGATTTCTAGAGAAGGGGAGTTTCAATGCCTGACAGAGATCACTAAAATCTATCTTCATTTATATACTTTAAAGTGCCCTCTGCCATGCAAGAACATCGCTAAGGACTCTCAACCAACCATAGAAATTATGACAGAAAACATAACATAGCTTGATAGTAGCGTTCACATTCATAAGATATGTGTTTTGTTCTTTATTTCCTGTATTCTTCACTGGGTCAAACTACTTTCCTTCCTCCATGTTTGTTACATTCCCACATGCAAAAACCCGCATTTTGCACCATTTATTTCAGCTATTACCAAAATATTCTGTATCTTTTTGTAAAACTGGAATGTTTACTAGGCACCTAATTAAGTAAAACATCAGACTTTACATGATTTTGCAAGTGATTATCAAACAAAGCACTTCTAGAAGACAACAGGTAACAGAAGAACATGCACACTGTTTATAAACTATTGTTATAAGCGTTATTACTGGTTACGTACCAAAACCCATGTCAAACATCCTGTCAGCTTCATCAAACACCAGGTAAGTGACTCTTTGAAGGTTTGTGGCTTTCTTCTTCACATGATCAATCAATCGGCCCTGTGTGGAAACATTTAGCATACCCCTAAGCCTGAAAGCAAAGCAAACACCAATGTGATTCAAACTACAGGAAATATTGTAAGTGGGCTTCACTGTTCCAAATCCCCCTACACCCATCCTTTGTCATTTGGAATTTTTATGAATCCTGCAAGTGAGCACTGAGTTGGGGTTAGGCAAATCAGAAATCAAAGAATTTCAGTTAATTATTTTGTTCAAAAGAAGAAAAAGCAAGAATACTGTTCCTCACTGCAACACGACCATAGTGATGAAATACTCACAGGAGTGCAGACAACAATTTCTGCCCCTTCCTGAAGAGCCTTGGCCTGCTCCCACATGCTTCCTCCGCCATATACAGCTACAGACCGTAGATTGTAGGCTTTTCCAAAACGCTTGCATTCAGCATGGATCTAAAACCATACAGGTTCATACAATGTTAAGAATAAAGTAATATAAAACCCAGAAAAAGTTCTATTATTTCAAAGAAATGACTTTAAAAAGTCCTCCTATTTGTTAGCACAGCGGTGGGCAATTTTTTGGTAGCCAAGGGCTGTGCTTAACATTTTTGGTGGCCTCAAAGCGGATGGAGCCATATATGCAAATGTGGCTTTGGCAGTTTTCTTATTTAACTATTAATGACCTATATAGTTTTCATTTGGCTCCCCACTCAAAATGATGTGAAACTTGCCCCCAATTTTCAGCAACCACAAATGATTCCAAGGGCAGCTGAGGTTACATGCTGCCCTGGGAATGCATACTGTCCACTTGAGATTTATTTATTTAGAAAATGTGCATGGCTGTTGATGCACCCAACTGTGGGGGAAATAGCTAGCTGCAACTTGAGTGTTGACACGTATTTGCCTATAAAAACCTTGTCATCAGCACTTAATAGATAGAAGTGTTATTGTTCTCCACCTTCTTTATGTGCTCTGATCAACCCATACCTCATAAGCCTTTTTAAATACATATGGCCTCCAATATGAGTATCCCAAAAGAAAATCCAAGAATGTGCATACACAAAGGATTATCTGCACAGCTATATCTTATCAGTTTTGCAGTCTGTCCGCATTAGCACAGCATGCAAGAAAACCACATTCAGAAAAGTTCTTTGCACTTGTATTGCGGCTTCCTTCCTCTGGAGATTTTGTAATTTTCAGCAGAAGCTGGTCTTACATGATAAATGAACTGGCTTTTTCATAAAAGTAATCTTTTCTCTATTGAATTATCACAATCACAAGCTGAACAGTTTTTTTTTTTAAATAGACAACGGTAAACTAGAAGGAAAACGTTTTTTTATAGAGCCAAGAAGTGGAGACTAGAAACCATAATCATAAGACTATTCAAAATTATTTCTATTGTATTAACTTTTCAGCCAATGCAACTTCCTATATTTGTAAATACCCATGATCCAGAGAAAGATGCACTGTAGTTTTTCAGGATTTTGCAACAGTAAGCCAAGTCACTAATGATAGGCAGATAATTAATAGTAAACCAACATGATTAGTTATTAAAGGTTGAATGATTTTTCTGAGTTGGTAGTTTTGACCAAAATGAATAACTAAATCAGGATTGCCACTATAGATATCAATAGGTATCTGATTATAACCTCTCCAACATAATCTTGAAAAGTCATAATGAATATAGTGTAATTTTAGAAAATTCTAAAACAACATTACTCCACCCTTCATCAATATTTACTTTCCCACATTTTTTCCCACATAGTTTCAAACTTGCTTACCTGCTGGCACAATTCTCTAGTTGGACACACAATTACAGCAATGGGACCATCACCTGGCTCCAGCTCCTTCTGATCCATGATATGGATTAACATGGGCCAAATGAAAGCCGCAGTTTTTCCACTACCAGTTTTTGCAATGCCAATCATGTCTCTGCCACTGAGTGCCACTGGAATACCCTGAAGAGAAAAAAACCCCCACTTTTATTTAAAACTTAACAATTCTTCAAAATATAGCAGCCAATTCTGAACGTAAGAATTTAGTTTGAAAATATCATGTCCACTGAGACAAGGATGGGGAACTTCAGGCCTTCAGATTTTGCTGAATTACAACTTGAATTGCAGTCCCAGCCAGTACAGCCAATGACAGGGGATGGGGAAAACCATATTTCAGCAATATCTGGATGGGTGCATGTCCCCTGCATTAAATGTTAGCATATTACTTCATCAGGGAAAATCACGTTTAAACATATAACACACTTTGTACTTATTGTCTAAGATGTTTACAGTACTCAAAGCTTTGCAAGTATAGTACTCAAGGCTTTACCTTGTTAATCAAGGTATGAAAAGGACACAGGACTTACAGCCCTGTATCAAATTTTAAGTTGTACTGTATCTTTAACTAAATAAGTAATTCTTCTGGTTAAGAAGTTCTGTAGATTTGTGTGCTCCTTGAGAAATCAGAAAGAATAATTTTTTAATGTTCTAAGCAGTTTCTGATTTTGTTGGAATGTTTACATATAAAAGCCTTTCCTTTATATTTTAAAGATGCAGATTGGTTTTCAGGCTTTGTGTCTAAGTCCATTACATTTGTTAACCAAGTTTGAACAATTGTCAGCAGTGGGAGTATTGTCTCCCACTGCTCTCTCAAAAAGTATGAAACAGTATTTTGTATCTGGCAAGGTTTCTGCCAAGACCACTATATGGGACTCACCTGACACTGGATAGGAGTGGGCTGAGTGTATTCTGATTTTCTGATCTGGTGCATAAGTTGCTCATCAAAACCAAAATGAGCAAAACTACTTCCTGGTCTTGGAGGAGCAGCACCAGAGACCTAGGAAAAAAGGAATTAATTACACATGCCAGAGCTTAAACACTTACATTATTCATTTAAAGAGTAATTGTTTAATATGCATGTTGGTACAGAGCAGAAGTGGGCTGCTTACCTGCGTTGGGGGTTACTGGAAGGGGTAGGGTGGAACTGTTTGAACAACCTGCTCCCCAACAATTCAGTTAAGTTGAGGAGGCTTTCCAGTACTTGGTGATTTTACTAGAAGGGGCAGGATGGGTTTTTTTTACCCTTTTTTCTTCTGGGGGATCTGGAAGACAAACTGCTCCCCTTCCCACCTTAAACTTCCCAATCACATCTCAAATGAGCTAAAAATTATATTATCAGTTTCATCCGTTTTGTTTCTGAATTTCAGCAGCCATTTGGGGGTGCTTTGACAGTATGAATGAGAGTGGCTTGCTTCAGAGGCTTCCGGCTCCTATACTATTCTTGGTTTTGGAGAGGAAAAAAGGGTCAATACTGCACCACTGACATACTGTAGCTATTTTGCTTTCAAATGTTGACAATACCACTCAGGATACTGGGGGGATGGATGCTGGGAATCACATGCAATATACAGGTTATACAGGAAGGGAATCAGT
The DNA here is from genome assembly GCF_059951505.1 of Python bivittatus. NCBI lineage: Eukaryota > Metazoa > Chordata > Lepidosauria > Squamata > Pythonidae > Python > Python bivittatus. The sequence continues at coordinate 13,726,413 of NW_028277067.1, read as the reverse complement.
TATCGTCCAATCCCTACACCGTATCACTTGATGCACCATAACAAGAAGCAAGCGGCTAGAAGATTAAAAAAAAATCACTTGTAATAGGCCAGAAGACTGAGAAGAAGCCCAGGATGGAAACATTTCAGAGAGTCTGGAAGGAGGCAACCTCTTTCCATCTCCTACTCTAAAATCAAGAGGAAAGTGCTATACCACCTAAAAAGTACTGAATAGAAAATATGTGACAAATTGTCAAAACCAAGCAATTTATCTGTCAATCATCACCATGTTGTTCCCCAGAGCCCCAAAGTTTTCTTTTTTAACAATATGCCTCCCATTCCTCTCATGCCACATTTTTGTTTCCCTTTTGGAAAGCATTCTGTGGGCCACTGCAATATTGCTGTAAGATCTAGCATCTGCTTAGTACACAATAAAATGTTTGAACAAGGAAACAGCCCTAGAACAGGACTCTTGTTTTCACCTTACCCGGAGATTTAACTTATGGCGCAACTCCACTACTTGTTGTGGGGTGAGACTGGTGATTTCTTCATGCTCATCATAGAAGTTTTTCTCAAATGGCGGGTATTCAATCTGCAAGCCAATTATTCACTATTAGCGAGGAATGCCACCTAATCAGATAAAAGCTAACTGTTGCCTTTGCCAGCTGCAGTGATGTTATCATCTTTCAATCAACAGTTGTTAGCAGAGCATTTGAAACATTAAGTTTCTGTAAAAGCATCAGACTGACAGTGCGGCCGAGGAAAAAAACAAATGCAATAAAGCCCTTTTCTCAAAACAGAATCCTTTAGTTAACCATTTCAGCTATTAATATCTACTCTTTCAGAACACAATAAAATATAAAAGTACCTGAACACATATGATGATGTATCTTTCTCCTATTTTATTTTATTTGATATTACTGTTGCCCTTTAGCTTAACTTAATATTGATACAATTTTACTAAAGGAATAAATTTCCTCACCTCTGAATGATCAATAGGCGGCAGAGGATCAATAATTTTTTTAGATGGTGCTATTGGATTGCCATCACTATCATACTCCAAGTTATCTTCCTCTTCTTCTGGAACCACACCAGCAGTGGGGTTTTCAGCCATATAGCGGAAGTAAGCTTCCTGTAGCAAAACAGAAAAGTGTAACTGCATACAGATGTTGAGGGGGAAGAAATGCAGTTTACTGCTAGCCACATTAAGGTAATAGGCTACTTTAATGCACGCAAGCGAAGTAAGAATCTATTCAAATTGCATTATCACAGAAATTATCTGGTGAAACTACAAATTTGATCAATATTCTAACTCTTTTTGTAATGTACAGAATTTAGAAGAACCTAGTCGATCTCCTCAAAAATTCAGATAAGGCCACAAAGAACATTGCTACCAATACTGAGATGATAGGCTACTTACAGACTACATACTTAGTGTGTGATTTCTAAGAACGTGCTCACACATTATGCTCATTGTATTCCAAACCCCTTCCTGAATCTCTGATGAACGTGAGAGGACTGACTGTGGTTACAGGTAGTCCTTGCTTAACAATGGTAATTGGGACCAGCAACTCTGCTGTTGCAATGTGGTGCAACATCACATGACTGTGTCACCTTACGACGAAAGTTGCAGCAGTCCCAGTTGTCGTCATTAGGCGAATCCTGTGCAGTCGCAGCATCCAGTGGTCTCATGATCACCATCTGTGACCTCCTGCTGGCTTCCCCATTGACTTTACTTCGGAAGCTGGCAGTGAAGATCACAAATGGTGATCATGTGACTGCAAGACACTGCAACATCATAATTGCAAGCCGGTTGCCAAGTGTCCCAATCATGACCACATGGCTGCTGTGACAGCTACAACTATGAGGACCTGTTGTAAGTCCCCCTTGCTCAGTGCTGTCATAACTTTGAATGGTCGCTGAATGAGTGATCATTCAATGAGGACTACCTGTATTTAGGTGGAACAGAAGAGTGTCCCTGTCCATATTTCTTCTCTTCATTCTTATTTAACATTTTGCCCTGCAGGCCCTAAAACAATTTTTTAAATAGTTTCTTAAAGGCTGTGGCAATAAAGAGTTACCTCTATACAAATCAAGGAGCTAAGTCTAAAATGGAAGAGGAAAACCTTTTCATTTCGACTGTCAGTGCATCACAAGCTATTAACAAAAATATGCGAGCAGGGAGAATGGTCACCCATTCAGAATTCTTGAGTTATTGTGAACTAGCAGCATGCTAGTGCACACTGGTTGTTATTACTGGCTACTTCTGTCAGACTGAGTGACTAAACAAACTCAGATGGCTTTGTCTGTGGTTTTATTTGGCATTACAATACATGATCTCTCCAAACAAGGCAGAATCAAAAGTCAAGAATAAACCATAGATTATAATTTTATTTTGTTAGAAGAATCAGCTGGATTCTTCCCTCTACCCAGAATGCCATTATCACCAGTTGCTCTGTCAGTAGGATTCTAGAAGTGTTTTTGTTTTTAAATAGTATTTATACTCTTCATTTACAGTTGTTTTTATTGCTTGTAAGTAGCTTTGGAAGACTGTAATTCTGAAAGGCAGGATGCAAAAAAATTGTTAAAAATAAACAAACCAGTTTTCTACTCAAACATGAGTTTAAACAAACCACAGATAGAGCCCTCCTGGTATATTAAAGCATTTCCACCAGGAAAAGCCCAGTAGAAGCAAACATTCAGCATGCACAAGTACACTGTTAAGTCAGTATACTAAAGAATTCCAAATGAAACCACTCCCTTTGTCAAGTTGCTATCCCCAATACAAGTTTTCTTACATCCACAGATCACAAAGCACCCTACATAAGAGGTTTTTTACATGTTTTTAAAAGTTTCTTCTTCTTCTTTTACTCATTGGAAATTTCATTAAGATGTATGCAAAAAAATCAAAATCCAGGTATCAGTATGAGAAAAGTTATAGCTGGATGCCCCAGATATTCCTTGGTTCAAAGTACTTCAGTCTGAGAAGAACTCTATGAATTTTAAAAGCCTTATACTGTTGCAATGAAGTATCATTTCATCTACTTTGCCTCTATTTAAATGAAATAAATTTATAAGTGAAAATTTAAAAATCAATGCTTTCTAGAAGACAAACTGTTCAAAGTAAAGTTCTGGTACCAAGTACATGCATTATGGGACAAGATAAACTTCTGAAAACATGTTACTTTTTTAGGACCTATTCATATTTTCAAATTTAAAGATAATAGAAATTACACAAGATCTTCCCTTCTTTCAAAAGAAAATATTTACACCCCAGAAAAACTACCTATCTATATTCTTAAAAAAAACCCTAGGAAGTTTTCAAGTATGCACATTTAACACATCATATTGATTGCTTTACTTCTACAACTATATTACTACTCCAGTTTTATATCCTGCCTTTATAGAGCTGAGAGAGATGTACATAAGTATTCCCTGCATTTTTAAGAACGTTGTCAGATTCATTGTCATAAGTGAACCAAATAAAAAGGTAAGGGATGGCAATAGGCCATATCTCTATTTGCAAGCTAATGTTTTATTTGCAAAAGGTTTTTTTCTGCATTCTAAACATTAACAAGCTTTATCTACCCAGTGATATGCAGGCAGTTATTATACACATTCTTTTTTCTCAGCTATGCCAAATATACATTCTATGTGTTAATTAATGCCTAACAAAGCAACAGTAAATGCATTTAAGTTTGCACTTTAGTAATGGGACATTTTTCTATAAATGGAGTGGTTTTCCTTGGCCACTCAAACAGGCTAAAATTGTGTTTTCTAATGTTCTGGTAGCTAAACCATTTTTTTCCTAATCTGAAGCTCTGCTTCAGACATGCTGTCAAAAGCTTATTTTTAAGAAATAGCCATAATGAATGGTGTATGCTCCTGATTGAATGGAAGCAACAGGAGCTCCTACAGACAGGTAACAAATAGACTCCACTGGAATGGATAATTATGCCAAATCTTGCATTGTGATGGGGAGATGATTGTCCATTCATTACGGAAGCAACAAGATAAAGGATTCACTTCTGCACAAATGCAGAAAGTGGATACTTTAGCTATCAAAGACGTACTCATTTGCTACCAGCACACATGCAGCTCTTTTGTAGTATACTAACAAGTTGCAGTGCAGTTTACAAAATATTAAGTTAGATGTTCTAGTTTGAAAATTAAATGAGAGTCAAAGAATCACAGAAGTTTCTATTAAAAGTGTGTTACATGGTCTCTATAATGGCTTCTACTTACACTTTCTCAGCTGTGATCCTTTTATACTAAGACAGATTTTTAACACTAATTTATACAAGGGATCCAATTTTATTTTTTTCCAACATATCTGCTTTTCTACTTCTTTCTCTCTCCCACCCCCCTGACCTTTCATAACATTTCCTATGTTTCTTTTTCTTCTTCTTTGATGGGGTTTACTAAAGAGAAAAGGAAGTGTTGGTTGGGTCTAAATACAACTTTCCCTTATGTTGAACATTCAGGCTTTGGTCACAACTGACCAGTCAGACAAAATGTTTAATGTATTCTCCCCTGATCCCTCATTCTCATAATGTAATTCAAAGGGTATCAGAAACAGTCATTTTCACTCATTGATTACTGCTTTGCAATAGATAGAAAGATTTTGTAGGAAACTCACTTGATCATCTTCCTCTTCAATATCATCGCGTATACCCCTGGAAAAATAAGCAGAGAAACAAAACTTCCCTGCAAATGTTCCACATACCCAGCTCCATAAATTCAGCCTGATGAGTGCCAAAATGACTCAACATAGACAACATTCAGCTGCAATGAAAACACATTTCTTATAACAATTCCAACCCACCAGGACTTGCCAAATTTGGAGGAGTTGGCTGGAATTTCAGATTTATGAAATATGAGAAGTGTTCACAGAATTTGAGGACCAGAAAGCCAAGTTTTGCTTCTGCTATAAGTCAGAATTAGTCATACATTAGCCCCATACAAATCTACCCTCAAAATCCAGATCACAGCTTCTAGAGAATTTCAGCAAAGCTGAACTATCTTGGCATGAAAAGAATAATCAAATATTACCTAACTAGAAATAATATGATGCCATGCTTACACGCTGTTGTTGAACTTTGTTTATTTCAACAGGAATATGATATATGAAACTTACTTTGTATTCTTTCTTTCCTTGTCTTTATCTTCTAATCTTTTCATGTCTCTAGCAGCTTGATCCTAATCAATTACAAAAGGAACATGATTTTAGAAAGTAGCACATTTCATACCAACTCCCATCAAAGTCCCTATTAAGCAGTTCATGGAACTGTAACCAAGTGAATACAGGTAGTCCTCGGCTTATGTCAGTTCATTCAGCAACTGTTCAAAGTTACTATGGTGCTGAAAAAATGGACTTATGACCAGTCCTAAAAGTTCTGGCCATCACAGCACCCCCCCCAGTCATGTGATTGCGATCCAGGCACTTGAGCGCCCGGCTCATGATTACATCACAGCAAGCCACGGTCCCGTGATCACCATTTGAAACCTTCCCTGCCAGCTTCCCACAAGCAAAGTCAATGGGGAAGCCAGCAGGGAAGGTCACAAGTTGTTCCTGTAAGTCGCTTCCACCTTTTCTCCTGAGGAACCCGCTATGGAGTATGAGATCCCAGGGATTTTGTACTCTGTAGTACCCCCCGCCTGCTGGCCCTCCATAGCATGCGCCCTCCTGCACTCCGTAGTGTCTGTTCGCAGCACTGCTCCACAGTACCACCATGCTCCTTGCCTGGGACTCCCATCTCTTCCCACTTAATGACCCACGCAATCCTAGGGTTATTACAGCAACCAGACTGCCGGGATTGCCATTGCTAAGCAATGAAGTCATGTGACATCATGCTTATGACCACATCACTTAGCAACAACAATTCCAGTCCCAATTGCCATCATAACCTGAGGACTGTCTGTACATTATTTGATAAAGCAAGTGTAGATCTTTTCTTGCACTTAAAAAAACTCAATTCAGTGGTAGCAAAAACCGGTACTGTAGGAATGCCTTCTTTCAGTCTGTTGGGACTGGTAGACAAGATTTGGAAAATACAAGTATCAGATTTAAATGAAAACTCATGAAACATGATCTTTTCTGTGATAGCAACCTGAGAGAGATTTTTATAGCTGAAAAGATAAATGCTTTTAGTCTCCGATGTGCTCTTCCTTTCATTTCTATGACATCAGCTGGGCTATCTTGCTGAAAAGTACATTCAGAATAAATTAAAATGTGCTCAAATTAGTAAGATTAATAATATTTCTATTTCTTGTTTTTGAAGATTAGACTTAAGATATAAGTTGCTTTTCTCAGCAGCAGATCTTGATGTCAAACAACCTTTGTAAAACTTAAAGAAATAGTAACTTACTTCCACTTCTGCCATGAATGCCTCTAGTGGGTCATCCTCACTATCTGAGTCAGCTGGTTTGGAATGGAATTGCTGACGAGTTGGAGAGTTTTCAGCAGGAATGTATGGCAAGTCAACGTTATTGGAATCTTCCTCCTCATCTTCAAAGTACCTAATAATTGAATGAAAAATAGAGAGAAAAGGAATTACATAATAAAGAACCCAGTCATCAAAAAGCCAGCAGCATAAGAAAGAAAAACTTGGTTTCCAGTTTACTGCATCTTTAAAATGTTTTATATGTCTAGCAGTTAAGCAACTATCACATCCTAACTATTCATTTATATGAGCTGGGTGCAGTCCAGGCTGGATTCAAGACTTTTGTGCCATAGTGCAACTTAAAAATAATCACATAAGTTAAATAGGTCATACTGATTCTACTGGTTGTTAAAAAACCAAGGCTACATCCTTCATTGGTGCTCTATTTTGAGATATTGTTAGGTAACACAACTATCAAATTTTGGGAAGTATATCTTTATTGGTATGTGCAAAAAATAGGAGCTTACGCATTCTCTTCATCAAAATTTGCTCGTTTAGATCCAATCTTGTAAAAGGAAGGCAACTGAGGCGGTGGTGTCTTCCCAAAGCCAGCAGAACCAGTGGCTCCAAAAGCACTATGGGATTGCTGTGGGAGCTTGGGTTCCTCCTTCTTTCCAGATGATATCGAGAAGCCACCAAAACCAAAGCCCCTCTTAGTGCCAGGACCACCTTTGTTCCAATTCATGGTGCCAGTAATGTATCTAATAAAAGATGAAATCAAATATAAAACCACTTATCCATTTAAAAGATAAAGAAATAATGTTCATATGAAAAAGTAACAAATATGGATTAAGTAGAAAAGTCTGATTTAGATAGGCAAATAAGTCATTACTTTTAACAACTACCACCATACCTTAAGAAGTTTCATCAAGGTAAATACCATCATAATATTTATTACAGGACATCACTTTTAACGGCTCAAAATAGGCAAATTAAAGCTTAATTTAATGGAAGTATTTTGTTTACTAAGATAGGGAATCTATTTTTGTTAAGGATTTACACAATTGCTTTTTTAACCATTGTTACCATATGTTAACCATTGTTAACCATATGTTAACTAAAATCAGACAATGGAGCAACAATCCTTTTGAGAGAGGAGGAGAAGAACTAAAGGTGGCTTTTCTTGCCATTGAATAAGAAGAACCGTTCTTATTAAAGGGGAGGTCAGGACTTTTTTTTTCTTGCTGCTTTCCTTTTCAATTAATTCTGTATAAAGGAAAATGACCACAGTTTCCTGCTTATTTGAGGTGGGAAACAGACAAAAGCTATACTGTAAGCTTCTAGACAGTTTTTAAAAAATAAACTCCATCAAATTCCCAACAATAAGCTAAATCAGAGTTATTTGCTTTGCTCAATTTCATGTACTTTTCTACTTTTTAATGCACTTTTAAATAGTCAGCCTTGGCTGCACGTTGCATGATCAGTTGTTACAGTTGTGGATGTGATGTTGTTCAAAATGTAGAAAACGTGTGTTAACTAAAGGACGAAACAAAACTCCTGTTTAAATCACTTGTTTTGTAAGAAGAATGTTGCTTATTGATACGTATTGCATCATTAATGATATAGATAGGAAAGGCAATGAGGTTTCATTAAAGCAACTTGCCTCACCACAATAAGAGAATTGTGGTCTTAATTATCTCCAAATAATAATTGTTTTTATTTATATTTAATTATTTAAGTGGTTTTATAATGTTTTGTTTGTTTTATTGTACGCCGCCCAGAGTCACCTTGTGTGAGATAGGCAGCCATATAAATTTGATAAATAAAAAAAACAAAACAAACTTTGCCAGCCTTTTGTTCCTTCTTATTTGCTTCTGCAATGAATTAGGAGGCTGGATTCACTGCAGCTAAGGCCTCCCTTGAGTTATCTGTTTCTTGCCATACTACTGACACAGCTGCAACAGAGCAGTGACAATCCTGAAAATTTTTCCATCACGAAAGCCTCTAGGTTTTTTAATATGCAGTGGTCCCTCATCTACCTTCTTCTCCCATTCCCACCGAGGATTTCTCACTCAAGCTTAAATAATTTAGATACTTATCATATAATAAATTGTGTCTCACTTATTAAAATCTAGGCTGCTAATATAAAAATTAGCAACTATATTATTTCATTTATTAAATTTATTATCATAGACTAAAAGAGTCACTTTACAATTTAGCATAAACCTATGACCAAGAACCCACAATCATTTGTCTTTAGGAAGAAATGTTTTTCTTTAAGGAATTAACCCAATAGTAGTTAAGATTTTTTTTAAAAAAGTCGTACGTTATCTACATTAGCTTCCCCTTCCTCATCAAACTGATTTTATATTCTCTCTTACTCACCTCGAGACGGGCCAGAGGCCTCGGCCGGAGACACAAAAACGAGGTCACCTGATGGAAGAAAAAGTGAAAACGATGAACTCCAAAGGCTTCCGTACCCCGACTAGGCCTCAGCCCCGCCCCCTCCTCTTCCTCCTGAACCAACGGCCAAGAACGGAAGGCCTACGCTCTCCTCGGGCCCTTTCCTTTGCCTCTTTTTCTGCTTCTGCTCTTTTTACCTACCGTTTATTATTCAGGTATTCGGGGGATCTGTCTTCCCTCCTTCCCTTCACTCGGTTGCTACAATGTACAAACGAGGGGGAAGACGTTGACTGCTGAGATGACCGTGACGTAAAGACGTATAATAGACCGGCAGTGCTGCTCTTGAAGGGCCCTTGCAGGAAGAAAAAAAAAAAACAACCGGGGGCCTTTACTCTGCCGCGCGCTCCTCCATGACGTCACAGCAGTGATAAACTCGGAAGGGGTGGAACGTAGAGTTAGAAATTATAGAATAGCGCAGCGAATGCCTTTTTTTCGCTGTGTCTACAAAAATACAGTTTTGCCTTATTTTTTTCATTGTTAGAATCTGTATAGATTCCTCGTTGATTCGAGATCATTTCATGAAGGAGTATGAAAGGGCAGGATGAAAACAATGTAACCCAAGATGCATACAATTGAATTCCGAGTTGGTGGGGGTCCTGCAAAAGTGCGGGAAGCGGGAAACTAATGTTTCTTGTGGCGACATTGGCAAAACCAAACAACTTGCTTTTTATAAAAATTAGAAAATGAAAACAAATTGTTTTGCCCTTTGCGTATGATACATTTATTTTTCGAGTGAACGCACACTGCTTTCCTAATGCATTCCACTAGAAAGAAAAAATGGGGGCTGAACTAACAGAAATACCATCTCTGAAAGTAAGTTCCGTTGAATTTTTAAGACTCGAGCTTTGCTTGTTTCACAATGAAGTTCTGGAATCCTGAATGATCATGACAGCAATAGAAAACTTTCCATGGTATATCTTTGGAGGCTGGCAGTAACCAGCCAATCTTTGATGAAGTATGGCGGTGTTTCTCAACCTTGGCATCTTGAAGATGTGTGGACTTCAACTCCCAGAATGCTTGGGAATGGCTGGCTGGGGAATTCTGGGAGTTGAAGTCCACACGTCTTCAAGATGCCAAGGTTGAGAAACACTCAACTTCGGTGTACCTGGGAAATTTTTAGACAAGATGACCATGGGAGCTCTCAGCACTGGGGGTGGCTGGTAGCCTGAGGATGCTGTCTCCACTTTTTTTAGGTTGTACTGTAGTTTTAACTTTTTAGCTTAATTTTAACCTTTTGTAGTTTTTAACATATATTTTTTCTAGGATTTTATAGTTTTTTTCTGTAACACTGCCTAGAGTCACTTGTGTAGTGAGATGGGTGGCATATATAAATTTGAAAAACAAACAAATAAATAAATAAACGTTAGGAAAGATCAACAAGTATCATCAGTTGATGGCATAAAATGTTATGGTACGGGAAGATAAATCTCCGTTTTTAAAAACAAATGGTGGGAGAGACAAACTTAACTGAACTTGACTTTTTTTCACCATTAGAATCCAATATAAAAAGTGCCAAGTACACCGCGCACAGCATTGCCCGCACCCTAAGCCACTGCCACTTGCCTGCAGAAAATATGATGCATATTTCTCCAGAACAAGCAAAATCTCAGCCTTCCTTTCCTCTCTCTTTCTAATCGGCTAAATCATCAAAACTTCATCAAGTCGCAAAGAACGTTGCCAGGATTTGGAGGCAGCCAGGCATCCTTTTACGGCACGTCCGCTAGCCGAGCCACGACCTCAAAGTTAGCCCCCTTCCAACCTCCCTTCCTTCTCGGCTGCAAGGCGCATGCGCTGATTTACGCAAGTGACGTACCTTACGGAAAGCAACGGCAGGGGGGAACAGCCACCCTAGGATCGTTCAACCTAGCCGAGGAGCGAGCGGCCTTGGGGGCGCTGAGAGACTAACGCTGGTCTGAGGTATCGAGCGGGAGGGTTGGAGGTCTAAGAGGTACGGAGGGAGGGAGCTGTCTCTTGTGGAGCTAAATAGTAAGGTAAATAATAATTTGGTTCCGTCACGAGGAAAGGCGTGGACATGGCCCGGCCTGGGAGCGGGGGAAGAGCCCCTAAGTTGGCTTTACGCGAGGACGGGCTGGGCTGCTTCTTCTCGCAGGTGCGTGGCTGGGCCTGGGGCACTACTGAAGCCAGCTTTTCCCAGCTCGTTCCCTCCAGATGGCCTGGACTGCAACTCTTAGGAATCCCCGTCACCGTGGAGAGCTAAAGGTGATTCAGTCTATCTGGAACAGACTCCGTTGGAGAGTTGGCTTAAGCTCCGAGGGCACATCTACAATCTCTCCCCTGCGGTCCAGGTGTAGCAAAGCGAATTTCCTCCTGGAAATACTCGTCATTTCCACCACTTTTTAGGTCCCTTTTGCGTATGTAGGCCAGTCCTATGAAAATTTTTCACAGACATCCTGCTAAACTGAAATAATAAAAAGGGAAACTGTTGGAAAACTGGTTTTCAAGATGTATAGTGAGTATAGATGGGCAGGGAAATTGTGTGTATAAAGCTGAAAAACAAAAACAAAACCACCTCAGATTCCTGCTGTTATATTGCAGCAGTAACTACAACCTGCTCTACGCAAGTGGGTAGATTTTTTTGTGGTGGTGATAGTGCTAGAAACACTGATATGTCAAATCTGTCATGCACTTAGAAATTCGTTCCTGGCTTATTGAAATTTAACACTGGTGCTTCTCAGGTGTGTCAAACTATAGCTTCCATTAACCATACAGAGATTAGGCAGCCTGATGTCTTCCAGGAGTTATGGATTTCAGTTCCCAGTGGCCTTTGTTAGCATGGACAGTGGTAAAGAATTGTGGGAGCTGTATTTCAGCATCTAGAAGGTACCTACAGTATCATTAGGCCTTTGCTCAACTATGGATTATGGAAATTGCAGCCAACATGCTGAGGGAGGTTGAATTACTTGAATAAAAGAGTATGATACATTATCTATTCAAATCAAGCACGTACTAGTGCCAAGACTACTGGGAAACCATGTTGTTTTTTTTAGTAGAATCTAGTGGTCTGTTAAAGAATTATTTTTTGAAACAGTGGCCATTGAATAACTAAATATAGTGCTCTGCAGTAGCTAGATACTTGCACGTGTAAGTTGTTGAGCCAATATGATGATCTGGTTGTTAGCTCAGATCCCAATTCAAATTACAACTTGGTTACAAAGGTCACTGAGTTGGACTGATTCCTTTCCATCCCCTCTCCTCTTTTCTCATTATTTCATATGCTGTCATTATGTTATATTGGTCAATGATTCAAGAAATAGGTTTTATAATTTACAAGAAGAATTTTAAAACAAGAATTTGTGAGAGTTGCTACTTTTTCAGTGACAAAGCTAAGGCATATGCCAAATTTTAAAAGGATAATTTAATTGCGTATCATTTGATTCTGATTATTTTTAATTTTGTTCTGGTTTCACTCTTTTCCATATTATAATGACAAATAGCAAGATAATAAAATCATTGTTGGATTGAGTGGGTGAGGGAGAAAAGAATGATACACAGTTGCATATCTCAACCCTAGCCCAAACAAGCAATTCCGTCAAGGTTCTGTTGGTGTCTGGAGGTGTGAGAGTCTGGACAGGAAGGAACAGGCTGAAATTTAACTCGAGCAAGACCAAGTGGCTTTGGGGACCATCTAGATCTGGATATCTTCCATTTTTAGTTTGTATGGGCTGTATAGACAACTGGTGCACGGTTTGGGGGTCCTTCTAGTTTCTTGGCTCCTGCTTAAAGAGCAGGTGGCAACCATGGCTAGGAGGACCTTTGCATAAATTCATGTTATGTGGCAATTGGCCCCATTACTTGATCAGGAGACCCTGTTCATAAATCACTCATGCCTTAGTGACATTGCATTTAGACTATTGCAGTGCACTTTACATGGGGCTTTACTTGAAGAACACTCAGAACTCCAGCTAGTCCAGAATGCAGCTGCATGGGTAGTTATGGGTACACCTGGGTATCCTTGTGTGATACCACTATTACATCCACTGCACTTGTTGCCAGTGGGCTTCCAGGTACAGTTCAAGGTTCTTGTAGTCACTTGAGAAGTCCTTCATGGCACAAGGCCTGGATATTAGCAGGATCATTTGTCTCCAATTGTCTGTGCTTTTCCAACAAAACCTCACAGGGTTGGCATGCTCCAGGGCCCATCAATTAAGCAGTGTCATCTCATGGGATCAAGGAGGCATGCATTCTCTTTTGCCAGGCATTCTCTGTCACCATGCCTTCCCTATGGAATAACATTCCCCTTGAACTTTAGATGGTCCCAACCCTGCTGGCCTTGAAGAAAGGCCCTTGAACATACTGGTCAGAATGTTATGCAAGCCAGTAATGCTTTGAATGTGAGTTGCACTCAGTGTGATGTTTTTAATGATTTCCTTTGTATTTTTAATTTTTTAAAAAAATTCTGTTAATTGTCCAAAGTTGCATGGCAAGTGGGCAGCCATACAAATTGAAATAACATACAAATAAATTATATTTTTGGAGTACAGGCAGAATAGGTTTGTATTATTTGCATTCAACATGAGACAGATAGTTTGGGTCTGGCATGGTATACTTGTTAACCTATTAATGTTTACCTAGATAAGCCATGACTTTTTAAAGATGCTGGTGAATTGCACAGTAAGCGTCTCTACGTCAAATGAGAAGCATCTACCCTGCTTCAAGTCATCTCAAACTGATATAATACAATTCACTAATTCCAGCAACCAGATTCAGGATGGGAATCCTTTCGTTGGTTGTTAAAACATTAGGAATTAAAATAGTATGGAGTCACTGCTAACCTATTATCCTCAGCTACAATATACCAAGAGATCCTGTACTACCTTCTGCCCACCCCCTATCAGTGGGAAAAAGTAAAGGCACATATGTAATTAGATTAGGGTTTCTTGCAATAATGAGCACTCTGAGTAATCTTAATCTTCATTTTATTTCTGTTAATGATTCTATCCTCTTTAAAATTTTATTTCATAGGTTCCATGCTCCAAGTTTAAATGCGGCAATAATTTTGTTGTCTCATCTCATTTACTGATACTAGAAGACTTACAGGAATGGGCCATTCACATGTTACCTCACTATCAGAATTTGGGTGCTGATTTCTGATAACTCATACCCCAAACTTGAGACACTGGACCTAAGATGCAATTCAAAAGAAACTCTTTCTTCTTCATTAAATGCACACAATTAGTGGTTGTCTCTTCAATTTTAAATGGTTCATATCCTGAAGGCTTAGTTGTATAGAATTCTAACTCCTTCATTGCTCAAAAGATAGCCATTATGTACAGCCAGCTGTTTAATGTTTGTTTATTTTTGATGCCTGTATTGTGCTACAAGGCAGGTTAGAGGTGGATAAATAAACAACAAGCATCATTTAAACCCCAGATCAACCACACATTTCTTTCAATGATCCCTAGGACTAGTTAATTCTTCTGCTTATCCTTTTTCATAAGGCAATTGTGAGGAAAACAGAGAATCTGGGATACGAACCATATTATTTTATTTGTAACACATCTGCTGATCTGCCCACTTGAGTTAGTTTGGCATTTCAAGGAAAGTATTTCAAATTCTTCTCCGGGTTCCTCTTGTGTATCTCCCTGATCATAAAAACTTAAATGACAGATAAGATAGAGGGACCACTCTAATGCTAATTTTAGAGTGCCCAACCCAGATTAGGAAACCTCCTAAGGAGTAACTCCTTATAATTATGAAATAAGGGAAGGTTGAAGTGGTGCAAAAGGAGATACTGATAGTTCATAGTAATATCCGTCCATAATGTCCAGTGATAGAAGGTTTTGTATTGAAATACTGTTTTTGAACTACTGCCTCAGACAACAGCATGTGTACTGCAGCAGCAAGGTAGGCAAATTTGCCATATAATGATTATAACACAATAAAGCATTTTGCCTTGAGCTACAGCAGCTTTACTAGCAGTTCTAGAATTCTTTACCTTTCTGGTTAAATTAAAATGTGGATTAAGATTAATAAGTCACTGAATGTAGTTTAGAAAGAATAGTCCCAAGTCCAAGATTGTACACTGAGCAGGACTTGCATATTATTACAGTGATTCTCAAACTGATCTGTGCAATATCAGTTGTCCATTGCAGCTGCTCCTTTGTTCACTAACTAAAGCTGTTTGCTGCCTTGGCCCTTGCCTATCCATGTTCACCACATCAGCCCACCAGTAGTTAATTTTGGATTAATGATTTTGCTACAAAATTCTGTTTAGAAAGGTCTTTAAAATTGGAGAAGACAGGAAGACATTCACAAATGCAACTGTAATATTTTAGCTGATGAATTCCCATTATTTTATGAAATAATAGGGAGGGGTTGTTGCTTTAGTCTGGTGATCTGTTCATGTTCCAGAATTTTCTTTATTAGTCCACAATTGCAGAAAGTTTGAGAAACAATGCACTAAGTGCAGGAAGGATTGTCATATCATTGAAATTATTGACTTTTGTTTGGGATAGCATTTAGTATTTGTGAAGAGACACAATGAGTAGAGTGTGTGGATAATTGTACTTAGAGGGAGACTCAGGGCCACAAAAAAGTTCTTGGGTCCTTTATTGCCGCTCCTGTCCTAAAAGTTTATTTCTCAACATTGAACATTTTAATTAGTAGCAAATAATATTGGAGGATTTCTCAAAAATATGATCTTCCAAGTATGATGAAAGATGCCCAGAACTTCCAGAATTCAACACCTGGAAGGTCACATCTTGCCCTTCTTATTACAGAGAGATTGTTGTCTTTTCATGTAATGCTAGAGTAAATTCAGGATGGCTAAAATAAAGTATTTATTCTATGAAATGCACAATTAATTATTGGGGTTTATTTTCACAACTTATTGCAATTCCTGTTAATTTAAATGGTTTTAGAAAATTTGTGGAAAATTTGTGGAAAAGATCTCTCTGAGTAGCTAGCAATTATCCTATACAGCAGCCTTTCTGAAACTGGCTCTCTCTAGATGCTGAACACAGCTGGGAATCCCAGGAGTTGTAGTTGAACGGATCCGAAAGATACTGACTTGGGAGATTGCCATAGTGAACTCAGTGGTTCAAATACTGTTCCTTAGATAGGCAGTATAGCCTTATTCATACTTGGAGAGAGGTAGAACTTCAATAAATCTTTATGGGAAAAAAGGAAAAGTCCAAGCAAGGGCAGAACATACTTAGTGGCCATGGAATGATAGCTTATTGTTGGGAAGAGGCTATTTGCAACATTTTATTGTAAGTTTTGCTTGCTAATGATAAATAACAAATTCACTGAAAGTTCATTTTGCTATCAATCCAGCCTATCTCCCAAGGTTGTTTTTGTAAAGAAAAATGGAAGAGGGAGTACTAGATGCGCCACTCTGAGCTCCTGGAGGAAACTTGTGATACTAATTTATCATTGTTATTACATTGATTAGATTTGTTGGATGTGTATTATATTTTTGAAAATACTATGCAAGATGACACACAATTACAAATTGTGATACAGTACTCTTTTTCTAATTTGTTTCAAACTGACAGGTAATTACCCATTTTTACACTGCTGTATCAGAAGAAAATAAATATTTTGAACTTGAAAGATTTTGTGCCTTTGCTGTTTTTTATTTATTGAGCTTTTTCTCCCCCAGCAACAATGAGAAGTTGGTGGTTTTTCGTGGCTGCTTTCTTTATCCCATGGGGTCTTTCTTTGGCCAAATTTGAGGAGTTTGATGATGATGACTTAGTGGAATATGATGATAATGACTTTGCTGAGTTTGAAGATGTGACTGAAGCCACAGAATCTCCCCAGCGGATTGCTACTGCAGAAGAGGAAGAGGAGGAAGCCACAGTAGAACTTGAAGGACAAGATGAAGGTCTTGATTTTGAGGACACTGATGGACAGGTGATGTGAGATGAAGGGCTTGTCTTTTTTGGTGCAAGGAGATAAAAATTGTAAGACTGACTAATAGGAAACCCAGTTATTTTGTATTTTCTTTTATTTGTATATATGTGTAGACAAGTTTCTTGTATCATTTATATTTTTAAAAAACTTAAGCCATTCTACGAAGCTCAACATGCTTAAGACTAAGTAAAACAAACATGGAAACAAGATAGCATCAGTGTTAATCAGCCACTTTTGTTGGCAAAATAAAGTTTTTGATTAAAAAAAAATGGCAGGGAAACTTTTGGAGAGTATCACAGGATGCTGGAGCTATAATGGAAATGATTCTATATTCTTTGTAGTCCCACCTGTTATATACATAATTATTGTAATCTAAGGAATTCTGGAGCAGCAGATAGCTCCACACACATGCCCTTCAACCTATAAATCAGGAGTGGGCAAAATATTTGTAGCCAGAAGCTATATTTTTAAAAATTATCTTTTTGGCTCCAAGGGCTGCAAGAAGAACAGCAGTGATATAAACAAAGGAATGGGGGTCAGATTTTTGGCTCTTTAATGGAAGTTGTAAGATTTAAAAAAAAATCAAAATAGATACTTTAGGTTTACCAGAGATTTAATGTAACTATTGTATAGCTTATTTCATGTAAGAAAAAGGGGTGTCAAAAATCAGCAAACTCTGCTGAATTCTGATGGCACAATCTTGGGGGTTGGAGACCATATGTAGGTTGTGGGTTGATATATCTGTTGTAGGTAAACAGAGTGTGGTGCACATACTTAAGATCTGTCTGGATCTTGCCTGCAATTTGGCAAGTATTCAGCCTTACTGGATATAGACTTTGCAGCAGACTTTTCCATGCTTACAGAGCGATCCTATACATGATCATTCAGGAGACGATCCCACTGTATTCAGTGTCACATGCTTCTAGCTAATAGGATTGTAATTTATATACTGCAAATTTGTATTTCTTTTTTGCATTGCAGCTGAATTTACCAGGCCAGAGCATCATGTATATCATATTCAAACAGCTGAGCAGCTTGTGAGCTATGTACAACTTTCCAACGTGCAATTTATGATCTTCCAATAGCCTATGATTATATCACTGAAATTCTGAAGCAAAATAGATAATTTTGGCTGTGCAACTTTTCACTGTAGTTTTTTGTTTGCTTTCAAAAATAAGGGAGGTAATGAATAAAAGAGGCTTCTGGGAAGTAAGCTGATCCTATTTTCATCCTTAACATCCCCCAGCCCCACATCTGAAATGGCAAAATTTCATCATTTTGCTGCCAAATTTTGGTGGCATAATTTAAGATTACTTTGGGGTGTTAGAGATTGGAAGCACACAAGAATGGAAATGGGAGTGGTTTATCTTCCATTCCTACCATGAAAATGTAAACAAAGGGTCCAAAAACATTTGGCCAGACCCCTTCTCATATGATACCATATCACTGGATGGCTTCTTGTAGTCTTACAGAGCTGAATTTCAGTGTTCAATCACTCAGTGACTACCTATGCTGAAGTAGGAAATCCTAATTAGCTGATGTGTCCTTGGCATATCCACGTTTTCTTGCATGGGCATTCATATTGATGTGCTTCATCTTCAGCTGTATTCATAGCCAATTTTTTTGTGCATACATCACTCTTTGATCAGTTTCACCCATGTGATTGAATCAGTTATCAGTTACCAGAGATTTACATGCTGTCTTTAAAATAGGAAAAGCAGAGAATAGCTGAATGTTTAAAAGAGAAAGGTGTTTAGTGTCTCATTTTCCTGAAATGATGGATATTTCTGTACATTTTGCTTTCTTATTGTAGGAAGGTGATACAGAAAGTGAGCCATATGATGATGAAGAATTTGAAGGTTATGAAGAAAAACCTGATGCATCTCTTGGCAAAAATAAAGATCCTATTACCATTGTTGATGTAAGTGAAGATTATGAGATTTTAGATGTAGTCTCTAATTAATGTCTCGTAATACTTTTTCTCCTAAATTTTTATAATTAAGGCTGCAATCACAAATGTTTCTGTCCTAGATTAAGCTCTATTGTGAACTGAATGGAGTCTCTCTCTCTCCCTCCCTCCCTCAAAGGGCCTGTGTGCATATATGTGTGTGTGTGTGTGTATTCATGCTAATTTATGTTTTTCCTCTGCCCAAACTCTTCAAAAGCACCAGAATTTTTCCTGATAGACTTTTATTGGTTGGTGGATGGAGCTGGCAGATGGAAGTGGGCTTATTCCATGGGTAATTTTAAATCCTGGTAAATACTGATGTAGACACATTAATAGTGTCACTATGTATTTGGACTTCAAGCATCCACACATTGCTATTTAGCTATAAAGCCTCGTGGGATTATAGTAAATCATAAATATGAACTGAATGACATAGTAAAATCAGATAAATTTTAAAAAAAGCATTCCCAGCTGCTGAAAAGAATTATAGGAAAAAAAACCCAGAAGAGAATAAGTTTATGAGAAGAAAAGATTATGATGATTTGGTATTTTCTCTGTGCCTGGAGTTTAGAATTGTTGATTGCTAAATGAATAAAACCTTAAAAGTTTATTATAATTTGAAGCCAAAGTTTGGGTTGGGAATGGGTTTTTTTCCCCTAAATGAAATTACTTTTAACAAGGTTCAAATTCATCAGGTCCCTGCCCATCTTCAAAATAGTTGGGAGAGTTACTACATGGAAATTTTAATGGTGACAGGACTCCTTGCTTATATCATGAACTATATCATTGGAAAGAATAAGAACAATCGTCTGGCTCAGGCCTGGTTCAGTAGTCATCGAGAGCTGCTTGAAAGTAACTTTGCACTTGTTGGTAAGTTGGTTTATGATTTATCCTTACCTTCTCCCTACTTTTTCCTATGGGAACAAAATTACAGACAAGGTCCAAGGATTCTTAGCATTAATGCTGCTCAGGGTGCTATATGTGATAGTGTAGCTTATCCAGGCAGAGGGCTTAGAAACAGAGAACGTTAATTGGTGTGCAGAATTAATCAAGTCTTTAAATTTCCTTCAGAGCTTTTCTGCTGCTTGACTTGAATTATCAAATGTATGGAATCAGCATGAATGAGCGTGAGAGAACTAGTTTGGGGGGATAGCAAAAGGAGGAACTGAGACATTGAACAGGGAATAATGGAAGATAGAAATGGCAAAATTGGAATAACATTGCTCAGACATTATAGACTATAGATTATAGAAGGAATAAGAGGCAGAGCAAAGTGAAAGAGAGAAACAGTTACTATAAAGGATAGTGGCAGTCAACGTCATACCATCACAAAGGGTGTATTGCAATAACCTGCTCGCACTGGGATGTCATCAGTGGTAGCCCAGCATAAATAATAAATGCCCATTAATTGACATGCCCTTTCTTTCAAGGTGATGATGGCACGAACAAAGAAGCCACAAGTACGGGCAAATTGAACCAAGAGAATGAACATATCTATAATCTGTGGTGTTCCGGTAGAGTGTGTTGTGAGGGCATGCTTATCCAACTCAAGGTATAAGAAATTCCAAATGTGCCAGTGGACTTTCATTATCTTGCAGTAAACTAGCAAGGTTACTTGAATGCCAGTTGTTTGGAAATAGCAGCAATATTACTTTTCTCTATATTGAAAAAGGAAATCTGAGTTAACCTGAAATGAATGTTTGTGTTGCAGCAATGTTAAAATGTTAGAAATGTTTAAAACGTTGGAAATCAGAAGAAGTTATTTCACTGACACTGGAAAAAAATTCAGAGTAGATGACAGACAAGGCTTTCTGAGGACAAGATTCTGAAAGCCAAGGTTTTATCTGCCAGGATCTGTGTTGAGAATCTCAGACTGTAGGCTCATAAAGTGAGCTGTCAAGTACAGCATTAGTCTTAAAGATTCAGCAGCGTATAAATTGAATAAATAAATACCCTGTACAAACTGTAAAGGGCTTCAGTGATCAAGGCTGAGCTTTGTGTTGGAATGAGAGAGAGCTAGTGCAGTTGGCAAAGCACTGGTATTGTATAACTAGTCATAGTTAGCAAAGGTATCTGAATTGCAATATCTGAACTGTGTTCAGAGCACTCCCACATCTGCTGCACTACTGTAGTCCAATCTGGTGACTATAGTCCAAAGTGGGATTACAGCTGGGCAGATGTGTTAGGTGCAGGTTGTTGTAAAGCAAACTGAAGAACTGACTGCTTAGAGCACTTCTCCTACCCCACCCCCATTTTCATGAAGAACATGGAAACTGATTAAATAAAACTTACATCCCCTATCACACTTCATTACTTCCTCCCTGAAGGGAAGTGATAAGAAGGAATGACTGTCAGCCTTCCCAGGTAGACCAGACAGGAAACATGACCAGATGAGCTAATTCTACTTTATTGTAAAGCTACATTAAAAGAATCTTGCAAGTCTGAAAGTACAAATTTCCCATTGTTTTCTTTATAGCCTGAGAAGCTAGGGAGGGTCCCTTCTGAGGCTCTTGCTCCACCCACTATCCACCTGTGGGCTCTGCCCTCTCTTATCTGACTGTTCCCTAGACAGCATCTTTTTGCTCCATCTCCCAAGATGCTCTTTCCCACATACAGTACCATTACAATGACCTAGCAAGATGGGAGTTCCCCATCTCCCATTTTCCCATGGGAAAAGGCAGTGTGATGCCAGAGTCCTAAGACAAAATCTTGTACTCTGGTTTTGTTTATTTCAAGCCTTTTCTAGGCATGGAGAGTGTATATAGACCCAGTATATAGTCTGGGAGTACATGGTACAGCACCTTTGCTGAATCTAAGCATATCTTGATCTGTCTGATGTCTGGACTAGAGAAGTTGATTTTAACTATCTGGGTCCTTAACGTATGTCAGTTGCCTTGTACTGTGAAGAAAGAAAAGAAGCATCAAAACATAGTAAAATCAGCAACCAAAATAAACTTCAGGATGTGTCTTTTGCACAGATTTGATATTTTTAATGTAGAGAAGTTTGTAATGTTCATTGAGCTAGGGGGCTCTAGGGGGATGAGAAGTCCTCACACTTTTGCAAACATGGCAAGCTACGCTAAGTTTTTTACTTTTCAGTTTCTCAAGAGACAAGACTTGCTGAATGTTCTTGCACGCATGATGAGGCCAGCCTGTGACCAAGTGGTATGTGTTAATTCTATAATAAAAAATAGCTTTAGCGAATTATATTCATAAAACTGTGTTGATTAGCTTATTAAAACCATAACTCTGTATATGTGATACTTCCACCCTCACAGTAGGAATCACTGCTTTCTGATTTTTTTTCTTATAAAACTTCACAAATTTGTTGCCCATATGGCTGCAAAAATAGACTATTAATTTTTTGACATTTTCTTTTGAGATCCCAGAAGCAGCGGGTGTCTGAGCAGGAATTCAGAGAGTCAAAGCATGTGGGTTTTATCACTGTATCAGTCTGCACCAAAATAAATGTAGGAGAAACAATTATATGCATATATTGGAGACTGTTACTTTTCTTTCTGTGAAATGGCCAAAGTTATTCTGATAGTATACTGTGAATGAGAGTAGGCAACAATACAGGACCCTAATAATACTACAGGTAGTCCTTGGTTAACATCCACTCATTCAGTGACCTTTCAAAGTTACAGTGGCGCTGAACGAGGGGTACTTATGATGGTTCCCTATAGTTGTGGCCATTGCAGCATCCCTATGGTTACATGATTGCGGTTCAGGCACTTGGCAACCTTCCCTGCCAGCTTCTGACAAGGAAAGTCAATGGAAAGCAGGAGGTCACAAATAGCAATCATATGACCACAGGACAGCAACTGGGACTGCTGGAACTGCTGTCATAAGTCAACACAGTCACATGACATCATGTCTTACAGCTGTGTCACTTAGCGATGGAATTCCTGGTCCCAATTACCGTCGGTAAGTGATGGCTACCTGTATACTATAATATACTACACTATAATAATATTATATAGAATGACTCCAAATTATCTTCCAGTTACTAAAATATGAATAACCATATACATGAGATGAGAAACTGCCCTGCCAGTATCTCCTATTTCTCTGCCATTTTAGGGAGCTCTGGGGTTGCTATTCTTTTACTGGGAAAATCCCATACAGGTAGTCCTCGATTTATGACGGTAATTGGGACTGGAATTTCCATCGCTAAGCAATGCGGTCATAAAGTGCGGCATCGCATGACCACATTGCTTAGTGATGGCAATCTTGCCACTCCCTGTTGTCGTCATTAACTGAATTCTGGTCGTTAGTTGAGGACCCATCCCAAGCCATTCCGGGCTTGGTCCCTCCCAGTCCCGAGCCTTGGTAAAGTAAGGGACTGCCTCCTTTTCAACTTCCCTCACCTGCTTATCTTCCCCCCATCTCTGCCCTTTTGGCTGCCCTGTACCCTGTCTTGTGGGGCAACGAGCAACCCCAGAACTGTGTGGCCCTGGGGCTGCTTGCCACGCTACAGCTCAGGGGCTTCTTGGTGTGCCCAGAGCTACAGTGCAGCACAAAGCCACAGCTGCCCCTGGAAGCCTTGGTTGCCCTGGCCCGCTGCATGGCACAAAACTGCAGTACTCTGGGAAGCTGCAGCTGCCCTAGCCAAGCCCCAGCCACAGCCACCCTTGCCACCCTGCACTTCCACGTGAGGCCATCTTCCCCAGGTCTCACAAGGAAACCGCCATGCACAACCTTGGGAAGAAAGCCTTGTGTGGCCAGCAGCTGCCTTGCGAAGGGCCAGGCCAGACATGCTTGGTCAGCAGTGGGAGCAAAAAGACAGCAAAGGTCAGCTAGGGTGGCAGGGGCCGTGAAATGCAGGGGGCCGAAAGGGCATAGATGGGGGGAGATAGGCGGGTGGAGGGAATTGAAGCGCTTCTGAGGTCATAAGTGTAGGCGGGCTGCCAAGCGCCCAAATTTTGATCACGTGGCTGGGGGTGCTGCAACAGCTGTAACTTTGGGGACCAGTCATAAATCCTTTCTCTCAGCACCACTGTAACTTTGAACAGTTGCTGAACGAATGGTCATAAGTCAAAGACTACCTGTACAGTTGAATTATTGTATTTTAGAGATTCTCAGAATAATCTTGGGGCTCTCCTCAAGCATGACCTGTTCTTGGCTAAATGGACATTTGCTACCAAGGTCATTTTATGCTCTTGGCATATGATCAGATCTTCATGTTTTTTCTCAGTACTGTTCTCGTACTAGTGGATCTTCCTGTGCAAAATAACCTATGTGTGCCTATTATTACATCTGTTACTCAGCAAATAAAAGTTACTATGAATGATGATGATATGGATACCTACGTGTTTGCTGTCGGGACAAGAAAAGCCTTGGTACGGCTTCAGAAGGAAATGCAGGACCTGGTATGTACTGGGGCTGTGGGAAGAATTTTAAAGAACTTGGTAGTTGGAGAAGGAGAAGGAGAGGATTTTAAAACACATATTATATGAAGTCTTACAAATGGTCCAGGATCTTAACTATATGTTGCCTTAATACATTGCCTTCTCATAATTAATTGGATACAATCTCTGGATTTACTCAATGTATTTCACCACGGGGGCCAGTCCTCGGCTTATGACTGCAATTAGGACCAGAATTGCCATTGCTAAGCAAGACGATTGTAAAGTGCGATGTCATGTGACTACGCTATCTAGCAACAGCAGTTCCAGCAGTCTTGGTAGCCATTGTTAAGTTAGGACCGCACAGGTTTTTAAGTAAGGACCTCATGTGACTGTGACTTCCAACTTCCTGCCGTCTTCCCCATTGACTTCACTTGTGGAAGCCAGCAGAGAATATCAGAAATCGTGATCACGTGACTGCAGCTTGCTGCAATGTCGTAATCATGAGCCAGGCACCAAGCAGGTGATCACAGGGACACTGCGATGGCCAGAACTCTGAGGACTGGTCATAAGTCTCCCTCATTCAGTGCCATCGTAACTTTGAACGGTCGCTCAAGAAATGGACATAACCCGAGGACTACCTATATTTATATATCAAGGTTCATTGCTACATTAGTACCATTGGCAGATTGCTCTGACTCATATGTCTTATCTTTCTCTTACGCTCTTATATGCCATCTTTCTCTAGTTTGTGACAAGTCTAATTTGCAATGTTAGTCCAGTTAACTAGGTTTACAACTAAATCGGAGCAGGGCACCATTGTGTGGCTTGGGGTGATACTTTAAAAAAAATTATTACAGCTTCTGTGGACATAGGGCCCAGGATGGAAGGGCTTTTTTATGTTTTGGGGGGCTTCAGTGAATATGTATCTTGCTTTTTTTTTTTTTTTGTAAAATATGTATTAATTCTAGTGGAGTTTAAAACCTCTATTGTAATCAGTTTTTTTAAACATGAAAAATTGTGCTGGAATGTGAGGTCTTTTGTTCCAGGTTTAGAACATCTCACAAATTCTTAAAGGCAGCAAATACTTTCTGTGCAGCTGTCATTCTTTTGATTGAGCATGTTCTTACTCTAGCTATTGAGATCTTAAATCAATTTCAGAGTTTAGATTAGGTTGATTGGGCATTTAACTGTACAGGGACTAGGAGATGTACCTGATAACATGGCAATTTCTTTTTGACAGAGTGAGTTCTGCAGTGATAAACCCAAAACTGGGGCAAAGTATGGGCTCCCAGAGGCACTGGCTATCTTATCGGAAATGGGTGAGGTCACAGAGGGAATGATGGATACCAAGGTAATGTAAAATAGTTAAAACATTTAGGTTGCAGTAATGCTCAGTTCTCATGAGAGCATCAACAGTACAAGTCTGCATATTGCTACGCATTGGAATAGCCTTATTTGTTTTGTTTACTTGTTTTAAAATGAGGGATTTTCTGTCTTAGTTCTGAAAAACTGGGCATTTGGTTTTGGAAACAAGCATATTGGGGGTAGAGTAGAATTGATAAGTGGGTGTTCTGGGTATTGTGATGTTGTACAACCAGCTAAGTCTGAAACAGAGGTCTCCCCAAATCCTGTCCTTGAGTGAAGGTACTGAATAGTTCTGGGTAAATGGATACTCAATCCATTGTGTCTCACTAGATTAGTGATAAATAATGGTTATACACTGTACAGCATTTTCATGGAATCAAAGTCTGACTAGTTCAATCTATCCTTTTGGTGAAAGCAAACCAAATGTTCCTGGAGAATGCTCATTAGCATGATAGGAGTTACATGGTTCTCTACTTTCCAGTTTATGATGGCAGCCTGGTTGTTGTTGTTGCTTTGTTTTTTTACTGTTGATGATGAATTATGCCTTGCCCTATCCCATCAGTAGAAGAAAGCCTTGACATACTTTGCTTGTTTTGTTAATAGGCTCATGGAATCCATTGCTACTTAAAGCCAACATTAGGTGGTTCAATCAATTTGTGAATGATAGGTCTATCAAAGATAATGAGAACTAAATAGAATCTCCAAGTCCAGAGATAGTTTACTGCAGATACTATCACCAGATACCATGGAGGATTTGTGGGACCTTTGCCCTAATCCAGCAGGACTGCTGTTGGGATTATTATCAGAGTACAGGTACTCCTTGATTTGTGACCTTTTGTTCAGCGACCATTCGAAGTTACAACAATGCTGATCGAATGGTGGTTATGACTGGTCCTTGGAGTTCCAGCTGTCCCAGCACCCCCGTGGTCACACGGTTGCGATCTAGGCACTTGGCAACTTGTTTGCACTTATGACCAGATGCAGTGCCTCATGATCACATGATTGCCATTTGCAACCTTACCTGCCGGCTTCCCCAGAAAGTCAGTGGGGAAGCCAGCAGGGTAGGTTGCAAGTTGCTAGGGTAAGTGTCCCCCACCCACAAACTTCTCCAGCCCATCTGTGCTTGCGCCACACCAACTAGTCACACGCCCTGCACACCCTCACTGAGCCTCACTGCACCTCCCTTGCACACCCCCGCACACCCTCCCCGAGCCTCAACACATTCCCTCACACCCTTGTGCGCCCCATTGCACCCTCCCCCTCCTGGCAGTAGCCACTTACCTGCCTGCCAGCCTGCTTCCAAGCTGCCTGGGACTTCCTGGGAAGCTGGCAGGGCCTTACCTAATGACTGTGGGATTCGTTTAACAATGGCAACTGGGACTGCAGGGATTGCCATCGCTAAGTGATGCGGCCACACTTTATGACTGGATCACTTAGTGATGGAAATTCCAGTCCCAATTGCCTTCGTAAGTCGAGGACTACTTGTATGGGTAGTCCTTGACTTATGGCCATTCATTTAATGCCCATTCAAAGTTATGACGGTGCTGAAAAAAGTGACTTATGACTGGTCCTTGCACTTATGACCGTCACAGCATCCCTGTGGTCACGTGATCAAAATTCAAGCACTTGGCAGCTGGCATGTATTTATGACAGTTGCAGCATCCCGGGGTCACATTTGCAATCTTCCCAGGGGGCTTCTGACAAACAAAGTCAATGGGGGAAGCCAGATTTCCTTAACGACTGTGGCAAAAAAGGTCATAAAATCCAGTGCAACTCACTTAACAACTGCATCACTTAGCAACAGAAGTTCCGGTCCCAGTTGTGGTCGTAAATCAAGGATTACCTATTTTTTACATACACAGTGAAGGCGGGGGGAATAGTTCCTCGCCTTTCCCGATGGGAAATAAGCTCCTTTCTTTAATATTCTAAATCTTTTTATTTTGGTAGATGATCCATTTCCTCACACATTATGCTGATAAGATTGAGTCAATTCATTTTTCAGACCAGTTTTCCGGTCCGAAACTTATGCAAGAGTGAGTATGGCACAAAACATGTATTTGTATTTCCAAATGAATATAGCACTGAATTTTACAGAAGGGAAATTGGAGGAGAAATTTAGCCTAAGAACCATGGTATGACATCTATCGTATAGTATATTTCGGGTTACAATATTCATGAGTTGGGAATTCTAATCTGGCTATCCCTTGAGCAATAGAGTATTGTTTTCTAGTATGTTAATAAAGTGTTAGAGGTGTTTGAATAAAGGCATTCAGTAAGATAGCACAGTGTGATACAACTATCCCAACTATTGATACCTATTTTAGCTATTGGAAGGGTAGGCATTTGCAAGGTATTATCTCCCAATTATTGTCCAGATACCATCATAGGGTAAATAATGCTGTATTAAATGTTTACAATATTTAACTACTAAAAATGTTTACTACATTTAATTACAGCAAGGTGCAGGCAAGGATCTGTTACAGCTTGCTTCCTGCTCAATAGATAGGACAAATTGCTATGACAGGTCCTCATATGAAGGATAGCCTGCGTCCCCTTCTGCTGTTCTTTCTGCAGGGGAGAGTCTCTATGATGCTAACTTCTGGGTGATTTAATCTTTTGAGATAATGACAGGAGAAGCTGTTGCCAGATTTCTCCCCCTGGTTTTCCAGTGGGCTTTCTCCCAGGACTCCCTAAGTTCTGTCAGGGTTCTTGCTAGCACCTAGAGGAGGTTGAAAGACAATAACAAAGCTGCATAAATAGTGCCATTTTATTATTATTTTATTGAACTTTTAATAAAATGTGTTAGTCACAAGTGGTACTACCAGACTCTTTTTGATTTTTTGCTACCGTAGATTAACGGTTCTCCTCCTACAATCAACTTATTGCAGGAAGTTTTTGCAGCAATTTAAAATATTGTCGGCTGGCCTTTGTTGTTGGGCATGTGCACCTTCACCCAACATAGGAGCCTATTATGGAGTAACTTTCTAGATATTGCTGTACCACTGTTTGTGGCCATTTTTAAGATCCCTTTACCATCGTTTCTTTTTGTTCTCACCTAGGGAAGGTCAGCCTTTGAAACTGCCTGAAACTAAAAAGACACTGCTGTTTACTTTTAATGGTAAGAATGGGCTTCTGATTTTGAATAGTTTTCCGTAGGGAATGTAGAATTTTGCCCCTGAGAGCTTATTTCAGTATCAGGATATAACTTGTAATTTATGATTAACGGATCTATTTCTAACAGTTGTTTAGCTCCTATTGTAATTTGGCATAAGGGGGTGGGTGGGATGGGGAATTATTTCAGTGGTGCAGCATAGTTCAACTTTGTCTTTGAAAATCAATATAGTTTTAAAAAAGGAAAGATAGTAGGTTTATGGGAATCTTTTAGCAGAAACATGACTCTTAATTGTTGAATATTTAAAGATACTGTAAGCTGCTTTGACTGCTTATGCAAATAGAAAGGTGCGTAAAAATTTAATAATAAATAGATAAAAATAAATATCTCTTAATTGCTATAATCGTGAATTGTACTGTATAGGAATTTCTACCATGTAAGTATCGTAGTGAAACTATCAGGAATTCTACAGGTATATGCTGATTAGAATGATGAAGTGAGTTTATTAACCACAACTTTGATTTGATTGACAGAGTTTGCCTTGTTAGAGTTGTCCTTCATCATATTTGTCTCACATAGTTGCAGGGTCTGTTTTGTGCCACACCTGCCTAGTTCTTATAGTGAAGCTTATCAGGGTATGATGCAATGAGTTTTGTTTCTCAACCAGCTTGTCACAGAGTCTGATGCTGATTTAGGGCTGAGAGGGGGTGACTGGTTCACCCACCTGACTTCCATACGTAAGGAACGAGTGGCACTGGTAGTCGAGCATCTTAACTGCTATGCCATACTGGCTCTGTTTGTACAGCTCTATCTGTTTTAACTCACAAGTAAGACTGAAGGTAAATGTCCTTTTTAATCCTTTTTATTTATAGTACCGGGGTCAGGTAACACTTCCCCAAAAGACATGGAAGCTCTACTGCCTCTGATGAACATGGTTATTTATTCCATTGACAAAGCAAAAAAGTTTCGTCTGAATAGAGAAGTAAGTTTTATGTTAACCCAAATGTGTTATTATGTTAATTATATATGCATGACTCATATAATGAAAATGTTTACAAATCCATGCAATTCTCTCACAGATACAATTGCTTCTGTTCCCTTCTGCTCTACCACCACTTCCATTTAGGTGACATGAGTGTGCTCATGCTGGATCAGGCAACCAGCCTAACTGATCCAGCATTTGGTGTCCAGTAGACAGCTAGATGCATTCAGAAACGTCACAAAAGTGGACAGTCTCCTTTAAAATCATTTGAATTGGTGGCTATCATCACATGTAATGACAACAAATGCCACAGTTAAATATGCATTCTCTAAATAGTTTTATTACTGTTCGTCTCATTGGATTAATGTTAAAGAATGCCCTGAGTTACAACATTGTGAGAGAGGGAGAAAAAACGATCTCTGTCCCCACTGTCTGTACTATACAACTCTATTTATATCTTCCCTTACCTGTCTTCACCCCAGGATGAAAACCCCCAGATTCAGTAGTGAAGCAGTTGCTTTTCTTGTAATCATTTTGTTTTCAGTTTTGGATCTTTTCAGCTCTACAAAATTCTTTTTTTTTTTTTTGATGTCATGATCAGAACTATGCAGTTTTGCAGGTACATCCTCATCACAGATTTATATAAGGGCATTATTATACTGGCTGCTTCATTTTATTTTACATTCCCTTCCCATTGATTCTAACCTGGTATTTTCCTTTTTTACATTTTCATTGAGCTGTCCACTAGGATTTTAAGGTCTCTTTCTTAATCTGCCAGCCACAGCTCATTAATATATTTGTGAAGCTTGGAGGTTTGTTTGTCTTGTACATAATTTTGCACTTGTTTATCTTGGGCTCCATTTGTCATTTTGACACTTACTTGCCTGGTTTGGAGAGATCCTTTAGGAATATTTGCAATCATGTTTTTATTTTACCACTCTGATTACTATCATTAAACGTGGTCACCTCAGTGCTTTATCCTCACTCCAGATCATTTATAAACAAATTACAAAATCCTATTTGAATGTCTCTTCAATTTGAAAAAATACTTTTCAATTCCTGTTCCTTATGCTATTCCTGAGTTAATTTCCACTCCATGAGAGTATGTGTTCTCTTGTCTTATGGCTGCTGAGTTTGTTTGGGAGTCATTGATACAGGATAAATGTTTTTGAAAGTTCATATATACAATGTCTTTTGGATCACTTCCAAAGAGAAGTTATTATTTCTATTATTTCTTTAAGGTTCTTGTGAAACCTTAAGGACAGATGGATTTAGTATAACATAAGCTTTCGTGGATTCCAGTCCTTTGCATCAAATGCATGAGAGATTGGATATATGTGTGTGCATATGGGTGGGAAAAAAATGTAAAAGGTACAAATAGTGGATGATTAGTATTATTTGTGACTTAGAATCAGGTAGGTATGGAAACCAGAAAGACTGTAGTTCTTTAGACCACTTTCCCCTACTTTGCACTCTCTAGGTGTATTGGGGTTGCAAGTCCTAAAATTTCTAGTCTGGCACACTCCAGATACGTTTAGGCTACAGCTGCAATTTGTGGGTGAAGGAACTTGTTCTTCAGCATATCTGATTTGTGTTTGGTTGAGAAAAGCTAGGGAAGGACTATTGAAATTAAACCAGTACCTGGATTTTGCTTGGAAAACTTTGGGTATTGGGAAGTGCATCATGATCATCATCATCATTACTACAGAGGACTGCAATGGGTTTTTGGTCCATTTTCCCACAATATGAATGGGTTGGGGGCTTTAGGATTATACTTGTATTAAGTTTGTCAGATGCCTGAAGTATCTAGTTTCTTTCATTTTACAGTGAAAATCAGTCAAATCTTGGACGGAGGCAGGAGGTCTAAAAGCTGCCGGAAGGGGGTTGGGAACCTAAATATGAGCTGCCCACCCCATTCCCTGTGCATGGAACAACTGGCTTGGGACTCCAGAACAAGCTATCAGCAAATGATAAATGATAAGATGATAAAAAGTCATCAATGTTGTCTCACACAAGCATTTTAATAGACAAATGTGTTTTAGGAGCCTTAAACTAGTTTAGGTTCAGAAT
This sequence comes from Python bivittatus, assembly GCF_059951505.1. NCBI lineage: Eukaryota > Metazoa > Chordata > Lepidosauria > Squamata > Pythonidae > Python > Python bivittatus. Next base: position 13,694,883 of record NW_028277067.1, on the reverse strand, counting down.
TTAACACACAAATATCCAAGATTTTATCTTTGCAGTTAGTTCATTGTGATATTGCTTGATATATTATGTCAACTGTTGGCAAACCTTTGTTCATGACTCCACTAGATGGCACCAACTCACTTCTAAAATAAAAAGAAAATAGAACATTTTTTAAAAATGGCTGAAATCTTGCAAGATAACCGAATCTCACAAGAGCTTTATATTCTTACATGAAATATCAAAACATTTGGGACACTTATAAGTAACTTTTTAGATTTAACTTTTGATGCCCAGACTGTTATGGGAAATCTCACAATGGTTCCTATCATCTGAAAAAGTTGTTGATCCCTTTATTATGTGTTTATGCATATTGACTAAGTTGTTTGCATCTCTTCTTGCTTTGGGACAAAGGGCAAACAGAAAGCAGATAAAAATAGAGCACGTGTAGAAGAGAATTTTCTGAAACTGACTCATGTTCAAAGACAAGAGGCTGCCCAGTCCCGCCGGGAAGAGAAGAAACGAGCGGAGAAGGAGAGAATCATGAATGAGGAAGATCCAGAAAAGCAGCGACGTCTAGAGGTAATTTGTTCAATTGAAATAAACTTGTTATATTAGAAGAATCACAGTCAGCCTTTGGGGCTTGTCACAGGTCCGTTTAATATCCAAGGGAGACTTACCCAGACTCACCAAGAGGTTCCCAATGAGACACTGTGCACTCAGACTTTTCATAGGGAAACTACTATGATCATTACCACAACATGATTGACATGGGGCCAGCAGCTTGCATTAGAAATTGAGCTCCGAATATCAAACTATAAATCTGCTCCTTCAGAATATCTTATTTCACACAGTAAAATAATACCATCACCACCCCTGACAACCATAGGCAAAATATACCTAACCAAAAAAAAATGTACAGGTATCATTACCTACGTGCATATAAACAAAACAAAACACTAGTGCTACAAAAAATATATAATCCCTCCCCAGAAAAACCTACACACAGAACATTCCAGTGTCACCTGCTGACATGTTATTTTCCCAGAATGTTTCTTTAAGTTCCCCCAAACTTAACAGACAGTGATAGTGTCTCTCCTTTTCCATACAAAGATCTCAAGCACTGATAGTCCATCATAGTGATAAATAACATGCCTTCCTATGATGGCTGGAAAGTATGTTGTAAATCACTAGGAGTCTTTTGCGGATTCCAGTGGTAAATACAGTATTATAAACAAATAAACTTTCCAGTCTGGGAGGAAAAATGTACATCCTATGATTCGGCCTAACCATGTCAGATGGGGTCTCAGCCCATACTGTTTGCAGTGCAGTAGCTTTAATGTATTTAGAAGCATTAACTGGTCTTCAGATCACAAATTCACATGACTTTATAAGGAGAACCCTTTGTCTTAGCCACGGTTGTTTTGGGCAAGCTCTCTGTAGAAGCCTCCAATAACAGTATTAAATTTCTCTGTATAGGGTGGCAACTGACATTGTCAGCCCATCTTATCTCTGGAGAGGGAGGAAGGCAGTTGCTTCATGGTTCATTTGTTTGGGGGACAGTGCAGTAATTCCTTTCGAGCTTAAAGAGGATCAATTTTCTGTTTTTTGATGTAAGGTAATGGCTTGTAATCTTGCTTTATATGGACAAATTCTCTGGCTAGGATCATGTGTTATTGAACAGTCTGTTCAATAAGCTGTAATCACCTTGTTCACTCACAAATTATAAATCGTGGCTCAGAAAACATTGGGTCTAATTTACATTGTCACATTAAGCCAAAACCCATCAAATCCCATTATTGTTAGCACTGTGTAAGACCAGCATCTCTGTGTTGCAGAGTTCTTTTAGTAGCAGCATAGCCCTGTTTTATGGCTTTCAGTCAAGCAGGGGATTTAAGGGGCAGTTTCACCTCCTTAGGAAATTATAGTTTAACCTTTCCTCATAGCCTGAGGAAATGGTATCTTGTTCAGTGCTTGAATACCTCCGTATTTACAAGAAGAGATCCATTAGGAAGCAGATCCATTTTTCCTTGCAGTGAAAGCATTAGTTGAAGGAGAGGTATTTTGATCATCCATCCACAGTTACAATGTAGCAGTTGCAAATTATTGTGTGGAAGAGTCATTAGTATTTTCTTTATAAAACTATACAATCTGCTAAATTTTCTTGGTGGCTTTGATTTTGCTTTGCAATCAAACATAGAATTTAATAATCCCACAAAATCGATAATTTTTTCCCTATAGGAGGCTGCTTTGCGTCGTGAACAGAAGAAACTTGAAAAGAAACAAATGAAAATGAAACAGATCAAGGTGAAAGCCATGTGAAAAACTTAGTTGGAAGAAATTTCTTTTTTGGTGCCAACCATAGAATTGCAATTTGCTGCCTACAATGAGCTAATTATATTCCTGACCTTAATCATTGGCCACTTAAGAACCACTTTTGACACTAACTGTTACTGCTCATGGGATTATGACTGAAAGGTTTCCCCCTCTATGTGTATATGTGGCGAAGTTGTTCTTGGAAAACTCCATTGGTAGCACTGCTAATGCAACTTTTAAAAATGTGTTTATGTACTGGTTTGCTTCAACCAATGACCCCATAAACAGCAAAGTTATACTTATTCACCAACAAAACTAATGCATTTTAATCCACATTTGGATTGCAATCCTGAACCTACTTCAATCCTCTTTGATGAGTAGGACTGCTAATAATAAATATTTTCATGGTGCAGCCCGTTCTGGTTTTATATAACATGCAGACGTGTATATAGAGAGCTTTACAATTGTCTTCCATATTGTTGGATTTTTTCCTACTTGCTTTGGAAGGAGTTCTAGCACTTTGCAACATTTTTTTCAGATCCTTTGATTAGGTAAAGGATAGGTGTGCATCTATATATATACACACTTACACACATATATACAAAAACATGTACATACAGGCATTCTCTCTCACACACACCACTTCCTAGAATGCGCCAGCAATGCATAAGCACTTTGATTATATTTAGAAATGTGGGCAAAATAAAGAGAAAAGCTAATAACCACGTTAGGAAAAAAACCTGGTTCTTTCACAATCGGTACAATCAGCACTATTGACATCTAGCAATTATCCATGGAATATATGTGGATTTCATGCTTTCTTGTAATAGTAACGTGCTAGGCCAGTATTATTTTGTGGCTTACACTTTTTCAAACTATTATGCTGAGAATTCTTCTAGGAAAACCGCTGAACATGTGTTCGGGATAAGCAGAAATAAATCTACAAGATAGTAATTTCAATAGTCAAAGTGCATGCACATAAGCATCTCTTTTATATCTGCTGTCAATATGCAGGCAACAGGGGAATGGCACGCAAAAGTATTTGCCTTGGGGTGGATGATTATTAACAATACCATTATTTTAAAACAATGTAAAGTCTACCTGTTAAGCTGACCTGTCACAGAATTTGGGGCACATCAGTGTGTCTTTGTGCAAGTTGCTGCATGAGAACGAAGATCTCTGTGGGATCAGATACATGATTCTTCATACATTACCCTGTTGCTGGAAGTCATCTGTTATCTCCCACACAGCTGAGTTGTATGTACTCATTTCTCCATATAGGTTTACTATATTCACTATTTCTCCACATAAATCATGCTTGCTGGTTTGGAAGAGGGTGTATGCATTGAGATTTCTTTTCCTTTTCAGACAGATGCCTAGATGTTTTAGCAGCTTTCTCTAGATTTCAGTGTGCTTTTCTGGTTGTGTCACCTTCCTTCAGTATTTCTCTGTGTCTCTGTAGCTGCTAACTGTATAAAGTTGACAAGGAACCAGGGTCTAAATAACTGTGCAATTCACTTCCCCTCCCGCCAGCAAGGTAGAAGACTTTTAGAGGATTATATCTATTAAATATTATTTACTATTTGTATATGCTGGGGAAACTAGGAACTGGAGCTTCTCCCACTTTGCAGTCTTATGGCATTGCTGCATTTTATAAATGCTCTAATGGCATTTGATCATTTCTATATAATGGGCACTTTTTGCAGTGAGTTGAATGGGAAGAAACTTGAGGGTTAAATTTCTAAATGTATTTTCTTGATTATGCTTTTATCACTGATGCAATAACGTTAAGCTGCTCTTTAAAACAGCATGTGCTAAAACCTATTTGTCAGAGCGTGAAAATGCACAGGTTCCTTTTGAATGCAGTCTGCAATCTAAAAGACATTTTAATTTTTGATTTTTATATAACTATCATTTATGATATTTTACATCAGAAATGGCAATACTATGTGGGATTTAAACTATTTTGTCATTAGATATTAAACAAATTGAATAAAGTTTTATTTCACAGGGGTCCTCTTTTAAAAGAAATATTTAAATAGTTTGTTTTGTAGTTTAAGTAATGCTAATAAGAGAGGGGAAGAGAGTATTACTGAACTCTCACAAAAGGAGGCTTCAAGTCTGCTAAATTTTGTAAGACAGTCATTTATAAAAACTACGAAAGAAAGAAGAGACAACAGCTTAAATATACTTGAACTCATTTTTTTCTCCCTGGCTTTATTACCAGCGTCTTAGTTCATTCCTTAATTTATTAATTATCCTTCCTCTGCAAAGAAGGAACTTGTGCATGAAGAGGAGATCAGCTTTGAGAATAGGAATGAAGCATATCAACCTTTTGTCCCTTCTTGTAAAGTTAAAGTAGTCTGCAAATTACCAGAGGTATTGGGTATTGAATATATGTGTGTTTTCACACCTCTGTTTTTGAAGAACTTGTGCAACTTCTGAAGAATATGCCTCCTCTGTTTAAAAGGAAGAGATGAAAGTGAGAAAGTACGGAAGGATTAGAACATGGTTAGGCAGTATAGTGCCTTTATCAATGTGCTCATCTATGGCACCCTGTTCTACCTGAATTATATATTTATTCTTTTAGTAAAAAAATAATAAATGGGAAGCTAGCATATTGCAAGATAAAATGTCAACTTATCTTTATTTTGCACAATTCTTCTGAGTCCCCGGTAAGTTCCATAGGCTTCTTTTTTTTAAAAAAAGATGACTAGCTGCAGCCCAGTGCTTTGTTTAGAAGTGTGTCCACCCATATGGAAAAAGTTGGAAATGGTAGGGAACTTTCTGGGGGACTAGAGGAAATACAGGAGAAAGGAGCCTCATCATTTCACATTTCAGAAGTATGACTGGCCATGTCCACTAAGGCAGCCTATAATATGCTTTTAAATTTCTACATTTGTCCACCAGTCCTGAAAATGGTCTAAATCTGGGTTAGAGTATGACATTTCTATTTCTTCCCATAATTAAAGGGAAGGCATTGGTTTTACCAATGTGATTTGTACTTCACTGAATCTCAGAATCTGATGAATTCCAAGGCAGTAGCTGGATTCAGAAACTACACTAAACCCAAACCATATAAGCCACATTATTGCTTAATACAATATATGAATGATGTTGAAGTGTAGAGATAGCTCTGATATTTAATGGTGAAAGAAATACATTCTGTGGGTGCCAAGTGGGCTCTTTAATCCTAAATTCTAAATTGGATGCATGAAAAATCAACATCCGAAAGAGTCTGGAAACATTTTGGACTTTTATGTAGTATCTCATCATGCTGTCTCTAGCAACCAATTTAGATTTGGCAGCTGGCAAATTTCAAATACATTTCCATAATCACCTCTTTCTACAACTCTTTTTCCCCTTGCGCCTTGCTTGTAGCAGATTATGCAGGTTCCCCATTTTTTATGAGAGAGAGAGAGAGAGAATAAGTCTTGGTTCACACATCACATTAAGCCAAAGTGAAACAAGCATTATGCTTAGTATTTGGATAAACAAGTGTTTATTCAGAATAGTGATAAAACAATGTCATAACAAATAATTAAGGTGAGTAGATGAACCAGGAAACTGAGCAGATAGTTAATGCTCTTCAGTTTCTTAAGGAAACAAGAGCACTACTGGATAATGAAGGGATATAAATGAGGAAGCCTTAAAAAGTTGGTTCAAAGTGCAGCACTTGATTAGCATTTTGCAAAACATAGGTTAAGTTTGCTGTCATAATGATGGATGGCAAATGGTTTCCAAAGTATCAGTTTTTATATCTTACTGAACCTAAGGACCACTTGGAAATATTTTTCATTGTGTGTAGCAGATGCTGTGTGGCTCTGCAAATGTGAGTTCAGGTAAGAAATCCTGTCCCTATGGTGGTGGTAGTGATTATTATTATTATTTATGTTTGTACACTGCCTGACTCCCAACAATTCTAAGGTGGTATGCTGTGAGTGAATTTTGTAACCCTTATTCTCTTTGAGGTATAAGCAAATTTTTCTTGGGCCATTCATTCACTACGGGAAGCTATGAACCTCCAGATGTTATGGACAATACGTTAACTCTAAGCAGCATAACCAAAGACTTGCTTACGGGTAATAGGGTCTATCAGCATCTGTCTCTACCCTTTCTCTGGGCTCTTATTTCCCTCCTTGAGCAGAAAGGACAAAATCACCAATTTTCCCTGAAAAGATTTTGAGTGGATCTTTCCATTATTGTCGTTGATAACTTACTTTGTTCCAAAGACACATAGTGACTCTTGTCCTAAATATAAATTGCTCATAATCTGGGAAGAATTTGGCTGTTTGCACAACTCACTGAACTGCAAACTAAGCACATTTTAAATTAGAATGCTAAGCCAGCCTTTAACTCTGTGTTCATGCAGCACACTAATTCATATTTGTTTAGCCACTGTTTATTGAAAAAACCACAATTTTACACAAACCTATTAACCATAGTATAAAAACCACAGTTCATATATATTGCATTAAGCTAGAAACAAGCAAATCATATATTGACGTAGCATGTAAAGACTAAGACACTGGACTTTTTCAAATTTGCTAACTCTTTTGATACCAGCAAAGGTCGACTAGAAGCTGCCCTCCAATCATGTACAGGTCATGTTTTATAGCAAATATGGAAGAATACCCTTTCTGAGTTGCACCCCCAAATTCTGAAGGATTGGAATAAAGGAAAACAACAGCAACTTGATTGGCACTAAGGAATATGAACATCCTCTAAAACTTAACAAGAAAATAGCTAGCTTGTGATTTAGCATGTTGTGCAAATCCAGCCATTATCATTAATTTATAGTCTAATGTGTTCATTAAATCACAGGAGTTCAATAAGAATACATTGGCTATTCTAGATTGTATACTTCTAAAAGAAGGAATTTATTTGAGTGTGCCTATAAACATTATATACTGACAATTAATAAAAGCTTTCATAAGTCTCTGCTTTCCAGTGTACCAGTCAATTTTTGCTTTAGTAAACAATATAACTCTGGGTATCTCAGGTGTCTCAACACTTTGTTCTGTACAATCTGGCCCTAAGAAATCACAGAGAGGGGATGGGGGGGTATAACAATGTTGCTGCTGTTTTAGGATAATCAATACTGGGTTCATATGTCCAAGGACATAGTTTGCCTAAGCATGGCTTGTTGAGCAAGCCATAATGGGCAGGGTTAGCACATTATTCAAACCTATAAACCTTGAGAAAAGGGTCAGTAATCATTTGAATGGGTTAAAGAACAAGATTGTTTTATGCAAATGGAAGGAACATAAAGTTGGCTTATTTGATCAGGGTTAAAATGGGGCATGTTATTTTGGGTGGTTCTTTCCGGACTTGCTGACCTCTGGACTGGAAAAATGTTATATATTGGGTTTGTTTACAGTTAAGAACTGAGATATGGAGTGATGAGTTTTATATTTGTTAAATAATGTTGTTATTTTAGGGCTCTCTGGATTTTTTGCTGACACCTGGATTGAAAAAGACATCGCTTATTGGATTTGCCTATAGTTAAGAATTGAGTTATGGGATGAAGAGTTTTATATTTGTTAATTAAGAGGATGTGAACAGAATGAAATTGTTTATACTTGTGATGGGGGTGGGAAGTTGCTTTCTTAGGTTTTTTTCTCTCCTTTTTTTGTTTCCTTGCACCTTTTATTCTCTCTTCCTATTGTTCTTTTTAGTTTGCATTACCTTTTATTATTGTAGTTAAAACTTTTCATTAAAAAATATTTTAAAAACCCAAACATATAAACGTATCAACTACAGTTGTGCAACCTTAAATGGCAGGGTTGACACAACACACTTAGCCAAAGGCAGACAACCCCCCCCCCCCCCCCCGTGAACGCAGTCAGGTTCTGCTGACTGAGGCAGCTGCTTCTCTCTTGCGTATGGTCAGATTTGCCCTGGTCATTTCTGGTATGATAAGCAGGGATATTAAAGACGTTCATAATTTTTATCTATGCTTGAGGGCATCCCTTTTTTTTTTTTTTTTTTTGGTAAAAAAAGATGGGGAAATCCACTATTTGAAGAGCTGTTTCTCAGCAGACTCTTTAACTGCAGGCAGTCAAGCGGATCAAGGCCCCGCCCCTCCCTAAACCTTGCCCCCTCACGGAGTAAGCAGCGAGGGAGCGAGGCTATTTATAGAGCAAGGGACGGTCACGTGACCTCGAATGACGTCACTGAATGTTGTTGTTAGTGTTTGGCGGCGGTAGCGGCGGGCGAGCAAAGCCAGCTGCAAAGATGGAGGAGAAGAGGAAAAGAAGGAGGTGGTTGTGGTTATGAAGGGTTGCCGTGGCAGGACAGCCGGTTATAGTTTTCTTTTTGGAGAGGGGAGGGGGGGTCAGGAAGAAATCGGTCTGGGGTAGGCCGGGCCCAGTAATTGCAGCTTCCCATCCTGCACGCACATCTGCAAGGAAAGCAGCCGCAGCAGCAGCAGCAGGAACGCGCCATTTTTCCCCGATCTCCTTCCAGGTAAAGAAAGAGAGCGGGATGGCTGAAGCGTGTCGGCGGAAAGCTTCGGGTTGGTGTTCCCCACCGCGCGTGCTTGCTTGCTGCTGCCGCGGCCCGGCCCGGCCCGGCCCGACCCGGCCCGGCCCGCCGGTGGCTTGATCGCTGGAGGTTCCGCGGCCACTTGCCAAAGAAAAGATCTGGAACTGCAGAGCGGCAGGCGGGAGCTGGGGGGGGGGGGGGAGGCGGCGGCGGCGGGATCCGCGGCGGGCTGGGGGTCTCCGGTGGCGCTGAAGTTTTACCTGAAGCAGCGGCTGCCCGAGCCTGGTGGGAAGAGGGTGGGAATGGAGGGGCTGAAGCGCGCCCGTCGGAGGAACTAACGGGCCGCTCGCGGGGCGATCGTGTTGCCCAATGCGTAGGGCACCCGGTCCAGGGTGGAGTTGGGGTGTTGCTTCACAAGGACACTCCGCCTTCCGCCCTGTCATTGAAGACGGTGGCTCGCTGCCCTTTGATGGGGCAGCCCAAAGGGGCCTTCCCCCCCACCTGGTGCCGTTGACAAACTCCTGGACTACAACTTCCACCACTGGAAGAAAGGTCTAGCGAATGCTGACTGGGAATGCTGGGCTTTGTAGTCTGACATGTCAGTAGAAGCCCAGGTTGGAGAAGAGTAGGCAAAGCCTCCCATGTGGGGCTGCGCCTGTAACAATGGAAGACTTCTCAGCCCTAGTGCTAGAAATGGGTGCGCGTGCTTACAAGACAGACAAGACAAAAGGATTAGCTTTGAGCCTTTTTCGAAACACAGAAACTGTCCCTGTTACCTGCTGTGTACTGTTCGGGGTTACTCTTCTTGAGAGGTGAATGTTTTACTCTGGTCTCTTCCCAGCATTTTGTGCATTCTTCCACTAGTTAGTTCAGTGGTTTTCATTTCCAGATTTCAGCATCCTGATCTTGGTTCTGGGAATTCTATCCCAAAACTGTCTTGTGAAGTTTGTGTTAGATTGCTGAAGCAACTGTAAGCAAGAATTAAAGAAGATTTTAAGCATCATCCCTATTTCAAATCTTGTGGCATAGTGTAGTGACTTATCCTAAACCCCTTTCTGTTCTTTGTTTGGGGGTGTGGATAGGTTTCCTTGTGCCATTTTTCTGGCATTTGTGGCAGTAACAAGGACATTGTAGTGTGAAGGTTGATTGGGCAAAGAATAATGTTCTTACTGATGCAGACATCACAATGTATGTTTGCATTATGTAGAGAAATAGTGTGAATGTAAGAGGAAAATTAATTTGGGCAAAAAAAAAAAAAACCCCACAGGGTTCCTCCTCCCATTTTTACTTGCACTTTATAACTTTTTTTTTTACCTTGACAAAGCTTTTCTGCAATCTGGGAACTGTTCATGCCTTGGAATGTAAATGAATGAGACTTAATGAACAGGATGTTAATAAATTCTGGAAGAGTATTATTCTGCTGCAGGGCAAAAGCAAGAGTTTTGTGGTACTTTAAAAACTAAGATATATTATGGCATACATTTTGATGACCTAACAGCCATTTGGTTTGATAAAATATCAAGTTAGGGGAAAGAAAATGGGACAAAGGGGAAAACCAAAAAAGGTAAAAAAATAATGTTTATAGTGTTAATTAGCAATGATAGAATGTGGTGCAAATAGCTTACATTTTTCCCACTTGGAATGGAACGTTGCAACATTTTATTTGGGCAGTTCAGCTGGCAATTATTTCATCTTGATGAAATTTTGAGTAATTTTTCATTGGGTAGATGCATACCACTTTTACGATGGCTACATTGTTTTGATGTTGAGAGCAAAAACCAAATGAATAGGTAGTTCCCAGAAAACTTGTCTGTCTCCTGAATAAGATACATCATTTCCTTGCGCTCTCATGGTATGTTCAGAAGAAGCAGAAAAGAGAGCAGTACAAAAGTAATCAATTATATGGACTGCTGAGTTTGCAGGCCTTTAGATCAGCCTGAAGAACACCTTTCTAGCCAGCTTAAGAACTGAAGGAAGTCAAATATCCTTACATTTCCCCATTTTCCTTACAACTGGAAAACAATTTAAAATGGTTCTGGAGTATAAGCATGCACAATTGCCTGTACAAGCAGCCACACTTTCTCTAATCTTCTAGAAATAACACTTGTAAGCTTTGTCACCTGATTTTTCAGATCCATGTGATTAAAAATTCTCAGATCCTTTCTGTGTTATTTTTGTGAACTCTTACAGCTATTTATCATCATGCCTTAGCATAACTGTTTCACATTCTTCTGTGAATGTGCCTTGCAAGTATCAATTCCATGGCAATGTGTGCACATGAATGGTTGCATGGAAGAGTTTATATGGAGAAGGATAAGCAGAGTTTGATTCCTAAGGATGAATTCCTATTTGGAACTTGGAATTCCTCTTGGAAGGGGAAAAACAGAGAGAACTTATTTCCTCCCTTCTCAGGAACTTATCCCCAGTGGGCAAAATCACAACAGAAGGCAACAGTACAATAGTTGCACTGATTTATCGAATCAAAGTTTGACTGTAGTTGTTCCTTTAATCCATTTCTCATTTCTAGTGCAATCAATCAGAGCTATGCATTGCTGATCAACATGATTTTCACAACTAATAAAAGCCAAGGGGTGATCTAAACAAACAATCCATATAGTTAACTCAAAGTTGTCTTGTAGCTCCTTGATTCCAGAAAGATGTCTCTGAAAAAAGGTGACAAAGGAAATAGCAAAACAAACAAACAAAATCATAAGCTATAGAATGTAGAAACTCTTACACACTACACAGACACTCACAAACACCTTTTACACTTCATACAGAGCTCCTTTTTGTCTCCTGTTTTATAACCTAAAAGTATGGGATAATGACTTTTGTTTTCATCATTCTTGCCAAGGAATACTTTTACAATTTAGAGGACAGTATGGGGACAGATCTAACTGTTCTCAGGGCAGTTCTTGATCATGGAAGTTATGTCCTGACCCTTGGTACTTTTATCCATCAGTCATACTTTGATTTTCTCCTAGTCTTTAGCAGATCATTGTTTTAGTCCACCCTAGCATGATGTTGCATTTTTGTATAGCTATGCTTTTCAATGGACTGTGTGTGCTTCACTAGACTAAGTATTCATCCAATAGGTTGTTAAGCTTATTATCCATCATGATTACTAGAAGAAGTAATTTGCTGGGCAAGCCTGCAAACAGGTTATATTTCATTCAAACATGGATTCTCCCCAGGTCAGCTAACCCATGGTTTCTGTATATCCAAATACCCTTCCAACAATGCCTGGTTATTTGATTTAAGTACAGTGCAGTTTTGTTAGGAATGGGCTGACAGGCATCAGCTTCCTGTAGAATATAATGGAGAATTTATGGAAATTGCCTCTGGACTACCTCATGGGGAGTCTGGTTTTGGTTGTTTTCTAACATCCAGTTTGTCAAGATGTGAAGAAACTTCACCCAGGTCAAATGAGTGATAAATCCTTGAGGGTAGCAGCTCTCTTTGGTCTTCCGTAGTAGGTGACTTTTTTCCATGCTTCAGCCATCTGAAGCACCCTGCCCTGAAGGCACCTTGATAGAGCGCACTTGCGCTCTATTGCATATAGAGAGCTAAATGGCAGGAGTGTTTTCTGTTTCTGATTGACATATGTAACATGCCATGCCTTTGGTACCTTTAAGAATGTGACTTGTTGGGCAGGAAATACCCGGTTCACAATGATGGTCTTGCTGAATGACCATAGGCAAATCCCTGTTTCTTTAACTCCAGCTCTCTCTCCCATATTCCACTGCCATCTGTAATACAAAGAAAACAGTGGCCTGTTACAAAGCTGCTGAACATGATTACCCAAAATATCATGTGTGAAGAACTTTGAGTTTTCAACTAGATGATCTTAGGGTTTTTTTCCTAAGACCTCTTGGAATCCCAAAATTTCTGCTATGGTTCCCTTCTTCCTTCAGTAGGAATAAAGGTCTGTTCTTTACAGCAGAGATCACTGGAAGTTGCTGGGATACCATAGACCAGTGTTTCTCAACCTTGGCAACTTTAAGATGTGTGGACTTCAACTCCCAGAATTCTCTAGCCAGCCTTGCTGGCTAGGGAATTCTGGGAGTTGAAGTCCACACATCTTAAAGTTGCCAAGGTTGAGAAACACTGCTATAGATCAAACTTCCACCAATAAATACTAGGAGTAGTAAAGTACTGTAACTTGTAGTTTTACTTTTTTCCAGATCTCCTTGGAAATGGGTAGGACAACTGTGTTTAATCATGAAATGGAAGATTGTTCTTAAGACATGCAGAATATGGTTAAGGAATTGTGGTTCTTTGGACAAATGTGTGATGGGTAATTGCTTTTGAGGAACAAGGAGAAACAATCTCGGTATACTGTTTCACCCAAATCTCAGTGTTTGTGTCAATGTTGCATTAAAATATGTTTTCATTTTTCCTCTTTTATTTGAAAACTTGTTCTGGAGCTAAACCTATAATGATCCCTGAAAATGCATTGAATAGCAGAGCTAGCAGCATACTGGAGCATCAAGCTGCATTTTGGGGAGAGGAAGAGAGACTAGTTTTTTTGTTTCATGCATTAAATGTTATTTTTATTTCAGAAATGTATTTTATTTTAATGCTTTTATTTGATCTCTGCCTTCCCACATTGCACTGCTCTGTGCATCTCATTTTTCTTGTCTATCTTTGGTAAGGAATGGATTCATATTTTAAATTAGTAACATTTGTCCTAAACATGCATACCAGTTTTGATTTTTGGTGTCTCAACTCTTCGAAAGGAGAGATCCCTCACTAGGCTAATATTCTGAATTTTTTTCTGTAAACAGGTCAGAGGTATAGCCTATTATTTGAACCTGACCTCAGAATGGTGCCTGAATATGGCATTTGATACTTTAACTCAGGCATCTCCATGCAGTTATGTATTGAATTGCATATTGAAATGCCAAACAAATGGAATGCTTAACAGGAAAGTTAAGCCAAAGACTTTGAGTTTTCACTTTCCTTGTCATCAGTGATGAAACTGCTGCTGTGCTGACTGAGGGCCTGAAAGGATGATGACTTGATAGTGAGCTGCACAGAGGAGCAGGTAGCTCATTGTGAGTAGGCTTAGTGGCCGTAACCTGTGAGTAATAACATTGGCATGCAGGAGTTTAAGCTCTGTGTTTAGGCTAACAGGGTAACGGTAGCCTTGACAGTGCCTGTTGCATATGCAATTGGTATGAGTTCACACATAACATGAGTTATTTGATTGTATATTCTTTGTGTGTATGCATGAGTGAGTAAAACAGTTTATCAGTTATTTTTTTCTTGCTTCTGTGGCACGTGTGAGTTTGTATATGGAAGCAGTGCCTAGAACAGACTTGTAGGAGAGGAGTATAGATTCATGCTGGGTATATTCTTGAGTGTCTGATTATCCTTGGGACTGATCCCTGTTGTGCTATTCCCAAGTCTGTGAAATGGGTAAATGTTCTCCATGTATTTAACTCATAGGCTCTACTTCCTGTATATTAGATATTTAACCTGGCTTGGACTGTAGGAGGGAGCAGCTTGAGCTATCTGTTCTGCATTGTTAAAAAAAGTTTTTCTTTGTTGTCTTGGATTCTCTGATTTTATTAAGGCCTATTCTCAGCTGATCAGCGAATCCATGAGAGAGAACTCAAACCTATATAAAACAGATATACACACAACATCCGTAAAGGATGAACAGACTTGTGGCTACTTAGCCAAATATGCTGTGATAGAAAGGTGCTGACTGGCAGTGTCATGTTCATGTTGAAAGGAGCATGTGATAACATCCTGTCAGTATTTCACTGCAAATGTGATGAATATGAGCAAGATGAAAATAAACTATTTTGAAATGGGCTGTTTCTGTTTGGTCTTTGCTAACTCCTTTTGCAGTACAGGTTGATCCTGGCCAGTTGCTCTTTTTCTGTTAGGCTAAGAAATGGGTTATTAATGTTTCCTTTTCCTTTTTTTCCCCCAAAGGGCTCCCAAGAAGGATTTCCCTTTCTCTTCAAGGGATGTCCCTACAGCATTGGCTAAACAGCATTTGACCTTTCTGGCTACCAGTCCCCATCCTTAAGGTGAAGGCTACCATAGGTCCAGCTCTGAAAACCACTGCCTTCTCCTCCCTGATTTTTCATCAATCAGCCACTTACTAAGAAGGAAAACATGAGTTCCAAGAATGAATCAGGTAAGTGACTGAAGAAGTGAAGCAACAGGGTAGTTTTCTTGGATTTGGTCAGGTTGGAGCAAGGAGATGTACAGCTTTGGGCTGATGAAGATGTGGCTATTTCAAATTCTGTTACTGAAGGTCAGAGCTTCACTTGGGTATTTTTATCTGTTTTTACTTTGCAATAATTTATTTGATATTGTATTTCAAATTATCTATTGTTTGTACTTCCAGTTCAGTGAGGAGTAACTACTGCAGGGCCTCCTTGCTTTGTCCTAATGCTTGCTCTGACACTGCATTCAAGATCCTTAAAGGTTTTGTAATACTGCATCCCTATGCAATTAGTAAGGGAGGTTGAACGTTTCTGTCTTTCTAGTGCCATGCTAAGCAAGCCTTTTACCTTCTGGCATGGAAAGTTACATTCTATTTTCATTTCTAAGCATTCCAGGAAAAAATGAGATAAGCCAATGGTGAGTTTTCTCAGAATAATTAAAAGCAATCTCTTGCTGGTTAAGTATGAATTATACATATGTGCTAGAAATACATATATCGGTGATAAATCAGTGGTAAACTGTTGATACATACATCAGTGGTAAACTGTTGATTTGTAAACACAGCCTCAGTGATACCGGAGTATGGTGAAGTGTAAAAAATATTGTAACTTGTCTGTCTGCTTGAGTCCCACTGCACTGTATTCTATCTATACAGAATAGCACTGCAATTGCATTGCTCTACATGAAAGTCTTTGCTAACTTAGTGCCCTCCAGAGATGCTGGGGTGACTACTTCCAGCATTCCTAGGCAGCATGGCTGTTTGGGAAGTTGTGGTCCTAATAAATCTGGATGAGGTCATTTGGGGAAGGCTATCCTACTTTGGTGTGCATTCATTGGTTCCATCTCTCATTTCCCCATTGATTTTCAGACTTAGACTAAACTGCCTTTTCCCATATATCTTCTTTTTAATTTGCTAGCACTATTTGTGGAAGAGAATTGCATCTGATGATAGGATTGCCTTCTTGTGTATTTGAACACTTTTTGAAATTCACCACTATTTGGATACAGAGTAAAGCCTCTTCTTCAGAATTGTAGAGATGGACAGATTGGTTCGGAACAAGTTGTTCTTTAGGTATCCTGGCCTCAGACTATTTCTATCTTACCAGCACTTTGAACTTCATCTGGAAAAATACCAGTGATCAGTCCCCCTGTCCTGTATTTATGTGTATAGTACTTGCTCATTTGGATATCTGTCTTGCTCTCATGTTCTGAGTTTTTCAACTATGAAATGTATTAGCATTCCATTTTTCTACTTTTATATTTATTTTTAAATTTGTTTTGCCTTATATGCAAATGATTTGAGCACTTTGGGGGATGGACGTGGAAGTATAGAAACATTTGATTGATTCATCAACTGTTGTTGAATCTTTCCCAAGAAGATTAAAGTTGTGATAATCTATCTCTTCATGCTGGCTTAAGTCTGTGTGCTCCCTTCTGGAACTGGCAGAGGATATCTTCATGGGACAGGCTAATGTAATCCAGCTGTTGATGGGTTTTCTAATTGGGGAACTCTGTAACAATATATAACAAAGCCTGTTATTTGCCTTTAGCCTCTAGTTTTTGGTCAAACATGAATTGCAAGTAATGCCTGTTTGGAGAGAATAAGGAATACTTTTGGATACTGCTTGGAAATAATACTGTAGGGTGAGGAATATACTTAAATTTAATATATTATTTGCAAGTAATTAATATAATTTTCTGGTAGAGAGCAAAAAGGAACAAGTATTCTCTCAAAAGCAAAATTTTATTCAGAAGAGAAGAAATTAGTGCTGCTCCTAAAGAGTGTATTGTGTTCAAAACCCATTATATGTGAGAATAAATGAATATGCCTTTGCTAATAAAATACTTTTCTTTAGTATTTTTTTATGTTCATGCATGGTGGTTTCTAAATAATTTTAAACACACACAAGGTTGTTTCTGAATTCACTGAAGCAAGACAAAAAAGTGAGTTTAAAATTGTGTTACAAAATTACTATAAGCTTTAAAAGCTATGCCATATTAAACATGGTTAAATGAAGAATTAGTGGAGAAACATTTGAAAATAAAAATAAAATAAAGCAACCATATTTAGAAGCCTGCATACTGTATTTTGAAAAGAGCATAATAATTAAGATAGTTAAATGAAATGTACTATAATTAGAGGGATATATGTGTGTCTCTCAGGGAGTACCTGAGCTTGAATATAACTGCAGCATAGCCTTTAAGTTTCATGGTGTTTTAGGCAAACGGATCTTTCTAGTTGTTTTTGACAACAAAATATCAATGGCTATGCTAGTTAGAAATTACTGGAATCAAACGCATCTGAAGAAATTGGAAAAAGCCATTCTAGACTGAAACTGCTCATCTATTGCCAACCCCGTAAGAGTTTCTTTTTTCTTTTTTTACTTGGTGGAATGGTAGAGCAAGTTCCTGATCCTAGATACTAAGCCTTAAGGTGCAGTATATAGTCAGAAAAGTCAAAATGGCAGCCATAAGGGTGTGATTGAAGCTTTGCGGTGTACATAAAAAATGGTTGAAGCTTCAGTCGCACCCTCATGGCTGCCATCTTGACTTTCTTACCATACCCTGCAGACACCCCTAGTCTACTACAGGCAAATATCTTAAGTTTTCTTTTGAAAGATGGGATATGGGTATTCGTGCAGAGGACTGGACAGATAAGCTTAAGAAATGCAAGCTGCCTAGGGTGGCACGGAAATGAAGAAAATAAATGAATTCTGGCTGATTACATGCTGCATTACCCTGCCCCCAAGTACCTGCCTGAAATAATTGAAGGTTAAGGGATAGGGCTGGGGAAAATGGTAGCTGCTGTCTCTGGGGAGAAAGAATATGGGGCTGCCTGACACCATAGAACCCAGGGTGGGTTAGCAGAAAAATTAGAATTGATAGAATGAAACTGAACAGCTTCCCAACAGCATCACTCCTGGATAGGCTCAGCTGGCGTAAGAAGTGTTGCCCTGAGCTGGAAAAAATACAGAATGAAGAACTGATGTGCTCAAATAGGGAGAGAACCACTTGGGCCCCCTGTAGAACCTTTAAACTTGTTCAGTGTAATTATGTAGGGGTTTCTGCAAGTTGCTTCTGATAGTGCACAAAACAACACATACGTAATTGTATAATTATTTTTTTATTCCAGTCATATGTTGAAAGGTGTTAGGGGAAGGAATACAGGTAGTCCCTGGGCTAAGAATGCCCGGGTTACAGACGACCCCTCCTTAAGAATGGAGCCTATTGTAGCAAAATTTAAATACACAATGATCCGAGTTAAATACACAATGGTTTGGGTTCATTACACAATGTACTTATACAATATTATACAATAATGCCGTTCCGGCTTATATACAAATTCAACTTAAGAACAGACCTTGGAAACGGAACTCGTTCTTATACTGGAGACTACCTGTAGACTTCTGCCCTCAACTCCCTGGTAGTCCTTCATTTCTATAGTTATTGATTTAATGGATTGGTAAAAAGTTCCATGGTGTTTGCACATTTATTGTGTACAGCTATTTAACATCGGAAGTGCTTTAGTTATATATTATTACAGAAGTTTCTAGTCCTCTTTAGAGGCACCTCCTGAAAACTTTCTGTTAGTTGTACAGTATGACTAGTGGCTGGGGATAGTTTTAACTTACTACTGTATTCCATTGTTGTTTTTAACATTCCCTGTTTCCAAAAGGAGGCAAGATGCATTATGAAGTCCCACAGGAACAACAGTGAGATTATTTTATTCCAGATGTACCTACCTAGGCAGCAGAAGGGGGAAAATCCTTTAAATTGAGATGAGCAATTTTCTCAAAATTGAGGAACATAGCTTGTTCCATGTACTAGATGAAGGGACATAGATGATGTTACAAGAAGGAGTTGGATGACTTTTTAGTATTTTCTAGAATCCTTCCTTCCTTCCTTCCTTCCTTCCTTCCTTCCTTCCTTCCTTCCTTCCTTCCTTCCTTCCTTCCTTCCTTCCTACCTACTTACCTACCTACCTACCTACCTACCTACCTACCTACATTTTCCAAGGGTCTCTTGCTTCCATTTCCATCCCTATTACTTGGGAGCAGGGAGGGAACATGCTGCCAAAAATTGACCCATTTTGCTGCTGAATTTCAGAAGTTTGATCTTAGTTTCTGGAAGATTGCAAGTGGATTGCCAGTCCTTGTCCTAAACGACAGAACCTTCCCTGGAAAGTTATAGAATGTTTTCTGGGTCATTTCAGCATCAGTCACAGATTGCCATCGACTCCAGACTGTTTTCAGCTTGGTTGTAGATACCTCTATTAATTCTGCCATTGATTTCCACATTAGCTGCAGAAGACAATACAGTGTGCATGATCTGCATTATGCAAAAGTATCTTTTCAAACAAAATCTTAATTTAAACAATACATTTATGTTTTCACAAATTGGTGGGTGATTTAATTTGGTTTGTTGAAGAAAGCTCTGTGTAGCTTTTCATGTTAAGGGCTAACAGATCTTTGTGGGGACCTCTTTGAAGCTGAACATCTTGACGAGTTGTACTTCAAAAGGTTTCTTGGAAGCCATGCCCCCTCCAAAATGTGAGGAAATTGATTGTGGTTCCACCAGCAGCATATGGTTGTGAAAATGCCTGATTAGAAGGATGAGATCCAAGTCACAAAGCTTCAAATTCCTGTCCGACCACAAGCCCATTGATTGATCTTGGGCCAGTTCCTTCCTCTCCAGTCAATTTCATAAGATTATTGTACAGCTAAAACTGGCAGGGGCTGGGTGCTGAACTGCTTCTTTATGTTGTAAATACGCAGTGATAGAGCGAAGGCACTTTGCACATGTTCAGAGGCATTCTGTTGGTTCTGATAGTGCTGAAGGCAACCCTCCTGGTTTAGTTTAAGATTTCAAGCTTCAACTCAAGTTGAACTCTTCCAGACATCTTTTCCCCCCCCCCCCCGTTAATTTTGTATGTAGCAGAGGTGGTGTGTGCTGGCTTTCTCTTTGAATCAGTTCTTAATGCCCGTATTAAAAAGCTATCAACAAATACCAAGCAGTGCAAGATGGCAGTTGAATGGTCTCCATAGCAACGCCACATTTCTGTCTACTTCATTCCCAGCCACAAGCGAGCCCTTTTCCCACTTTACGAAAGCTACATCAACTGGAATACAGCCTCTTTTGTTGTTGCTGAGCCTGTGGATTTAACTGGCACGTCTAGATATGTTCAGGTGAAGTGAGGACTTTCTGTCTGTTTGCTTGTTGGGTTCCCCCCCCCCTTTCGGTCCTTCTCCCTACTACAGTTTTGTATTACATGTGGTGATGGTGGTGGGAGAAGGAGGCTTCATCTTTTCATGGGGCTTTTTTTCCTAGGCTTGGAATATTTTGAATATGTTCATCTTAATACTTGCAATAATGCTACAAGGAATGTGTTGTTGTTGTTATTATTACTTGTCTGCATTAGAAAAAGGAGCAAGGAGAATGGAAATTATGGTTGAACCTTATGGCGTGCTGAGTATTTCCAGCTAGTCACGTCTTTTTCTTAAATACTAAAGTATATCAGAGTGCCCCTGAGTATGTGCAGAGTACACATCTCTCATAACCGGGTTGGGAGCTGTAGTTCAGTGACAGAATACAGGCTTTGCATACAAGAAGTCTAAAGTATATTGTGCGTGGTGTTTCTGGATAAAAGGGTCATGGAACAGGGAGTTGAAAAGACCTCTGCTTAAAACTGTGGAAGTTGATGGCAAAGTGAACAAAACAATGTAACTTGGCAAGGGCATTGCTATGAGTATTCCTAA
This sequence comes from Python bivittatus, assembly GCF_059951505.1. Lineage (NCBI taxonomy): Eukaryota > Metazoa > Chordata > Lepidosauria > Squamata > Pythonidae > Python > Python bivittatus. Next base: position 13,674,163 of record NW_028277067.1, on the reverse strand, counting down.
AACAGGAGTGAGCATTCGAGGATTGCTGAACTACAACTTGCAGCATCATTCACTAAAGCTTCTGGGAGTTGTAGTCCAGAAATATCTAGCATGCTTAGATTGCTTTGCTGGAAGACATAGCCCCGGGCCCCAGATCTGTGGCTGAGGAGGAGGGCTTCCAGAGAACTTCCAAAGGTATGTATCTTGGGGAGCTTAATTTTTATCACCTTCTTTTTCAGAAGGCAAGCTATCCTTTTATTAATAAATATTACATTTTGGAAAGTGAATATAGGGGGAGAGGTGGAAGATGTATAGCTTGATCTACCCTTTGATATCTAAATGTCAACTTTTTAATGGAGGTTTTAAGACCTTCTGCTGAGAATTGTTTTTAGTGCTCATGTAGGTGGGTGGTAAGGTACTATTAAGCATGAATTAAATCAATACGTTTTTCCTATCATGGAATAATAAAATTGTTTGTTAAATGTTTTACATTTTTGTTTGGTTTCATTTTGCAAAGCAAAATTCCTACATGCCTTGCCAAAGGGAACATAAGAAATTTATTCTGTGCTCAGCATGCCACATATTGTGGATTGATGTAGGGCAGGGATGATGTAAATAGTAATCCAACAACAATTACAGACCTAATCTTTGGAACATTACCTTTCATACCAAACATTCAGCAGTACAATTTGTAAGTCAGAGGTTAAGTGTTTGGTACAGGCTTAAAGTTTTGACATTTTCCTGTTTTAATAAATTAACTAGATGGCACCAAATTCTCCCCACTCAGTTTGATCCAGAGTTGAAGCCCATTGAAAGGGCTAGGACATAGCTGATAAGACATATATGGGCAATTGGTAGACAGCACATGTGCTTCTTAGCAATTCTCAATATAGTTTAGCGGCTCCAGGAGCCATTTTTTCCTTGCTGCATAGCTGATCGGTCATTATTTGGGAGAAAAAGAAATGGCTCCCCACAGCAGAAAAACAGAAGTATTTCAGAATTGCTGAGCAAAAGATGAAATCCCTCCACCTCCATCACCAAGACATCTGGACCCCATGAAATATTTGGGAAAGGACGCAATGGGACTATGGTAATTGTGTCTGTTATCTAATTTCTTTGGTCAATCTCCGGGCTAAATAATTTATAGCATGTGGTGCTTTTTTCCCTTTCGTTCTGTGGCATCTCTGTACAGCACAGTGAGGAGTACTCCCCTCAAATCTACATCTATTCTCTTGAATGGTTACTATAGTATGTCAGAGGCCTGAAAAAATCCATCCTCTTTCTTCTCTTCTCCCATATTGCAAGCTCCTGTTGGCTGACTTTGTCTTCTATTTCTTAGGCTAGAAAGATACTCTACAGCAGTGTTTCTCAGTCTTGGGAACTTTAAGATGTGTGGACTTCAACTCCCAGAATTCCCTAGCTAGCTATGCTGGCTGGGGAATTCTGGGAGTTGAAGTGCATATATCTTAAAGTTCCCAAGGTTGAGAAACACTGTTCTACAGTATGTTGGAAAAAAAATCCACATTCATGGGAAAGGAAAAAAAATCCCTATCCAACGTTCATAGCCATCCAGTCCCTTTATAATAACCAACCATTTTATTATCTTGGTTGGTCTTGATAGAAACACTCTGCTTCATATTTGAGTATCAAAATTCCTTATCAGGAAACACTGATTTTGGTCAGCACTGGCAAAAATAAAAACATTTGAAGCAATCTCAAAGTTAACTTTTATTTTGGTACTCTGAGTTTGCTTCGTATGATTTCATGAAGTGTCAGTGGTCATGAAGGAGGCAGGTTCTCTATGCTGTACTTAAGTTGGACTCTTGTCGAATGATAAAAATTGCTGCCTAAGTCAGCTTCCAACCAATTCTTCCCCCAATGTCCAAGGACAAAAAATGGGTAACATTAAGCTTCCTTAACAGGCCCATGTACAATTTTCAAAAAAAGTACTTCACAACAGGTGGGGGCATAAATAAAGCACTTCATTTATATTGTTAAAGTAGCCACATTGCTTGCAAGGCTGCTTCAGAAGCTGTTCCTGGTTGTTTCTATATATGAATTTGTGTGCATATACAACCAACTTCACTTCATGAAGTGACTGCTTTAATGATACAAAAAGAGATGCTTCATACATGCTCCCAGGCCTACAAAGCACCTCTTCTAAGGGTTTTGAACAGCCCTACTAACTTGTAAGGGAAGAAATAGAAAGAAAGAAAAAATCACTGACCTACAGAGCTGGTTATTTAATGGAAGTGCAGCTTTATAAGACAGCTGCAACCACCACTAGGTGGTGCTGGTTGAATCTGGATGACAAGGGCAAGTTATTAGGAGGGGTTTGGGGAGATTTCTCCATGATTTTTTTGCCCTTCTTTTCCCCAGACCTTTTCCTCATTCACCCACTATTTTCTTAGGTTCCTGTTTTTCTGTACATTTATATGTACTTTGAGTGCAGAGTGAGGCCAGAAAGACACCTAGTGAAAGGGAGAGCAAAAAGCAGGTCCTTTCACGCTCAAGTCACATCTTTTACCGTGTACTGCAGATCTTGTGTTACATAAGAAAGTGAGGAACCCTGCTGGAGCAGACCAGAAAACCCATCTCGCCTAGCGTTCTGTTTGCTGCATTGTCCAGCCAGATGCTGCTTTGAAGCCCATAAGCAGGGTGTGTAGGCAATAATTGATCTAACGTGTGTTCTGCATAGTAAGGTGGCAAGTGTGATGTTATTCTCTAACAGTGTCTGCCTTTCCCCCTTTAATCTTAGTCTTTCTCCCCTTTATATTTGTGGCATACCTGCTTGAGTAAATCGTGCAAGCTTATGCTGTAACGTATTCGTCTTTAAGGTGATTTACTTGTCTCTAGACTTTGAGATGCGCTCTAAGCTGGAGTTCTGAATAACAAGAAAAAGCTTTGTACCAGGCAACCAGGTACAAACACCCAGATCATGGAATCTTATAAGACCGAAAGAAGGGCAACCTACATTGGACTCCGAGTTCTAATGGTTTCTCTGCCTTTAAAGAAAAGTAGCAATCAAAACATTTACAACCTTTACAGCAATAGATAACTGCAAATTGGTTGGAGAACAAAGAAGCGGGGTGGTGGTGGTCATAAATCAAATACTTATCCATATTATTTTTAGGGATGTTTTCCCTTTCTTCCTTTTTTTTTTTTTTTACTTTTAATATTTATAAACAATGATATAGTGGAGACTTTGTTACTAAGCTCAACAATTCATATTTCTTTTTTCCTTTTTCATATTATGAAAGCCTCAAAGTACTTTACTTGGTAACTTCTATTAATGTTATATTGAGCATTAATTGTACATCTGTAGTAACTGATCTATACATGTTTACATCTATAAACATATTTGTGGAAAATATCTCTCTTTAAATGAAAAAAGGAAAAATAGCAATCAAAAGCCTCAGGTTACCTATAACAATGCAAGCTTGCACAGATAAAGGAATGTGAGAAAGAACATAGCAGTTGATACTATGCACTTAAATCTCACCCCTTAAATCTCACCTAGGGGATGGATAAGTCTTTCTGCCCTGGATAATGTACAGTTTAATGGTGGCTAATAATTCTTCTTACTCATCAGCTAGTTAAAATGGACACAGTAAGCTGCCTTATACCAGATGGACAGTATTAGTTCAATGTTGTCTATACTGACAGGCTGGTTCTTTAGGACAAGGGTTGGCAATCTTTTTCTGCTGGGCAGCTTTCCTTCAGGGATTAGATGTTGGGAGTTGCATGCCAATAATGGCAGCGACTGAAGCAAAGAGTGAGCTTCTGGCATACCCTTCTCTTTCTAACACCCATTTATCTCGTCCTCCGCCCTACCATTTTCTTTATGGCACCCAGTTCTTTTGGAAGGAGCAAGCTACTGGAGGTAGAAAGCTGTTCCAAAGACCTGTACTTCTCCAGAGGTTGCTGGGTTGCTTGCAGAGGTTGATTTCCCTGCTCTAAGAGTTTCATGCAGGATTCTTCCTGAGTCCTTTCTGGAAGTATAAGTATAGTTATTGAATGCTAAACCTCTGAATAGTCCTGCATTCACTTTTTGTAAATAGAAAGCTAGCATATCAGAGAGATGGAGGTTCTTTCCTGTCTTCCATTTCTTAGGCTAGAGTAGTGTTTCTTAACCTTGGCAACCTGAAGTTGTGTGGACTTCAACTCCCAGAATTCCTCAGCCAGCCATTGCTTTAGAAAATGTGCTCGTTTTACAGCCAGTTTCTAATGCAGTTAAATATTCTTAAATATAGTCCCCCATTGCAATATGAAGTGGTCAGGTCCATTCTGTCATCTCATTTGACACGTGTAGATCATGCTGTATAGTATTTCAGGTCACAGGGTATTTCTCTACATTTATCTCTTTGGTAATTCATGCACTCACAAAAGGAGTGTGCACTAACTTCTTCCTTATGATCCTGCCACAATTTATTCAGTATTGAGTAAAAGCCTTATCGGCCTGATGGCTCTCTTCTTAGTGTGCTTTGACAGTACGATAAGGAACACTTCTTTCCCCTTCTCTTTCTCCCAGAATTTGCTGAAAACGTTATTCATGAGTTTACTCATGAGCTTATAGTGAGAGGCTGAATGACCTCATAGATAGAATATTAATGCCCATGATTAGCCCTAGTGAAGAAGCCTAGGCAGGTTTCAGGAGCAGAATAAATCTTTTTTTCTTTCAAGTACATTCTGTTGACATGGTGGCTGTGAGGATCTTGGAATATGGCCAACAAATTTGGGCAAGCGTTCAGAAAAAAAAAAATGGGGATCGAGGCAGAATTGTGACCATTGGCCAATATACGAGTCGAAGTGAGCAAGGAACTTTAGAAATTATCTTGACATGCATACCTTAAGTGCCAGGATTGACATGGATTGACACCTGCAAGCTTGCCCTCAGATCCAGTTTTACTACTCCAGGACACATACATACCCAAGATCATCACCATCTCACCCTGCAGCTACTCCTTGTTCCCATCTGCTTGCTTGCCTGCATGCTTTCAGTGGTCTAGAGGAGTGAGCAAGCAAACCATGGTGAAACTTTGTGACTGTAGCAGCTTATTTTCCAGCTCAGCCCAGCAAGTGAGTTGGTAGTGGCGACTAGAAGGAATAACAGCTGTGGGGGTGGCAGCAGCTAGGAAGAAGCATAGTGAGAAGTAGGTTCCATGACAGACATTTTGCCCAACAACTCCTGCAAAACCTTGGCTCTGCCTAGTGTTTTGCTATGTGTTTCAGTGTGTTGTGCAATAATATTTTAGCCTGGAGTTTTGTGCTAATCCAGCCACTGCGGTTAGTTAATGGTTCAGTGGATTATACAAACCCCAGAAGTTAAATTAATTAAATGAAATGTGGCTCAGTTAACCCTAATGCTAGAATACCAGACTCATCTGATATTTGGCATGATCCGATTTCTTAAATCTTATAGTGTGAGATACTGAGTTTCTGGCATCAGTACAACTAATAATCCTTTTGTTGGATTCTCAGGTTAGACCATACAATTCTGTGGAATGATGCCATACTAGAATGCATGACAAGGTAGCTAAGTCTTTATATAGGTATTTATAACAGCAACTCTAGACAGCCGAGCTTAGCTTTATAAATATAAACCAGTGGTAGATAATGTTACAAAGCAACCACTGGTCCAGCTTGACAAAATACATCACCAAATACGCAGCTGTTTGGAAAAACTAAGTCAGCTAAATTTCCGTATTTTCTGAAGAATGTAAAAACCATACTGCTGTATAGTTTACATGGGGAAAATAAAATTTCAGCCGCAAATCTATGAATATGCAATGACTTTACATTTATTTTTCCATCTACTCCTTCATTTTTCCTTATAAGTCGATATATTGCAATGTAAGTTACCTGGAGAAGTCATCCCTTTATTCCCAAATCTAACAGAGAACATCACCAAATACTGTATCTTCTAAAGGACAAGGTTCATGCTATGCATTGAGAAGCAGAAGTGAAAAATTACACAAAACAATGAAGTAGAAAATGGAAATTCTATACCGAGAGGGATAATATTTGTTGGGTGATTGCATTCTAGTCTTGCTTGTTGGCTTCCTAGGGACATCTGGCTAGGCAGGGAAAGAAAAAAAAGAATCACAGTAATGTCTATCCATCACAGGGAAAGGGTTGCTTGGGCTGGGACAGCTATTCTCTTATGTCACTCTGTTTTTCTTCCTTTATAAACAGTGGGGAGTCTTTCTTAAATAAGTTATTAAAAGAAGGGGGGAGTTTTGCTCTTTGCTAGTGGTATTAACATGCAGTATCTATACTCATGAGTGAACAAGGAGGAACAAACAGTCCTAGAATACTAAAAAAAGACAGTAGGACAGACACATAGGAAAAAAGTTTAAAACGGTACTGTATTTAATAGAGACAACCTATGCATTTTGGCTAAAATGTGTAAGACTTGTTCCTATTAAGTACTTTTAAAACTTTTTTTCTGCATATCTGTTTCATGTCTTTTGTTTGTTGTATTTGGGGACTTTTTGTTCTTCCTTATTCCTTCAGTACTTGATGCAGTTTTCTTTTTTAAGTAGTATTGACATTCAGGCAATTGTTTACTGCTTGACAGTTGCAATACATTCATTATGGGAAAGAAGGCTTTTAGAAAAGCTCTGCATGCTTCAGTTAGATTTAAAAAACAATACAACTGATGTGCAGGAGAAATGTGATATCTCACTAACAGAATGTGTGTGTGTGTGTGTTACTGATTTCTGGTTCGCTGAAATGGATGAATACATACACACACACACACATATGTGTGTGTGTGTGTGTGTGTGTGTAGATTTTGAAAATAACATACTTAGTGAAGTTGTGCACACACATTTTTTATTTTATTGCATTACCCCTTAGCTGGGCAGGGATGGGCTTGGTAAAACGTGAAAAGCCCTGTGGTGTATGATTGTCCATCTGAAACTAAAATCAAGGCCTCAGGGTGAGGTGAGAGCCATATGAGGTATCTACTTTCCTTGTATTGTGACACTCTCCCCTGACTTGATCCAAAAGGCGAGACGTGCAAGGAAAAGTGTGTGGATAGATGAAAGGGCTCCAATGGTTTCCCATCCACTCATGTCTACATAAATAACTTCTCTTACGTTGTCTAAAAGCACATGAGATGGGGTGTAGAGAGAGGGACTGAGTAGGCCAAAAGCCTATAAATAACACAGGGCTATTTTAAAACTCTGGTTTTGAAATAACATGCTGGTAAATACAGGCCTTGCTCTTGACCTGCCTAGAAATATCCAAATGGTTACAGGGATAAGCTTGCCGTGACCTATTCTTATAACGTGGGATAAGGGGAATGAGAAAAGCAATCTAGGGTACATAGGGAGAAGTTATATACCAAATCAGACTATTGATAATACTTAGCACAATGTTAGTTACATTGGGTTGGGATGCCTATGGTCTATGGACTGTCTGTGCATCCTTCTTCCCATTTACTGTATGGATTAATGGTGGTTCTCCAGGATTTTATAGAGGACTAATTCTCAGCCTATCCTGGTGATGCAGGGAATTAAACTTAGACCTTTAAGCATGCAAAGCATATGCTTTGCTGCTGAATTGCCATATGTGTCTTGTTTTCTGGGTCAGGTTGACTACAGTATTTGGGACTCAGAGAATATTAGATTAGAAGTTCTTCTGTCCTGAATTATGCTGTCCTCCCTCATCTTAATTCTCCATCTGGAAAATGGAATTGTAGTGACCTATTTTGCAAAGCCACTCTGCATCTGAAAATGATCTAGCAATCCACTACCGCATACAATAGGCATATTAAGCAATTCTAGTATTTTGCTCTAATGTTGGCATAGAGGAACCTCATGTAAAATCTTTTGCATAAGCAGTGAGAGATTCCTGCAGATTCCTGTAGCCAGATGTTTTGCAATGAGGGAACTTTGTGTTGTGCGGCAGTTACGCCCCTTCCTTGATCAGGAGGCCCTCCGCACGGTCACTTATGCCCTGGTCACCTCCCAGTTGGATTACTGTAACGCGCTCTACATGGGGCTACCCTTGAAGTGTATCTGGAAGCTACAGCTGGTGCAGAATATGGCAGCGCAGACAGTTCTGAATGCCCCTAGGAGGGCACATATAACACCACTGTTATGCAAGCTGCATTGGTTGCCAGTTTGCTTCCGAGTCCAATTCAAGGTGTCGGTCATCACCTTTAAAGCCCTTCATGCCACAGGGCCAGGTTATCTGAGGAGCCATCTCGCCCCGATTACTCCAGCCCGCCCCACTCAGTCCAGCAGAAGGGGCATGTTGCAGACCCCACCGGTCAAAGAATTTCAACTGGTGGGGTCTAGGCAGAGGGCCTTTTCTGCTGTGGCCCCTGCCCTATGGAATGATCTGCCTCCTGAGGTCTGGTATGCCCCCACTCTCATGGCCTTCAGGAAAGGGGTGAAATCCTGGCTGTGCCAGAAGGCCGGATGGGGGCTCGCACCAGTGGAGGTGGCTTGTGGGGTGATTGACCTTGCCCCCCGCATCATCTTGAATGTTTTTAGTATTTATGTACAGGGTTTGTTGCTGATATTTGATTTTTAATGGATTGATTTATTTTAACTATTTATGGGGCATTTTTAATTGTTGATGGGGTTTCTGATTTTAACTGTGAGCTGCCCAGAGTCATCTGTTGGGGGGAGATGGGCGGCATACAAATTTAATAATAAATAAATAAAAAATAAAACCTAAGAAGAATCTCTGACCGAACCATGAATACAGGTAGCTCAATATATTCATAATACTTAATTGTATTCTTAATGAGTGACAGGAGAGTTTGTTTGTTTGTTTATTTGGTTGCCCATCTCACATAGGTGACTCTGGGCAGCGTACAAAGATTAAAAGACAAAACCACAACATACAGCTCCTGGCACCCAAGGATAAAATATTAACCCCACTCACAAAAAACCACATCAACAACAGCAGAGCTCATCTACCCTTTTGTCATCCCCACTAAGTAAACCAGACCAGAAAATCAACTTTATAGGAACATTGGAACTACTTTTATTGAGATTAGCTATAATAACAGAATCTTGCAAGTCTGATTGTGCTGGAGCTCTTCCCCATTATTATACTCCGGGGAATCAAGGGCGGTGTCTGCCTGAGCCACTTCTGAATATTATCTTGTTGCTAGTGGCTTAGAAAATGTGTCGGCGCTCTTTGCCTAGGTAACAGTTCTTGCATATTTCTATGAAGGTCATTTTCCTTACTCTCTAAACCTGCTGACCCAAATGCCTGAGAAAACAGCCAGGTCTTCAGTGCCTTGCAAAAAGCTAACAGGATTGGGGCCATCTGAATCTCAGGGTGGGGGATGTTGTTCCATGGGGCAGGCACTGCCACTGAAAGGCACAACTCTGAGGTCCAACAAGATGACATTGTTTGATAGAAAGGATGTGCAGCAAGCCCTCTTTGCTAGATCTGGTGGGAGAAAGGCAGTCCTGCAAATAGTCTGGTCCTATGCCATGTAAGGCTGTATAGGTTTAATATTACCTTAATATTTTTCCTAACCTTCATGGTCAAGAAGGCTACAGATTGCTTTGTTTAAAATGAAGACTAAAGCTCAAGGAAGGCTTGGAATATCTTTAGCATTGCTAATCTCTTTGTTGGCAGTGCCAACTATATTACTTGATGGACAGGTCACCACACAGAAATGGTCCTTCCTTCCTTCCTTCCTTCCTTCCTTCCTTCCTTCCTTCCTTCCTTCCTTCCTTCCTTCCTTCCTTCCTTCCTTCCTTCCTACCGGCTCAAAATGCCTTTCAAAATAAAAACAGTATCAACAGTGTACCAAGAAAAGTGTTGGCAAACATAATCACAGAGTAAAAATACATCATGTACAAACATTTTAACAAAGATATTTGTGAGGAGCCAAATTTTAGTGTAGGTCCTGAGGGAATTAAGTGCCAAACTATTCTACCATGTGTAGAATACTAAGTTTACTCAAAAAGTCCCATAAAGTGAAATAAATGTTGGCTTTAGTGGGATTACAAATTGGCTTGGCTTGGCTTGGCCTGGCCCTGGTCCCTGTCTATGGCTCCCATCTCTCCAATCTCCAATGTCAGCTCCTATTCTACACTATGGGATAGCCAGGTCCAAAGGCTAGGTGAAGCTTGAGGAAGAGCTATTTTTAAAAAAGAGAACCTGGAAAAACATCAACAACTTAAACCTGTTGGCTTAAACTGCAGGCCTCAGATCTGTTGCCATGTGATCTGCTCCTAAGGAGAAAGAACTTCATTTCTTTTTATAATCTATGAATTCAATGTCATTGGAAGGTATGTAGATACTGCTACTTTATCAGCAACATTTAGACTAACTCTCCATCTAGTTGAGTACTGTTGGTGCCACAGCCCACAAGCCAGATGCATCCCATTACTTAATCTGGTGAGGGTGCAGATCTAGCTGGTTGTGAAGTTCAGGAGTGTTGCATTTAGTTGTATGAAAATATTATTATTTAAATAATATTTATTTAAATAATATTATTTAAATATTAAGTAAGTATTCTGCTACAAAAGTTTGTTCATTGGCCTTCCTTTATTTTAAGTATATTTGGTAAAACCTTCAGTTATTTACACGAACTGTCTTGAAATACTTCATTTAAAAGGTGAGGAACAGAGGAAGGCTAGTTAACTTTAAGGTGTTTTGTAGTGCACAGTTGCATTCTCACGTGCTCTAAAGCTCGCTGGGCATTGCTTTGGTTTTGTATGGAGTAAAAGCAAGAAAGGTGGTGGGTTACAGAGGAGCTAACTTTTACATTGAATCAGCTGAGTCACAGACAAATTGATATGCAGGAGATAATAAGTGGAAGCTACCCACATGGGCTAGGGGACCAATAGAGCTTGCTTGAATTTAGGTAACTGAAAGGGTATATGTCGTTGACTTTCGTTCATTGAAACTGTTCAATGAAACTGAAAAATAAAAGCATGAACCTTTGCAACTGTCTCTGCATTTAGTGAGGCATTATTGAAGAGATCATCTTACAATTTAAGGCTGCATCCTTATAACACAGGGATAAGCTCTTTAAACAGTGTGGCTCATCCTTTGTGGGACGGTGTTGCAGGATATAGCAGAAATGAAGTACCTGTGGTCCTCCAGATGATGCTGAGTTCCAAATCATGTTGTCCACAGCCAGTATGATCAATGGCAAGTGATCATGGGAGTTGCTAATGGAGGGCTACATGCTGTGTATCCCTGCTCTTGTGGAAGGGAGGCTAGAGATATAAAAAGTGTGTGTGTGTGTGTGTGTGTGTGTGTGTGTTTAGGGGGTGGGATAACTTCTTGTTGATGTCTTCTTACAGCCGCCTCCAATCTGGGTGCCTTCAAGATGTATGGACTTCAGCTCCCAGCATTCCCCAGCCAGTTTGGCTATTGCTGAGAATTCTGGAGATTGGTCCACACACTTGTAGAATACCCAAATTAGTTGGAAGTTTAAGAACGGAAATATATATAAAAAAAGATCACAAGCAGATCATTCCAGCAATTTCACTGAATTTAGTTGCCCATCTCCATGTTTATCTGTTCTTCAGCTAATCAAGTATCTTTGCTCTTTTGACAGAATTTAGCAATGTTTAATGAACGTTATTGTTTGCATCAGATAAAATATAAAATGTATCTGACTCTTTTGGGTCACTCTTTAGGAGCAGTAATAATAAAGAAATGTGTTAATACACTCAGAATATGTAATTTATCCAGGACACATGCTGTTTGCTTTTAAGGACATAATTGTAGTTACCTCGTTGGTTGTTGTGGTTTTTTCCTTCTGTTTAAAATTTTTTAGCAGATTGTACACAGCTTTGCTTTTCTGCAAATACGGAGTTAAGATTATAGCCTTTGGCATTTTCCTGCTGTTGTTTCAATGATCCCCGTGCTTGAATAAGCATTTTAACCAGCCAGGCAATGTCCGTAGGTGGACTCTGGCATCCAGAACACAGAAACGGTCATTCCCCTCCCTTTTGTTCTTGCTCGCCTTCCTTTTCTTGGTCGGCAGGCAGGCGGCACAGCCTTTCCCTCAGGGAATCTTTTTCCGCTGACCCCTGTGGTTGAAATCCAGCTTCTGATAGGCAGGCAGCTCCTTTCGCCTGAACCCTCCCTGCTTCGAGAGAGCTCAGCTGAGTTTATTTATAGCTGGTTCCTCCCTGACATTCTATTTCAGGTCACCCCCGGCAGAAGCCATCTCATTTGGTGGCTGGGTTGGGAAACAATTGTGAGACGGGAGCAGACTCTTGCAATCTCACAAAAATGGGCCCTTTGTAAGAGTGACAGGGAGCTGCAGCTCTGTTTTTCAGGAATCTCCTCTTCAAACTAAATCTATCCTCTAGGGATGTTCTGTTTTTCAGAAACCTCTCTCGTGTTCTCAGAAGATGTTGCTAAATCTGTCCTTCTCAGAGTGAAGTAAACCATGGCTAAGATATAAGCCGTTTCCTCCTTTTCCGTTATCTTTCGCCTCTGCCTGTTCCTGCGTCTTGCAACTCCTGTCCCTTTCGCTCAGGAGTTGAGGAAGCGGTTTTCCCCTCTGCTCCTACCTTCTTGCAAGGGGATTTTCATCTGCAAGCGTTTCTGTTTTCCTCTCCTGACAGCTTTGATTTAGTCTTGGGGGTTTCCTCACCACCGGCACCACCGCTGTGAAACAATTTAACTTTCTCAAGGATACTCTTCTACAAGGAGGATGGATGCCTGCGTGTTTGCAGCTGTTTTAGGAGGGGGATGTTGGATGGGTTGAGGTGACAGTCTAGCATAACAACAGACATCCCCTTGAAGGCTTTAGTTTTGCAACGGATTGTCATCAAGGCAAACTGAAGTGGAATAACGACAGCGCATAATCGTTCTTTGGCATGCTTCTTGTATCCTCAGTGTGGGGACTGCCAGAGATGTTGCAGACAATTTACGAAACTGAATCATGTTTCTCTTCAGATGGAGTTTCTGGACGTGAGCCATCATTGGAACTCCTGTCACGGGCACAGATCCATGCCATACCTGTGGCAGGTAAGCTTTATGCAGATCTGTGAAATGTGTCTTTAAAGTAACTGTGGTTAAAACAGTCAAATATCTGCTTAGTTTCTCATCCGAGTGGCTGGGATGTTTAGCCTGTAGGAGGGTGCCCATAAACAGTGGCATCTGAGTTTGCAGCAAAGGGACCTGGCGTTTCATAGAATCTGGCCCATATGAGGCTGATGGTAGATCAGATGTGCAAATAATGCTGGTTCCTTGAAATAATATATAGAACTCTGTTTCCATTCTTGGCTATATGTTTAAGCATTTCCTTGTTGAAAGTAATTACAAGATTGTGGTAATGATTTAATTTAAATCAAGCCTTAGCCTAGAGCTTAGCCACAGTAATTGTAGGCAACAAAGAGTGCTCCTAATCATAGGAAGAGTGATGGCTTCTCATCATTGAAGAACTGCAGAAGCCTCTTTTCTCACTAGAAAATTAGGCACCGACTTTCTTAGCAAAGCTGAGGTCCAACTTCCTTTTTTGAAGAAATCCATTGGTAGAACTGTGTTTGCCAAGGTTCCACCTCACCATTTGTCTTCAGTGTTTTGCCCATTACTGAAACACATCAGTAATAAGTGTATCTTTTCATTTGTGCATGCTCTTCTTTATTGTTACATATAGTAATATTAGTATTACATATTCCATGGGCAAACCTTATGGTTAAGTGCAAAATATTGAAATTTAGGATGCCAGTGCTCAACAAACAGAATTTGAGGTTAGCCTCCCATTCTTAAAATTAAGTGGAAGTGGAAGTTATTTTGCTGGTTCTAGCTAAATGTGAAAGTGATTTGGGTATCTCACCATAGTTAATTCATTCTTTTGATTGAGATATGTGGGATACATAGATTTGGTCCCATATTGGTTCCAGTGTTTTCCCATAAAGCAGGATCAGCAAAGATAGGAAAAGGAGCAACAAAGAGTGTTTAATCTGTTGGGTTTTTTTTTAATAGGAGGTGTATTTCAATTCAAAATGAAAGGGCACCTGAGTCCCATGTAGAATTTTATTTTGGTTCCTCCTATTTCTTCCCCATAAATTGTATTCTTCATCTATAAAGGTACTTGCACAAACATGATCTTAGTTAATGTGTACACTTCTGCCTATGTATTTGTTTGAGGAAAGGGACTTTCCATGTTTCCTCCCAGTTGTCCTGCAGCAAGCTGAAAACTATTTGAAATAAACTTGGTGTAGTGAGAAAGACAGAAATCCATTCTGTATTGCAAAAACTGGGATATTTAACCATAGCACAGACTTGAGTTGGGCTGAATCCTACTCTGTGAAGTAATTAGCCCTACTTATATTTATACTGTTATGAGCCCAAATCTCCCAAAGTACTTAGCACTAAGGATCAACACTTTATTATTGAATAAAATAAATAAATGTCATGGAACTGCTTCTTTTCCATAATCATTCTGCAGATTTCACAGATGGAGTATGTTTCCTGGGTACCCCAAGGGTTACCCACAAAGTGATAACTTTCTGTAAAGAACCATAGCCTGATTAGCAATATCTGGGACTTTAATGGCATCTATTCAGGGTCAAGATGGTTTCTGTGCCATGGCATAGAATACACAATCTTCTGGCAGTACATTCAGCTGTTAAAAAAAAAAGTGTAAAAGTTCCATAAGTATAAAAGGATTGATACCAGAAATATCTCATTATTTATTTTACCCCATAAAAATAAAATCTGAGGATGTATTTTCCTGTGTGTTCATAGAGCCATTTCCCTTCCTTCTCTTTCCCCTCTAGTCTTTTGGTTGCTTGTGTGTGCACAAGAAAACATTAAGCTATTGCTGGGGAGGCCGATGAGCAATTCTCCTGTAGATGTCTGCATTTAAACATAGGAAGTACATGTGGCCATCCATGTATTGCATGGAAGTACACAGGCAGAAGACAAGGAAGAAGTCACCCTAATCTTTTGTGTATGGATTTGGATCTGTTTGTTCTTCAAATACTTTCTATGACAACAAATGTTCTCTAAGTATGGTGTAATCTGGGATTCATCTATTGGTGTATGTTTATTTTATTTATTTATTTAAAGGCTGCTTTTAAGGGCAAAAGCCCTTATAAAACTGACTTCTATAATAAAATACAACAATCATATAATCGATAAAACCCAGCAACAATAAGAAACATTTAGCAATGAGAGTTCTAATATTTAAAACATAGCTGACATAATTGAATACCAAAAACCACATTGAAGAAGGCCATAGAAAATTAATGGAACATTAGAACTTTCCTCTGTTGGGGGCTACTGTAGAAAGGGGTCTCTCCCTTAAGCTCCCTATTCAGCTATGGTGGTAAAAAGGAAGAACTCAAGGTGTGGGCAGCTCAATATTCATAGTTCAAAACTATTTAAGGTTTTACAGCCTCAAACCAGCACTTTATATTGGAGTTAGGAACATAATATTGGTGTCACATGATCTAGATATTTGGAGCCACTTCGGTAGCTCCAAATAATCTTTCAAGGCAAGGTTACATGGAACACATAATGGTATTTAAACCTAGTCATTATGCATGGATAATTGAGACAAAGTTTCTCGACAAGTCTACTCTATAGCATCTAGCCGCCTTCAGTTATTATAGAGAACTTCTATAAGTTATTATATTCAGAGAACTTCTACATGGGAAGAGTGCAATCCTGTCTAAGGCCAGTTGTAAACTTCCAGAAGTAGAAGGATTGGATGTTTTTTTCTTGAGGTGAAGTTGAATTAGTTGTCCTTTTGATATTTATAAAACTGCCGTTCTATAAGATTGCTGGAGGAAACAGGAATGAATTGACATCTGCTAGAGATCCTTTAGATGAAAATTGCTAGGATGGAATATTGACTGAGATTACTCATGGATCTTTCCTAGCTCAGTTATGCCTATTGCTGGAATTAAAAGAAAGATTCCTCATTCTTGGGTAATATTGTAGGTATTGCAGTAGTCTCGTAATTTCTTACAATTGCTGATGGTTGCACAGTAAATATACAGTAAATAATAGAGCAGTAGTGGTGCAATAGTTAAGGTGCTGAACTATGATTAGAGAGGTTCCATCATGGAAGCTCATAGTGATTTTGAAATCTTTGTCTCTCAGCCCAGCCTAATCCACAAGAGGATTGATGTGGGGGAAAAATGGATGCTACATATGCCGCCTTGAGCTTTTGAAGGAAAGATGATATATAAATCTAACAAATACATACATGTATTTTAAAATATGTGTGCACAGGTGTTCAAATAGATGTGCATATTTTTGCTTCCACACTTTATATTATTCTGGAATCTCCTGATTTAAAATTGGTTCTTCTGCAGCAATCATGATCTGCTGAGAAGTTCAGCAAAGGAATACATTGCCCAGGATAATTACATAATAGTCTTCCTTGGTGATTTCAGGATTGGTCTACACACACAGCAAAATGCGGTGGGAATGAGGCAGTAGAATGGACTGTACCACTTCAGACTACAGGTGGGAGTTCACATTTCTGAATGCATTTTAAAACCAAAAACAAAGCCCAAGCTTTCCTTTCAGGTAGGAAACTTAACAAGAAATAGAATGGCCAAGAATTTCCATAAGTGATAGCTTCTTACTTGTAGGGTGTGTTTATTTTGTGTAGTGCAACATCCAAAAATGTAACCTCCACCTGCAGTCTGAGATAATACAATCAAAAGTAATACAATGCTTTAGTATAATGGCACTCGGTGTAAACTGTGCAGAAGTCTTGAAAGTTGTATTGATCTGGCAGAATAAGAAATACAGAACAAATTGAACACTGCCAAGAGAGAATAACAGGTAATCTATGTTTCTGAAAGTTTGACATGACATCAAGAGAAATGGGCAAAGCTGAAGCCAAAGCACATTGTTGGTTACTGTTTTTCATATAGCATTGTTTTGGTCCTGATTCTGGTCCTGATTTGAAGTTGCACTTCTGCTTGGCCATTTATTGTTTTAAAAATCGAAAGGAGATAGTTGAATCTCTCAGTTGGCTGAATATTAGGAGTGGGGTGGGTGAGGGCTTGTAGAAAAACAGATGTTAGTGGAATGCTTCATTGTTTCTCCAATGTTGTTGACAATTTTCAAGGAAAGTCAGATATCTTATCATGGTTGTGGTAGGTACAGAATGTTCTGCCCCTGGATCTCCCCATTGGTACACAACTTTGGGCAATGTGATATTGCTGGAGCATCTGTTGTATGCAGCGCTATGGAGACAGAAGTGGCTATTGCAGTACTGTGAAGTTATGATTGTCTAGAATAGTAAAGAGAGTTAAATGGGGCAAGTAAGCAGCCAAGAAAAAAAGTCTAGTTTTGGTTTGCTTTATTTTAGTTTAATGAAAAGAAGACTAAACAGGATATATTGGTGGTTTCATTGAAACAGTTGGCAGGCTGTACTGGAAGAAGGTAGGTTGCATAGTCCATTGAAGGCAGAATGAAAAAAATGCAGGTTTAAAAAACATAGGGCAGCTTTTCCCAACCTGAATAAGAAAACTTCACTAATTGCTTCTCTTAAGGGATAATACTGCATAGTCCATCTGCTGTTGACATACTGACCACTCTGCTGCCCACCCTCCTTGCCTGGGTTCCTGATTCTCACAGCTAAGCTGATGCTAGAGTCCTTCAGGCTACGAGATTTCAAACTGCATGCACTAGGTCTGGGAACAGAATAAGATCAGAATGTCACAGGCTTATCCCAGATGATCTCAGACCCAACACATAGCTAGATACAGGTTTCACCTTGGAGCAGACAGTGGATTCTGTGAAGATGGAAGACACTGTGATCAATCTTTTGCTGTGATCAGATTGTTGGAATTGCTGGTTTGCTCACCCTCTGCAGGGATGGAGGATTGGTTATGATGCCCATGTGTGGTGAAGCATGTGTAAGTCTTTGCTCTTATTTTGTCTGCATATTCTCAGCCAGAGGCCACGTTCAAGGTTGCCTGCATCCTCTTGGGAAAGAGTGGGAGAGATGTTACTTCTGCAGACACTGTGATAAGTTTGCAAGATGCTTTGTAGATAGAATTGCTCATATTTACTCTAGATGGGACGCCACTTGGGCAGAGTGTAGCAAGATGATTGGGACAATAACTTGCCAAGTCATGAAGGATTCTTTTGAACTTGTGGAGTCTGAGGAAGTGGATAGGATTCTCTGTAGTATGCTCTACTTGGCTGCAACCACAAGTATGTTTGGCTGGATTTAGGAGGTGATTTTTAAAATTTTTATTATATTGCATAGCTTAAAAGAGTGAAGAATAAGGATACGAAAAGCAGAATGAAAAATAGAACATAAGTAAAAAAAAATGTGAAGAAAAATTTGGTGACACAGTCTCCCCCGCCTTCCATTCTTTTTCCCGAACCACTAACCACTACTTAAATATTTATGCTATGCTTTTAATATTTAATATTAAGCACTGGAAATTTTTGCTTATATCTGTTTAAATAATTTCATCTGTTCTTTTTAATTAGTCTCTTGACTCTTTTCTTAGAATCCATACTCCAGATGTCTAAATCTGCCTTGCTGTGTAATGTGTTGTATATACAGGAGCCATTCATACTTAAATTTGGTTAAACTTCTATTATGACTATATAGTGTCAGTTTTGTTACTGTTGCACATTCACCAGTTTTGGTCTCCCAATCTTGTATCATTGACTGTTTCACTTTTCCTTGGGAGGTGACTAATGTCTCTTTGGTGGAATGGGGGTACCAGTCATTTTGAAGGAAGCCATGGTATGATCATTCCTGAACATGTCACAATGCAGTTGTTTTAGACTCCAACCTTCTGTTTTGGGGTGAGATTTTAGAGAAGATGATTGGGCTGCAGCTACAGAGGATCCTAAGTAAAATGGATCCCTTCCAGATAGGTTCATAACTGGACATGATTCCAAGACTGCATTGGTTGCTCTGGTAGATGACCTACATTGGGATTAGGATGGGCAGAGTGCACTCTTCCTGATCCTATTAGATTTTTCAGCAGCATTTGATACCATAAACCATGGTGTTCTTCTGGATCAGCTGGAAGGACTGGGGTTTGGGAGCACCACTTTATGAGGTTCTATTTCTTCCAGAGTTGTGGTTGCAGTCAGTGGTTTTGGGGCAGGAGGAGTTGATCCCATGATTGCTCTAGGGCTCATCTTTCTCCCTCATCTTATTTAATAGCTACATGAGCCCTCTTGTGGAGGTCATCTGGGATGAGGTATCTTCAGTACAATACATTTGATATATCAGGCTGAGCTGAAGATGTAGAGGAGGTTCTTACTTTGTGACTGGAGGCTGTGAGGAACTGAAAGAAAACAAAGCATTCTTAAACTGCATCCCAGTAAGATGGAGGTGCTTTTCATAGGAAAATAATCTAATTCTATCCCAGCTCTAGATTTGCTCTGGATGGAGTGGCACTCCCCTGGTAGAGCAGGTTTGCATCTTGGAGGGTTCTTTAGGATTCATAGCTCCTGGTTATTATTGTTGTTGTTGTTGTTGTTTAAATTTAGAGGCTGCCTGACTCCAGAACTATTCTGAATGCCTTACAGTTAAAAACAGAAAAACAATAAAGAGAAAAACTAACGCTTTTGGCAGCAGGTAGAGGCCACAGCCAAGGAATCTTTTCCTAGCTTCAGCTGGTGCACCAGTTGTGGCTTTTTTTGGGGTAGGAAGTGCTTAGGATAGTGACTCATGTCTTTATCAGCACACAATTAGACTATTATGATGTACATGTAGTCCTCACTTAACAACCATTTGTTCAGCGACCATTCAAAGTTACGACGATGCTGAATGAATGGTAGTTATGACTGGTCCTCAAAGGTATGGCTGTTGCAGTGCCCCCGCAGTCACGTGATCAAAATTTGGGCACTTGGCAGCCTGACTGCATTTATGACCACAGTGTGCGCTTCAGCTCCCCCCACGTGCCTATCTCCCCCATCTCTGCCCTTTTGGCTGCCCTGCACTACACCACCCCTGCTGCCCCCAGCAGCTGCCACAGCCAGGTGCACCTTGTCAACAGCAGGAGGAAGAAGATGGCAAAGGTCAGTTAGGGCTGGTGGGGGGTGACATGGGTAGGCAGCAGTGGGGGAGTGCAGGGTGGCCAAAAGGGCAGAGATGGGGGGAGATAGGCAGGTAGGGGGGTTGAAGTGGAGGCAAGCATTGCAGGGCAGGAGAAGCATGAGGTCCTCACCTAACAATGGTCCTTGCCTAATGACTGCAACCGGGACTACCGGGACTGCTGTCACTAAGTGGTGTGATCACATGATGTTTTGCCTAACAACTGCTTCACTTAGCGACTGAAATTCCAGTCCCAATTAGGGTCGTTAAGCAAGGACTACCTGAACTCTGCATGGGGCTGCCTTTGAAAACTACCCCAAATCTGCATTTGATTCAAAATGCTGACTGGTAACAAGAGTGAGCCTCTTTAGCAGCATAGCACCTGTACTATGTCGTGACATTGGTGATTGATAGGTTTTCAAGTCCAATTCAAATTGCTGGTGTCAGTCTTTAAAACTATATGTGACTTGATGCCCATTTATCATCAGGGCCATCCTCTCTGATTAAATTGCTTATCCTGTGTGATCACCCTGGGAAAGGATGCTGAGGGTTCCATCCCCAAGAAGTGGCAAACATTCTCAGTAGTGGCCCTGAGTTTGTTGGAACACGTTATCTCCTGGGGTTAGTTTAGCTTCTATCCTTCTGGCTTTTTGTAAGGGCATAAAAATAATCATCTTCTAATGGGGATTTGGGTGGTAGGGGAGGTTTTGGGCTACTTTTTGCGGTGGCTGAGCTTTATTTTTAATTATTTTCAAAAATTGTTCTTTGCATCACCTATCTCTTGTACAATAAGTTGAATTCAAATTCCACCATATTTAAAGTAAACAAATATAAGTCAATGACTGAAGCTAAGATCCACTGATTTCAGTAGGCCTATTCTAAGAAAACTGGATGTTGCCCTTGATATACTCAGCCAAGAGCAGCTGTTTGTTCTTACTTTCCAGCCTTTACATCTTTCTGTCATTCAAGGAAATCAGGCAGTGTATATCCTGCTCGTCTCCACAATCCAGATTCTGACCTTAGAAAAATCAAATTCATGGACAGAATAAGTAGTTGCCTTATATAACTGTGTTAGCTTGATTTCCATAATTCATTCTACTTCCCCTGGCAGAATTTCAAAGTACATGTCATTTTCCGGCAAGTATTGGAAGAGGGAAGTGATTGAATGTTGAGATTAGACGAGCTGAAGCAGGGTTTATAGAATCAAAGCACAGAAAAGAAAGCACTGAAGGTCATGTGTACATGCGCACACATGCACATATACCTTGTTGCCAAAACACTGGCATTTTTGCGCTGCTCTCTTGTGGTTTCTGAGCTTTTGCTGGACACTGCCTTTGTGCCTTTTTTCTTCAGCCACGATGAAACAAACTTGATTTTAAAATAAGATGAAAAATATTCTCAATCTAAGGTTCTTAGGAGGCCTATTCTGAATGCTAGACACTTGAGTTTCAAATTACTATCCTGGAACAGGCTTGCAATGCAATCATGGAAACACAGAATATACATAGCCTTCTGGTTGGAAATTTAAACAACAGCTAACAGTAATTGAATAATTAATCATTGCAAAGCCTGATGAACTCAATAGCTGGACTGGCAATTGCTTTTGATTTGCTACTGAAAAACCAGGGCCATTTTCATACATTTACATCTTATTGATGGACAGGGAGATGCTTTAGTAATAATGCCTTCCCCATTCTTTACTCCACTGATACTTTTGCATACCCATTCTGCTTACTTCAGTCTATGAGCAAATGTAAATACTTTAGGATGAGGGTAGGAGAAGGGGCTGTATAAAAAAGCATGCCAGTGTCTAAGAATATCAGGGTGGATATTTTTAGAGCAAAGGTCTGAGCTGCTTACTGCTGCCAAACAAATGTTAATCCTTGTCAATATTGCACTGGTACTTTGGGCTCACCTTTTAACTGCAACTCTAGCTTTTGCCAAGGAGAATCTGGATACAGGGGGAAAGTGTGAGTCAAACAGTATAATTATGCACTTTGAACTAAACTTTTAAAATTGGTTTTTATTTATAAACCTACTCTGTGTTCAATATTATATTTCCAAGAACCGTGTTTTTGTCTCTCTTTCTCTTGATAGCTATAATGAGGATGAAGTCTAGGGTGCTTGTTGTGAAATATCAGAAATGGAATATACAACATGAAGAGAGGTGTGGAGGATCACTAGTATATAAAACAAGCTTCCTAGACTTGGTACCTTCCAAACATGTTAGACTACACCTTCCATCATCCCAGCTCATGTCTGTTAGAAGGCAACATCTTTGCTGGATGCCTCAGAATTATTGCAGATCTCAATTTTTAACCTTCATCAAAAGCAGAAGAAAAATAAGTTTCTGGTCCTTCCAGGGGAGGAACTATAGTTCAGCTCTAGAGCACATGCTTTGCGAATACAGGTTTCCAGGTTATGTTGGAAGACATGCTGGAGAACTGCTGACAGTGAATACAGAAAAAAATGCTAAGGGAACCAGTACCAGTTTGTGCAAGTACCAAAGCAGAGATAGAAGATGTAGTATGAAGGAAGTGCTCCCTGCAATTGCCTGATAAAAGTCAACTATCTCTTGTCTTCCAATGACAATTCTGGATAGATGAGTCAAAGGCATGCACAGGATAATTGACAAGCAAAGTCTACTTATAGATTTGAAGTATATAATTACTTATACTTAGACTTGAAGTATATAATTCAATAAAATATTTCATTTTACTACCTGTTTTAAGGTTTATAGCTTTTGTGGTTATAATATTCCCTGTTCATGCTGTACCCTCAGGTCCCCTCACTACAGAATTTCTAGCTGAGAATTTGCTTTGCCTTAATTATGGTTAAACTACATTTGTGTGTGTGGGCGTGCATGCGTACACAGATTTGTTTTTATTTTGGGGTCACAGATACAGAATTTTCTTGACATATACTTAGGGCTTTTTTTCTATGAACTCTGCTTTAACAGCCTGCCAGAAGATCAGTTAAAAGATTTCTTACAGTCTAGAACAGGATTCCTCAACCTCAGCAACTTTGATGGGTGGACTTCAACTCCCAGAATTCCCCAGCCAGCCATGTTGGGGAAGTCCACCCATCTTAAAGGTGCTGAGGTTGAGGAACCCTGGTCTAGAATATGGATACAGTAATGTTTAAACTAGCAGTAGTTTTAAAATTTAGCTGCTTAGTGGTCTGTCTTGTTGTACTACCAGTCAGTTGTTCCTTCACCTCTACCAACTTTTGGCCATCTGAATGCTTCTTTTACCTATCAGGAGTCACTTCATTCTCACTTTCAGCCTTTTTATGCCATGACATGTCCAATCTATACATTCTTTTACCCAACTGAAGTCTGCATTATATCCATCAAAATCTGTTGAGGTCCACATTGCAGCAGTGGGTGTATCTGGTGCTAAAGTAGGCAGTGTTTGAAACTAGGATGAAATCTACATGTGGATTTTCAACTATAAGGTTCATTATCTTAAATGTTCGTTATCATAAATGATGCCAGCTTACTCCTTTTCCTTGATGCCTTTGACTTAATTGCAGCTGTAATTAAATTTAACTATGTATAGCTACATTGATCCCTTGTTATATAAGAAGCTGCCCAATATAGTTTTTGCTATCACCTTGTGCAAGGCTTTTAAAAACATTTCTAACTTCAAATTCTTTTAAGCCTTTCTCGGCCTTATTGATTAGGGTTTTTGCCCCCTGTTCTGTGCTTTGCTTTATATATTTGCATTTCTCCCACTCTTTTGTAAGTCACTTTGAGAATGTGGGTTGACAATTGAACAGGATAAATACATTTTAAAAAGTAAATAAATCATAGTAGACTAGCCTATTTATCAAGTTCACTCAGTATTATCTACTGTAGCTGACAGCAGATTATGAGGATTTGAAATAAAAAGAGATCATTCCTATTACCACTTACCTAAACTTTTAAACTTGGGGGCTAGTTAACACTCAGAAAATGGTTTTCCTGTAAACAGTGATTGCAGTTGGTAGGGCTGCGACATAATTATGTTACCAGGCTGATATTTTCAGCCTGTTTTGTGAGGTTGGTTTCCCACCCACTATCTAGATGCATTCAACCTTTTCAAAGCTGAAAACCCCAGCTACCTTTGCTCTGTTTCATGTTCTAAATGGTGGGAAATATGCTACTTTTTGCTGCGAGATATTGGCAGTGTGATTGGTGGGGAGTATCTCTATTGATGCAAAAAGGAGTCCAAGGACCACATGATGCCTATTCTTGTTTTAACTAGGCACAGAAAGAGCAGTTCAACAGTGGGGCCAATTACTTTACAATAGGATATGCTGAAAATCTTCCAGTAAAGGCAAATTAACCATCAAATGGAAATGTTTTCATTTTGGATATCCTCCATAAGGGAGGGACTTGGATTATACAGCCTACAAGGCCACCTATATCATCCTGTAACCTTCTGCATGCGAAGTGAACATATTAGTTTTGTTAACAAAATTCTGTAAAGCACCATGTGTACAGTTAATGCTGTGTGGGTTAATAACAGGGATGAATACCTGTTATTCCTGAAATAGGCTTGCGTGCTCCTTTTCCTGTTTCTCCTTTCTCTTTAGTGCAAATCCCACCCCCAGTTTTTTCTCCTTTTACCTGTATTCATTGTGACTGGCTAATGGTAACTTGAGTTGAGGAGCAACTTAGACAAAGGGGTGTGCAGGAATTCATTACACACTGAAGATGGTGTTCCTGCTTCTGCTCCCAGTCCCAATTCCTTCTTCAAGTTGCCTCTGCACTGTACTGTGCTAACTAAATCAGAAGTTGGCAATCTGTGGTACTGTGGGCAACCAATACCACATTGGCCATAATTTCTAGAGAAGTTAGGAGTTGTAGTTCAGCAACTTTTGGAGGGCCATAGATTGCCTATTTCTTAACTAAATGAAAATGTCATTTTTTAAGAGTAGAACTTCATACTGCATGCAAGTGTATCTTTAACAGAACTCTAATTAGCATTTTGACTGAGGCAAACGGAGCCGAAAAGGAGTGCTTAATCTTTTCCTGTCCATTTTTTTTGTCCCAGTAGTTTTCTACTAAGAACTCTTGAAGTGAACTTGTGTAAGTAAAAATGCATTTAAACTTGCATACTGTACTGCATTCCTCGTAAACTACATTACCTTTGTAGTTGGTATGGTTGGATTTTTTTTTCTAGTTAACTGGGAAAGAAATACAGAGTTTTCCCAAAAGTAGTTGGGGTTGCACTGAGAGAGAGGAATCCATAGCTCAATAACAGACCATATGGTTTGCAAATATGGGAAATTCTAGTTTTGCAAACAGGATTTCCTGCAAACACAGGAGACTGAATCCTCAACAATCCTAGTCAAAACAAATCAGGTTGCTGATGATGGAAAAGACGTTTGCCAGAGATCCTGGAGAGCTCCTGCCAGTCAGAGTAGAGGAAATTGCAGTATTTAAACAAATGACTTAAAATACTACAGAGTTGCTCTTGGTGATAGTCACACAGTGGTAATCTCAAGTTTATATCATTGTAATGTGTTCTGCATGGGGCTACCCATAGCTTTATTTACAAGCTACAGCTGATGCAAAATGTGGCAGACAGGTTGCTGAGTAGGACACCTGATCATGCATATGTTACATCTCTGCTGAAGGAACTGCCAGCTGGCTACTGGGCCAGGTTCAGTATTTTGCTTCTGACATATAAGGCTCTAAACTACTTGGGTGGGATGCCTGACAGATCACCTTCACCATTACTGTACAGACCTGGTCAATCACTAAGATTATTAGGAGTGGTCCTGTTGTGTGTATCAAAGTTGGGAGAGTGCCATCTTGTGGTTACTCATTGGCAGACTTTCTCTGTGGTGTTACCTGCACACTTGAGTGCTTTCCCCCTGAAATCTATAAGGTCCCTGCTATTATGTGGTTATGTGCTTGGGGAAGACCTGCTTTTCATCCAGGCCTTCCTTCTATGAATACTGGATGAATGTTCTGTTTGGTTTTACTTTCCCTGCCCTCCCCACATTTTATAGCAATCTGGCTTTTTAAAAATGTTGTTTTAATTTATTATTATTCTTATACTATTCTGTCTGTTTGTAAACCAGCTGGATATGTAATTATATAGAAAGGCTTGGTTTCTTCTATATATATTAAATATAGAAGAAAGTAACTTTAGGTAATCAGATCATTGGGTATGGAATGGAACTCTATAAGACTTTCAAATGTTATCCTAATACTTATCCTCTCCATGGTACAGGATGTTTTTTAAGAAGTGCAAAACTGCATTGTTTCTTGCTTCTGCATTTCTGCAGAATCATGAATTCCTCAGAGAATCCAGATCAGATCTGTTCAGGGTAAAATTACCTTTGTGACACTATTCCAAAGGGCAAAATTCATCCTGGGAATTAGATGGGGTACTTGATTCTCCCCTCTTCTGCTAATTCTGTCCTGCAAATGGCCTTCCTGCCTAGCAGGGACCAGGAATAAGCTTTGAAAATGGCTGCCTGTATGGGGTGGTGGTGCGCAGGAGAATAAGCAGGCACAGTAGGAGTTAAGCATCTCCTTTCCCACCCCCACCACTTTCCCCTTATATGTGACCCTGACCCTTTATTTTATTTGATCTAGTAGTTAAGGCACTCAGTTAAAGGTAGGAGACTGTGGGTTCAGTTCTGGCTTTGACCCAGAAGCCAACTGGGTGACTTTGAGCTACTTTCTCTCTCAGCCCTAGGAAGAAGGTACTGGCAAGCCACTTCTGAAAACACTGCCAACAAAACTGCAGGATTGACTTGGTGAACCACAGCTGCCCTTTATTTACACTAACTGGCCAGCTAAGGGTTTGGGAACATACTATCACAGAAATAAATCATGAGTCTGAGTCCTCCGAACAGCATGTTAAGCAAAGGTTAAGGGGTAAGAGGGAAAGGTCTACTTTCTCTGTTGTTGCAAATTAATTGCTCTTGATATAAGCCTTGCTTTCCCCATTGCTGTCAATTAAAAGCACAGGAAGCTGCTTATGGAGGCCAACACACATCTCTCTCCAAAAAGATCAATAAGCCTATCATTTGCAAACACTGCCAATTTATGTGAAAGGGAAAGCTAGGAAGGATTGCTTTTTCATTACTGTTTCTGTACCTTCATAGAGCCATTACCTGGGGCAAGCTATATATTACTCTGAATCCTGGCGATACCTTGTTCATTGCATAATGTCCTACAAAAAGCATGATGTTCACTGAGTAAAGGATGAGGGAAAAGCAGTGAAATTATGAACTTTTTGTTTTCTGTCCTGTTTATCTTGAAATCTCTTCTCATAAATGTTTCATAATTGGCCCTGTACCCATGGCAGCCATTTTCTCAGAGTAGATACATTCAAGAAGTGTCGACCAAAGATTGAGGACCTATCTAGATGAAGAAAGTTGGAATAGCAAGAAATATAGTTTCTGTCCTCATTTATCTTTGCCATTAATATCATGCTGTATATAGGAATGGTAAACTAAAGGAGATAAAACCCATCATCTGAGGTTTTCATCAAGTTAAACTTTGGTTTAGAACAGGTGTGTAATTTTTAATGTCTAATAATAGTCTCTGTGGCTCACAGGGAATATGCTCATTGACACCACTATGACATTGGGTTGGGTGAAGCCAACATTTTCAACATCTTTTTCTCTCTGGTTTTGAATTTGGGGATAGGCATAAGGGGCAAAATAGACTTATCCAACACTTAGGATTTACATAATGTTTCTTAGATTTTGTGACTAAAATGCAGGAATAAGATGCCGTATTTGTTCTCCACTGTACATGTTCAAAGCCTGGCTGCTGCTTCACCTTTGAAAATGGGGGGAAGGTATAATTTTGAGGGAAAAAACAGTGAGTAGAAGAGTCTTCAATTCTTCTCAAAGCTGCTCCTATTCTCCAAGTTTTCCCGATTTTTTTGGGAGGGGGAAGTATTTTTTTTTCCCTATGGGAGAAGCAGAGTCTTTCAGACTCCTTATATTTTGTGAAAAACCCTTATCTACTGTTTTAGATATTTGTTCCAGGGCTTTGATGAAATAGAAATGAGACAATGCAGTAGTGAGACTTCTAGAGTTTGTTAAAGAGCTTTTCCTTTTCTCTCAAATATTTAGCTCTCCAAATTTGCTTTCCATCTTCTGGAAGCCAAGTTGGGTTTCAAATCTGGATTGGGAGGAGGATGGAGGGAAATGTTTGAGGGCAAAATGGCAGCAAGCAAAGATCAAGGCAGCTTCTTGCTCATAGCTTTCCTAATTGAAATCAACCCCTCCCTTTCCTGCTTTGCAAAGATGAAGCGGCAGCCAGAAGACGCATGATAGAAGCAGAACTTTTTGCTTCACCCACCCTGTCAGGAAGAAAAGGCAAACTCTCGGTCTCCAGCATAGCATACGTGTGGGATCAGTGTCTGTATGTCTTCCTCTTTGCTGGAGTCTAAATAAATGGCAATAAATGTTTTGGACCATTTGGTGCAACGACAGGTTTGGAGTAAAGCCCATAGATCTATAAATACATTGAGTGTTTGTGGTGACGACAACCATAAACCTCAGCAGCCTAAACCAGAATTTGGCAAAGACTGTCTGCTGAGGAATTTCAAGGGGGATATAAAATGACAGAAAATAGATTCTGAGCAGGATGGAGCTTTACCGCGCAATCTGGTGTTGCTAATATGGAATCTGTTTTCCCTCTGCTGTTGTGGAGAGGTGTGAAGAAGGATGGAAATATCAAATTTGCACTTGGGCTTAGCACACAGAATGTGTAAATTTCCTCCACCCCACCCGCTTGACAAAGATTATGCTAGAGACAGAACAGGAGAGATGGATATGCAAAGAAAATTAGGTGTAGAGTGAGAAAACACAACTGAAGAGCCTGAGGATGAGAGCAAACCAATTACATAAGAATGGAAAAAGTTTCATTTTGTTACCTTAAATTGTTTAAGATATTCAACTTGTTCTCTATTTCCTTTGAATGAGGAAGGGTGCTTCCAGACAGGGGGTTCCAATCAAAAGTTGTTATAACTGGAAGATGCAGTAGAAGAATTCAAGACAGAAGACAGTGATGTGGATTCTTGTTAAAAACCTCTGGTAGCCCTAGAGAAACTTAATCAGCTAACTGTGACATGACAGGTTTTATGGGCTAGAGCCCAGTTTTGTCATAGGTCTCTGCCTATCTTAATTTTTGCTAGATAGTTCTAGTTGCAACACAACTATCCCTCTGAATGTTTTGAAGGCTTTCTGAAAGAAGGAAAGGGGATGAAATGTCTATATAGGCTAGGGTGCAGGTAGACACTAGGATTCATGGAGAGTGTAATGAGAAGAGATAAGAAATGAAGACTTTACTTATTTTTGGATTAGTTATAAAGCTTGGAAATTTCTTAGGCATGTACATATTTGATGGGAAGGACTGAATAAGGGCAGGGGGTGGACTCCAAGGGTACTTTTAGTAGATAACGATAGAGATTACCATGGCTGGGTTTATATTTCTTGGATGAGTGGCTCTTAGTCTGAACTGAAGCAGGTTAACCCAAAAACTGTTTTTAGTAAATGACATATTGAAATTGATGAAAATGCTAGAAGAGCAATTGAGCATGTTCCTCTAGCAACGTTCTGCTTCTTCGGGGTGGGGGTGTGGGTGGGCCAGAATGTTATACATACAGGCATACATTGTGTGAATTTTCCATCCTAATAGTTCAGCTGTATGAGGAGGAAGAATTTTATGTATGGTAAAATCTAGCTAAGACATGTCCCTGTTAGTGGAGCTAACAGATGCATTTTGTCACTAGTTCAGTATTGCTACATGGGAGATGGTTCAAATGTGGATTCCTTTTGGAGTAAGATTGAACACTACTTTCTGAAAATGCCTGTGTTTATCCCCCTTCTCACCTTTCTTAGCTATTTTACTTGCATCTCACAGAATTCACAATAAGTAAGAATTTAGCCAATCCCTGTTCAGAATGCTTCTCCCTGAGCTTTCTGGTCTTTTCTTTATTTTTTTATCCTGCCTTTATTATTTTTATAAATAACTCAAGGTGGCAAACATACCTAATACTCCTTCCTCCTCCTTTCTCCACAACTATGTGAAGTGAGTTGGGCTTGCTGGGTTGAAATTGGAATTCAAATAAAAGGAATTGTTCATCCTAGCAAAAAATGCTCAATTGACCAGTATTTTGCTTTCTGCATCCGAAAGTAAATTTCTGCATCTTGATTTAATTTTTTTAATCTACAGTTTGATGGATTGTGGGCAAATGTCTAAAATCTGTCACATTTGGAGAAGGGATTAGAAAACTTAATTTAGAAATTGGGTGTGCAAATTAGAGGTTCTTCTTCAAGTATAAGTCCTCTTTCTTATTCTCAAAAAGTTGTATTCTATTTAGTTATATTTGCTCAGGGAGTTGTATTGGATATCACTTTACAACCAGAATATCTTCAGGCATTTATTTTTAGCATATAAACCCTTGTGAAAATCAGAACTTTTCCCCTTTATACCATAGGCCTTCAGATCACTGTAGTTATCAAGAGAGATGGCTTACTGTGATGATCTGGAAGCTAGTGTTTTTAATTCTTGCCCTAACCTCTGCTTTTCTTTTTACTATATGTAAGATATTCTTTTTGCTCAGCTCTTTGCCCTTATATTTGATATTTGTTTTTATCAACATTATATGAAGCCTTATATTAATAATTATTTTATTACAACTTTAAAAGTTTCTGTTTTGCTCTGTTTTATGCTGTATACTACTTTGAGACTACTTTAGTGATAATCAGTCAATAAATATTTAAAATAAATACAATGAAAACATGACCAAAAAGATGGTCTGCAACATAAATATAAACTTCATTTTTCTGTTTCCATTTGACCGTGACCTAACTTTATTTACCTTGGCAGCTGCTGTAGAGTTACCATGTTATGAGGCCAAGTCTCCTATGCATCTAAAAACTGCATATCTATAGAATTTTAACATTGTTTGTTTTTCTGCCTCAACATCATTACTTTTTAGGTGAGGATTCCCCAGAATTGAGGCCAACTGCTCGTGTCCATGTTGTTACTTGGGAACAATACAGAAGTAGTCTAGCCTATATCCTGGAATTTCCTGGTGATCTTCCATCCATGTACTAACCAAGTCGGATCCTGCTAAGCTTTATGCAAGATCAGCTAGGTCAGCAAGTTTGTGCCACTCCTGTGGCTCATTATTATTTTGGAAGCTGGAGTTGTGTCAGTGAAGAGACGTTGCTTGAGTGCAGATGTTATCACTGTCTAAACACATACATTGGGGAGAGGGTGGACTGAAAGCTGCTGGGACATGAATGGCCTTGGACTCTGCACTGGCAGAGACTTTTTCTTACTGCATTTCCTAGAGAGGACTTTCGGTAGGAGCTCTCGCAGCTTCCCAAATGTGATATATTATCTGTCTCCTCTTTCAGGCCTTCCTACCTCTTCTGGTGACATGGTTCAGGGTATTTGGGAAAACATTGGACTGTTACGTTACAGTGGGGCAAAAAAGTATTTAGTCAGCCACCAATTGTGCAAGTTCTCCCACTTAAAAAGATGAGAGAGGCCTGTAATTTTCATCATAGGTATACCTCAACTATGAGAGACAAAATGGGGGAAAAAATCCAGAAAATCACATTGTCTGATTTTTAAAGAATTTATTTGCAAATCATGGTGGACAATAAGTATTTGGTCAATATCAAAAGTTCATCTCAATACTTTGTTATATATCCTTTGTTGGCAATGACAGAGGTCAAACGTTTTCTGTAAGTCTTCACAAGGTTTTCACACACTGTTGCTGGTATTTTGGCCCATTCCTCCATGCAGATCTCCTCTAGAGCAGTGATGCTTTGGGGCTGTCACTGGGCAACACGGACTTTCAACTCCCTCCAAAGGTTTTCCATGGGGTTGAGATCTGGAGACTGGCTAGGCCACTCCAGGACCTTGAAATGCTTCTTACAAAGCCACTCCTTCGTTGCCCGGGCGGTGTGTTTGGGATCATTGTCATGCTGAAAGACCCAGCCACGTTTCATCTTCAATGCCCTTGCTGATGGAAGGAGGTGTTCACTCAAAATCTCACAATACATGGCCCCATTCATTCTTTCCTTTACACAGATCAGTCATCCTGGTCCCTTTGCAGAAAAACAGCCCCAAAGCATGATGTTTCCACCCCCATGCTTCACAGTAGGTATGGTGTTCTTTGGATGCAACTCAGCATTCTCTCTCCTCCAAACACGACAAGTTGAGTTTAGACCAAAACGTTCTACTTTGGTTTCATCTGACCATATGACATTCTCCCAATCCTCTTCTGGATCATCCAAATGCTCTCTAGCAAACATCAGACGGCCCCAGACATGTACTGGCTTAAGCAGGGGGACACGTCTGGCACTGCAGGATTTGAGTCCCTGGTGGCATAGTGTCTTACTGATGGTAGCCTTTGTTACTTTGGTCCCAGCTCTCTGCAGGTCATTCACTAGGTCCCCCCATGTGGTTCTGGGATTTTTGCTTACCGTTCTTGTGATCATTTTGACCCCACAGGGTGAGATCTTGCGTGGAGCCCCAGATCGAGGGAGATTATCAGTGGTCTTGTTATGTCTTCCATTTTCTAATTATTGCTCCCACAGTTGATTTCTTCACACCAAGCTGCTTGCCTATTGCAGATTCAGTCTTCCCAGCCTGGTGCAGGTCTACAATTTTGTTTCTGGTGTCCTTCGACACCTCTTTGGTCTTGGCCATAGTGGAGTTTGGAGTGTGACTGTTTGAGGTTGTGGACAGGTGTCTTTTATACTGATAACAAGGTCAAACAGGTGCCATTACTACAGGTAACAAGTGGAGGACAGAGGAGCCTCTTAAAGAAGTAGTTACAGGTCTGTGAGAGCCAGACATCTTGCTTGTTTGTAGGTGACCAAATACTTATTTTCCACCATGATTTGCAAATAATTTCTTTAAAAATCAGACAATGTGATTTTCTGGATTTTTTTTCTCATTTTGTCTCTCATAGTTGAGGTATACCTATGATGAAAATTACAGGCCTCTCTCATCTTTTTAAGTGGGAGAACTTGCACAATTGGTGGCTGACTAAATACTTTTTTGCCCCACTGTATTTTTCTTCATTTTATTTATACAAATTGTGTCTTTGCTTCTTTCAGTTCCTAAAAAGGAGTGACTCATGTAACAAACAAATACAGTGAAATTGAGAACAGGATACAAATGAAGAAAACCCAATCAGCAAGGGGACACTAGAAAGTAATACTTTCCTATTTAATATTTAAAATTAAAATAATACTTGAAAAAGTCAGAAGGGGTGGAGAAACTAGTGGGCATCAAGGAGGGGATATCAGGAGACATTGTGTACATGGGCACTAAGTTGCCTACCTCTAATATCTATTAAATATTAACAATCAAGTGCTCCGCAGCCCCAGGATAAACGTCTCCTCTTTTCCCCATCCCCAGCTTTCTTCAATTCAGCTGGCTAATTTTAAGATAGGAGATGGATTGGAATTATTTAGAACTTGCCAATAAATGCTTGACAGATTTGGTCTTCTCCATGTCTTTTTAAATAGTATAAGCTCTGATTGATTGATTAGGTGCCATCAAGTCATTGTTGACTCTCAGCAACATATAGATAGATTTTCTCCATGATGCTCTGTCCCTAAACTGGTCTTTCAACTTTTCCAGTGGTGCACTCATTGCTAATGTAACTGAGTCTATCCACCTTGCTGCTGGTCGTCCTCTTCTTCTCTTTCCTTCCACCTTTCCCAATATTAGCACCTTCTCCAAAGAGCTAGGACTTTGCATAATGTGTCCAAAGTAGGATAATTTGAGCCTGGCCATTTGTGCCTCAACTGAGAACTCTGGGTTAATTTGTTGGATGATCCATTTGTTTGTTTTCTTGGCTGTCCATGGTATTCTCAGGACTCTTTTCCAACACCAAAGCTCAAAAGTGTCAATACTTTCCTATCTTGCTTTTTTGAAGTCCAACTTTCACTTCCGTAGAGTATCACAGGGAATAGCATGGCTTGCACAGTTCTGATCTTTGTAGGTATACAGTGGGGCAAAAAAGTATTTAGTCAGCCACCAATTGTGCAAGTTCTCCCACTTAAAAAGATGAGAGAGGCCTGTAATTTTCATCATAGGTATACCTCAACTATGAGAGACAAAATGGGGGGAAAATCCAGAAAATCACATTGTCTGATTTTTAAAGAATTTATTTGCAAATCATGGTGGAAAATAAGTATTTGGTCAATATCAAAAGTTCATCTCAATACTTTGTTATATATCCTTTGTTGGCAATGACAGAGGTCAAACGTTTTCTGTAAGTCTTCACAAGGTTTTCACACACTGTTGCTGGTATTTTGGCCCATTCCTCCATGCAGATCTCCTCTAGAGCAGTGATGTTTTGGGGCTGTCGCTGGGCAACACGGACTTTCAACTCCCTCCAAAGGTTTTCCATGGGGTTGAGATCTGGAGACTGGCTAGGCCACTCCAGGACCTTGAAATGCTTCTTACAAAGCCACTCCTTCGTTGCCCGGGCGGTGTGTTTGGGATCATTGTCATGCTGAAAGACTCAGCCACGTTTCATCTTCAATGCCCTTGCTGATGGAAGGAGGTGTTCACTCAAAATCTCACGATACATGGCCCCATTCATTCTTTCCTTTACACGGATCAGTCGTCCTGGTCCCTTTACAGAAAAACAGCCCCAAAGCATGATGTTTCCACCCCCATGCTTCACAGTAGGTATGGTGTTCTTTGGATGCAACTCAGCATTCTCTCTCCTCCAAACACGACGAGTTGAGTTTAGACCAAAACGTTCTACTTTGGTTTCATCTGACCAT
Organism: Python bivittatus; assembly: GCF_059951505.1. Lineage (NCBI taxonomy): Eukaryota > Metazoa > Chordata > Lepidosauria > Squamata > Pythonidae > Python > Python bivittatus. The sequence continues at coordinate 13,639,398 of NW_028277067.1, read as the reverse complement.
ATGACATTCTCCCAATCCTCTTCTGGATCATCCAAATGCTCTCTAGCAAACTTCAGACAGCCCCAGACATGTACTGGCTTAAGCAGGGGGACACGTCTGGCACTGCAGGATTTGAGTCCCTGGTGGCATAGTGTCTTACTGATGGTAGCCTTTGTTACTTTGGTCCCAGCTCTCTGCAGGTCATTCACTAGGTCCCCCCGTGTGGTTCTGGGATTTTTGCTCACCGTTCTTGTGATCATTTTGACCCCACAGGTTGAGATTATGTGTGGAGCCCCAGATCAAGGGAGATTATCAGTGGTCTTGTATGTTTTCCATTTTCTAATTATTGCTCCCACAGTTGATTTCTTCACACCAAGCTGCTTGCCTATTGCAGATTCAGTCTTCCCAGCCTGGTGCAGGTCTACAATTTTGTTTCTGGTGTCCTTCGACACCTCTTTGGTCTTGGCCATAGTGGAGTTTGGAGTGTGACTGTTTGAGGTTGTGGACAGGTGTCTTTTATACTGATAACAAGGTCAAACAGGTGCCATTACTACAGGTAACGAGTGGAGGACAGAGGAGCCTCTTAAAGAAGTAGTTACAGGTCTGTGAGAGCCAGACATCTTGCTTGTTTGTAGGTGACCAAATACTTATTTTCCACCATGATTTGCAAATAATTTCTTTAAAAATCAGACAATGTGATTTTCTGGATTTTTTTTCTCATTTTGTCTCTCATAGTTGAGGTATACCTATGATGAAAATTACAGGCCTCTCTCATCTTTTTAAGTGGGAGAACTTGCACAATTGGTGGCTGACTAAATACTTTTTTGCCCCACTGTAGATACATCACAGCATTTGAAAATCCTTTCCAAGGCTTTCATGGCTGCTCTAACAAGTGCTAGTCTGAGATGTATTTCTTGACTGCTCATTCCTTTACTGTTAATGGTTGATGCTAAAAGGCAGAAGCTATCCACCACTTTAGTATCTTCATTGTCAGTTCTAAGTCTAGTTGTTCTACCTGTTGTCATAACTTTGGTATTCTTTATATTTAATTTTAGTCCCATTTTTTTCACTATACTCCTTGACTTTTATTACTAGGGCTTGCAGATCCTTTGCGTTTTCAGCTATCAGGGTAGTGTCATCAGCATAGTGCAGGCTATTGATGTTTCTTCCTCCAATTTTAAAACCACACTCATCTCCTTCCAATCCAGCTTCCCTTAATATATATTCAGCATATAGTATAAGCTCTACATGTGAGGAAGAAGAGCAGGAATGAATATAGCAGCTTCATGAATATTGCCTCTCTTCTCATCATCCTCTATGTCAGTGATTCTTAAACTAGGGGTAATTACCCCCAAGGGTGTAATTTGGACATATCCTGGGGGTAATGGAGCAATTTGTAATTGCTTGTTTGTGAGTCAAAGATCCAGTTTAGGACTGCCGTTGCCAAGACTGTTGTGTGAAACAATAGAGTCTGAGGTTTGTTTGGGCGGGGGGTTGGGTGGAGGTGGGGTAACGGCATTATTCAAGACCAGGAAAAGGGGTAATTTGGTCAAACAGTTTAAGAACCACTGCTCTATGTACAGAGTGTAGTTGTACATAGTGAATGTTATGGGGGTCTTTTCATGATTAAACATTCTGATTTTCTATGGTCTTCAGTCACACACCAGTCAAATTTCATAGAGAAAATACTTTGATGAGGCCAATGGCAGTTGTACAAAATTTCTGCCAAGTCTGAAGAACTCTCCATCAGACAAATGGGTTACAAAGTATGCGTTTGTGGTAGAGAGTGCAGCTGATTGTGAAGCCACATCTATCTCCAGCAAAAGGAGGAGAGAAGAGATCAGGCCTAATCCCTTTCTTCACTTGTAGATTTTAGATGTTTAAATGAAGAGTGCAGAGGTATGTCTGATCAATTTTAGAGTATACAATTGCAGATAAGCCCATCAGTGGGTAAGCTGACCCTTGAAATTTCAACCAAAATACCATGAAAAATTTGTCACTCGCGGGTAAGCCAACCCTCAAATTTTTAACCACAGCAACAGGTGGGAAACTACAAGCTGTTTCATCATCATTTGTAAAACCGCACAATATTAAGGCCATGATGGGCTTTAAAAAATCTGATCTCTGGTCCACAGGTAAGCTGAACCCAATTTTTTGGGTGTATTTTGGAACCTAAAACTCTTGGCTTATCCGCGAGTACAGGTAGTCCTGTGATGGAATGGAATTATGAAGGCCAGGCGCAGGGAGATAAGCATTTTCTTAACTCGCCGCAGGAGCGTGGGAACTACAGGAGGATGAGACTGGCACCTCCCTGAGGAATTCACACTGTTGTGGCTGGCTGACTTGGGACCTGGGGTTTCAGTCTGGGAAGATTGATGTCAGGCCTAGCCCAAGGAATTCCAAGAGACAATGCAAAATCAGTTCAGCTATGTTTATTAGCTATAACCTCTAGCAAGAATCTTCCCAGACTGAAACCCCAGGTCCCAAGTCAGCCAGCCACAACAGTGTGAATTCCTCAGGGAGGTGCCAGTCTCATCCTCTTGTAGTTCCCACGCTCCTGCGGCGAGTTAAGAAAATGCTTATCTCCCTGAGCCTGGCCTTCATAATTCCATTCCATCACAAGTCCTCAGTTAATGACCACTTGTTCGGTGACTATTTGAAGTTACAATGGCACTGAACAAGTGGTGGTTATGACTGGTCCTCAAAGTTCCAGCTGTCTCAGTCTGTGATCGTGATTTGCAACCTTCCCTGCCAGCTTCCCACAAGCAGAGTCAGTGGGGAAGCCAGAAGGGAAGGTCACAAGTTGCTCCAGCAAATCTCCCCCACCCACATGCCCTCTCCAGCCTCTCTAAACTCGTGCCTTGCTGGCCACCTGCACACTCTCTCTGGCCATGTGCATACCCTCCCCAGCCACTTGCACACTCTCCCCAAGCCTCACTGAGCTTGCACCGTGCCTCCCCTGCCACCTGTGAACCCTCAGGTACCCTCTCTGGGCCTTGTTGTGCTTGCACCATGCCTCACTGGCTACCTGCACACCCTTCCTGGCCACTCACACACCTTCATGCACTCTCCCTGAGCCTCACTGCGTTCGCTCAGTGCCTCCCCAGTCACCCACACATCCTCCCCCACCTGGCAGCAGCCACCCCAAGCCCCCCTGTACTCATGTGGCATTTCCCCAGCCACCTGCACATTCCCTCGCTCCTTCTCCCACCCAGCAGCAGCCACTTGCCTGCCTGCCAGCCTGCTTCCAAGCTGTCTGGGCTTGCAACTTCCTGCCGGCTTCCCCACTGACTTGGTTGGAAGCCAACAGGAAGTTGCAAGGAGGAGCTTGCTTAACAACCCACGAACTGCAGGGATTGCTGTCGCTAGGTAATGCAGTTACATGACATTGCACTTTATGACCACTTTGCTTAGTGATGGAAATTCCAGCCCCAATTGCCGTCGTAACTCAATAACTACCTGTATATACGGTAAAAAAACTCACATAACCCAATAGTCTGTGACATTGTGATTTTCTTCACTTTTATGCTACTGCACTGCTCTCCAGTAGGTAACATGTGTCAGTTCAGCTTTATTGTTTATAACAATATGTTATCACGATACAAAGTCATAAAATAAACAGTGGAAATCAAAACATAGCATTATACATGCAAATAAAATACTCAAACAAAAATGCAAAGTCATTTGACCTATTAGTGAAGAGAACAAAAAGTTTTGATCAGCAAGACAGGTTTTTTTTCAGATGGCCAATGGTATACAGTGGGGCAAAAAAGTATTTAGTCAGCCACCAATTGTGCAAGTTCTCCCACTTAAAAAGATGAGAGAGGCCTGTAATTTTCATCATAGGTATACCTCAACTATGAGAGACAAAATGAGGAAAAAAATCCAGAAAATCACATTGTCTGATTTTTAAAGAAATTATTTGCAAATCATGGTGGAAAATAAGTATTTGGTCACCTACAAACAAGCAAGATGTCTGGCTCTCACAGACCTGTAACTACTTCTTTAAGAGGCTCCTCTGTCCTCCACTCGTTACCTGTAGTAATGGCACCTGTTTGACCTTGTTATCAGTATAAAAGACACCTGCCCACAACCTCAAACAGTCACACTCCAAACTCCACTATGGCTAAGACCAAAGAGCTGTCGAAGGACACCAGAAACAAAATTGTAGACCTGCACCAGGCTGGGAAGACTGAATCTGCAATAGGCAAGCAGCTTGGTGTGAAGAAATCAACTGTGGGAGCAATAATTAGAAAATGGAAGACATACAAGACCACTGATAATCTCCCTCAATCTGGGGCTCCACACATAATCTCAACCTGTGGGGTCAAAATGATCACAAGAACGGTGAGCAAAAATCCCAGAACCACACGGGGGGACCTAGTGAATGACCTGCAGAGAGCTGGGACCAAAGTAACAAAGGCTACCATCAGTAAGACACTATGCCACCAGGGACTCAAATCCTGCAGTGCCAGACGTGTCCCCCTGCTTAAGCCAGTACATGTCTGGGGCTGTCTGAAGTTTGCTAGAGAGCATTTGGATGATCCAGAAGAGGATTGGGAGAATGTCATATGGTCAGATGAAACCAAAGTAGAACGTTTTGGTCTAAACTCAACTCGTTGTGTTTGGAGGAGAGAGAATGCTGAGTTGCATCCAAAGAACACCATACCTACTGTGAAGCATGGGGGTGGAAACATCATGCTTTGGGGCTGTTTTTCTGTAAAGGGACCAGGACGACTGATCCGTGTAAAGGAAAGAATGAATGGGGCCATGTATCGTGAGATTTTGAGTGAACACCTCCTTCCATCAGCAAGGGCATTGAAGATGAAACGTGGCTGGGTCTTTCAGCATGACAATGATCCCAAACACACCGCCCGGGCAACGAAGGAGTGGCTTTGTAAGAAGCATTTCAAGGTCCTGGAGTGGCCTAGCCAGTCTCCAGATCTCAACCCCATGGAAAACCTTTGGAGGGAGTTGAAAGTCCGTGTTGCCCAGCGACAGCCCCAAAACATCACTGCTCTAGAGGAGATCTGCATGGAGGAATGGGCCAAAATACCAGCAACAGTGTGTGAAAACCTTGTGAAGACTTACAGAAAACGTTTGACCTCTGTCATTGCCAACAAAGGATATATAACAAAGTATTGAGATGAACTTTTGATATTGACCAAATACTTATTTTCCACCATGATTTGCAAATAAATTCTTTAAAAATCAGACAATGTGATTTTCTGGATTTTCCCCCCATTTTGTCTCTCATAGTTGAGGTATACCTATGATGAAAATTACAGGCCTCTCTCATCTTTTTAAGTGGGAGAACTTGCACAATTGGTGGCTGACTAAATACTTTTTTGCCCCACTGTAGACCATGGCCTGGTCTAGTATGTTAAACTTTGTAAGCCGTGGCTGTAAACAACAGGGGGTATATTTATTTGAAAGTATGAAGCAATTCTTTACGTTATCTGAAAGGAGTATACAGTATGCCATTCTTTATATTTTGATTAGCAATATAAATTGATTGCTAGAATTTATACCCTCACCTTCAGATTCCTCATGCAGGAGACCAATAATTTAAAACACTGTTTAATGATTTAAATTTAACTGTTGTAAGCTGCCCGGAGTCACTTAGGTGAGATGGCAGCATACAACGAACGAATGAATAAATAAATAAAACACACTGATTAAACTGCATATACTTATTTTCCACCATGATTTGCAAATAAATTCTTTAAAAATCAGACAATGTGATTTCTAGCAAGCAAGAAAGAAAAGTTGCAAGAAACCCCTTTTCAAATACATAAACTAGCATTTGTTTTCAGTATAAAACCACATGAATCAGGCTATTGAGGTAAATTGTTATACAATAGAGAAATCTTCCTCTCCTTTTGTTTTCGTTCCTTTCCATGGTTTACCCCTTTTGCACATTTCATTCATTCCTGATTTTTACTTGTGCCTGAATCTCATGAATCAGTGGAGTTTGAATTAAGCAGCCCTTGAGAAATGTAAAAATCATAGATAGCTATGATCAAGCTATGAACTGGGGCCCACTAGGTACTGCACACAGGCCTTAGTATGGATGCCAATTTTTTTTTTCTTTTTAAATGGCTCAAAGCTTGGAAGACGAGCAAAGCTCACAAACTTCTGGAATTCTTGCTCAAATTCTCATAAAATTTTTGGTGAGATTTGACCTCCTTATGAGATTTTGGCCATTTTTTTTAATACTTCCATTTTAATGTGGGGATTATCTGGGAGGGGGGGATATGCATGCTGTGATGACAATAAGGGCCACATTGCCAACTTCTTACATGGTAATCCTGAAAACGTTCTTGGTGATGATGCAGTGAACAACATAAAACCAGAGCACAGCCCTTCCCTACGTTTCTTTTTATTTCTGAAACGAATTAGGCTCAGTCCTGGTCAGCAGAGTTGGGAGGCCTTTCTGGGATCTTCCGGCTCATGCCACTCTGAATTCTTGGACAAAGGGATGAAAATATTAATTATGTACAGGTAGCCCCCAGGTTAAGAACTCCCGGTTTAAGGATGGCCCATAGTTAAGAATGGAGCCTACTGTAGCAAACTTCGAGTTAAATACACAATGATTCAAGTTAAATACACAATGGTTCGAGTTCATTACACAATAATACTGTTCTGGCTTACATACAAATTCGACTTAAGGACAGAACTTGGGATGGAACTCATTCTTAAACTGGGGACTATCTATAAAAGTGTGCGTGTGTATGTATGGAAAAGAGAGCAAGAGCAAGAAGTCTATTCTAGCTCTTTGCTGAGATGGTCAGTGGCTCACTGAATTTTGTTAAAGACTGCAGGCATCCGTTTTGCCCGTCTGCCTGCATCACACTAGCACACTCTACAGTACAGTACTTGGGTTGGTGGGGGGGAGGGAAAGTTGCATTAGTATTCAGGGCATCCTTCTCTTCTCTCCATCCCCTGAATCATCCTTCTCCATCCCACGCCACCCCCAACTTCCTGTTTAGATTAAGAACAGGTTGTTCATTCAGCTGTGCGGGGCCTCTCACTCGCATACAAATGATACTGCGTCTACGAAGCGGTTACTCACAACTGCAGAGAGTTCATTCACCAAAGACACCTGCTGCAGTGCTGGAAATGGGCAGGATTGACACTAGAGTGGGGAGCCAGAGCAGGGACCGGTTCTCATATGATTGCTTCTATACCGCCCTTCTCCTGCCGTCATCTCCTGTATTTCAAAAAGATCTTTTGTGTCATCCTTTCAAGGATGAATGCTTATTATTCCAGTATGCAGTTATCTTGCTAGGATGCAGATAGCCTCCGGCCCTGCATTAGAAATTGCAGTTTCCTTCCTGCAAGGAAGGCCAGAATTCTAGAATATTTTGGGTTTTTTAATTTTCTCAAACATATCTGCATAGTGTCAATCTGGAGTTTTCTTAAATGACAGGTCAGATTCAGTGTTCGACATGTCTGCCTGGTATAGCATGAGCTTCTAAGACAATTTTAACATCAGTAGTTGCAATCTCCAGCATGGCAACCCCAGTGACATTCAGTAGTCTGCAAGGTCCCTGGTCTGTCCTCCACTTTGTTTTGCCATAAATTTGAGTAAGAAGGTAACTGTAATGGGAGCTTGTACCATTTAATGCTAGGTATGGGATCTCATGAGGTTTTCTGTCACCGTGGTATATTGTTCATTTATGAAGAGGCAATGACACAAGAGGTGAACTGATTGTGTTTATTAAGAGCTTGGGGTTCAATTCTGACCTGGAACAAAAATGAACTTAATGTATTATTGTAAGGAAGATATCATTACTCCATAACATGGGTTGTTGTTGTTGTTGTTTAGTCGTTAAGTCGTGTCCGACTCTTTGTAACCCCATGAACCATATTGCGCCAGGCCTTCCTGTCCTTCACTGCCTCCCTGAGTTTGCTCAGTTTCATGCTCGTTGCTTCAGTGATGCTATCTAACCATCTCATCCTCTGCCGTCCTCTTCTCCTTTTGCCTTCAATCTTTCCCAGCATCAGGGTCTTCTCCAAAGAGATCTCTCTTCGCATTAGGTGACCAAAGTATCTGAGCTTGAGCTTCATTATCGATCCTTCCAATGAGCAATCAGGGTTGATTTCCTTTAAGATTGACTGGTTTGACCTCCTAGCAGTCCAGGGGACTCTCAAGAGTCTTCTCCAGCACCACAGTTCAAAGGCATCAATTCTTCGGCGCTCAGCCTTCTTGATGGTCCAGCTCTCACAGCCATACATTACTACTGGAAAAACCATAGCTTTGACTATGCGGATCTTTGTCGGCAAGGTGACGTGTCTGCTTTTTAATATGCTATCTAGGCTTGCCGTAGCTTTCCTCCCAAGGAGCAAGCGTCTTTTAATTTCATGGCTGCAGTCTCCGTCTGCGGTGATCTTGGAGCCCAAATAAATGAAGTCTGTTACTGCTTCCATTTCTACCCCTTCTATTTGCCAGGAATTGATGGGTCCAGATGCCATGATCTTAGTTTTTTTAATGTTGAGTTTCAAGCCAGCTTTTGCACTCTCCTCTTTCACCCTCATCAAGAGGCTCTTTAGTTCTTCTTCACTTTCTGCCATTAGGGTGGTATCATCTGCATATCTGAGGTTGTTGATGATTCTCCCTGCAATCTTAATTCTGGCTTGTGATTCTTCCAGCCTGGCATTTCTCATGATGTACTCTGCATATAGGTTAAATAAGCAGGGTGACAGTATACAGCCTTGTCGTACACCTTTCCCTATTTTGAACCAATCGGTTGTTCCATGACCGGTTCTAACTGTTGCTTCTTGGCCCGCATACAGATTTCTCAGGAGACAGGTAAGGTGGTCTGGTACTCACATCTCTTTAAGAATTTGCCAGAGTTTGTTGTGATCCACACAATCAAAGGCTTTTGCATAGTCAATGAAGCAGAAGTAGATATTTTTCTGGAACTCTCGTGCTTTCTCCATGGGTAGGTTGGTAAATACAAGCTTCCTCACATCCTCTTTCTAAAAAAGAAAAAAGAGTATTCACACAACATTCAACACTATGTGATTAGTCTGTTCAGCTTCTTGATTACATGTCTGCTCCATATAACATGTATAGAACCATCTGGATATCCTTTGTCCAGTGCTAGACAGCATCTTTGTAAAGTAATGTCCTTAGGTTTGTGATGTGGGCAGCCAGTCTTCAAATAAATTTCAAGACATAATTTACCATTTTCATGATCTTCTGAATGTTTTTCTGACATGTTGGTTTTTGGCATATCTATAACTGCCTTTACTTTAGCCTGGTCTGGTTTAATGCCATGTTTTGTTAGCATTTCTCCCAAATATTGTAGTTTTTGAACTTTAAAACATCTGCTTTTGTTCACTTTAATACTGGAGGACATGGCTTTTTTTAGTACCAGTTTTGATTGGTGAATATGTCCTTCTGTTGCACTCCAAATGTCATCCATGTTTATATGGTTCCTGGAATACCTTCCAACAGTTGTTGCATAGTGCGATGAAATACTTCAGAAACCGAATGCAACCCAAAGGGCATATGTTTAATATTGTATCAACTGTATGACATATTAAATATACATAGGCATGTGCTTTCTTCATCCAGTGGTATGGGCCAAAACCAAGCTGATGCATACAGCTGGAAAATATCTTTGTGCCTGCCAATTCCACTAAGAGGTCTATTCGTGTTGAGATGTGATTATGCTCTCTTTGAATACACTTGTTTAATTCTTTGGGGTCCAAGCAAATTTCCAATTTCCATCTTTCCTGTGAACTATAACCATGGAATGAATCCATTAAATTGGTTATTCAGTACAGTGAATCATTCCTCTTGTATTCATTTTGTCCAAGCCTCCTTTCAGTTTTGTTCTCAATGCTAGTGGTACATTTTTGATAGTATGTACTACCAATTGTGCATCTTTACTAAAAATAATGTGATGAGTTATTGGAAAACAGCCAATACCATGAAAGAAATCTTCACATCTGCTTAACCATGGAGGGTTTTTTCCCTTATGATAGCTCTGTATTGTCTGAGTCAAAACAATTGTTTGTTTGTAATTTCTCAGATGTTTCTAGGCCCAGGATGATTCTTCATGGATTTGGTATTACTATTGCTTTGATATCATACAGAGTGCCTTTCCATTTCAGAGTGAGTTCCCAGCCACCCAGTGTGGTATTATGTGTATGATTTCAGAAGCATGGCCTGATTTAGGCTTCACTCTGTGCAGTCATTTTTGGTTATTAGATTATCTTGCAAGCTAGTATCAGTCTTATAAACAGTGGAGATCCCATTAGTGAGTATTGTTTCAATCCAGATTTCATTCTGATGTCTCACTATGTTCACGTCAATTGAGCCTATGAAGAAATCATCATAATCTTCAGATTCCTGTGACTCTTCTGCATATAGTGCTTGAACTGTTTCTGTACTTTTGCACATTTTAGCCATGTGGTTATACTTTCCTCACTTATGATATTTCTGTCCATAGGCTGGACACTGTTTATAGGCATGCTTCACACTACATTGGCTGCATTGTTTGCACACACTTAGCCCTGTTTCTAACTTTTTTGCCATTTTTTCCTCTGCTGGTTTGTTTGTTACGACTAAAGCCATGTTTCTGACTAGAGTTTGCTGGTCCCCTTTCTTTCCATAAGTCATTATCACAGATGATGGCTAATACCAGAATAGTACTATTATTTTTTTATTATGATAGTTATGATAGTTACTGTGTCCAGTAACTTTCAACTATGAGTGAGCAACTTTTGCTTGGCATATCTGAGTAGCATTTTCTAGGGACAAGTTCACTTCTCTGTGTAAGCATTTTTGGACTCTGTTGTTTCTTATGCCTAAAACAATTTGATCTTTGATCAGAGATTCAGTCAACATACCAAAGTCACAAGACTTACTCTTTGATTTCACACCTGTTACAAATTCTTCAGTTGTCTCAGCCTCCTTTTGTTAGTGTGATTTGAAAACCTTATATTTTTTCATGACACATAATAGGCCTCAAATTTCTCTATTAGGGTTTTAAAGCTATTTCTTTCTCCATCCATGAATGTAAATCCATTATACATGTTAAGGTCAACTGGCCCAATCACTGTTGGGAGAGTGTTATTTTCTGTTCAGCCTCTTCTTCATGGCACCAACTGCTCTCAAGTTCAAGAGAAATCTTTGCTGATAGCATTACCATTGGCCTTCCACATTGCCAGGAAGTTTCAGTTCTGGTGGTGGCCTCAAAGCATCCTTTCTTTAAAAAGTCTGTCCCTAGTCAGCTAACGTCACAAAGGGCACTGTTTTCTAATAACTTTTCAGTAATGCTGCAGCTGGCTTTCTGGCCTAACTGTACAATAATCTTCGCATTTCCTTCTTTTTATCAAGCTAGCAGTAAGTGTTTTCTTTTGTTTGCCAAATCTGGGTCCATTGCTACTGGACAAATATTCATTTTTGCTTCTGACATCATGTGCTGGTTTTACATGAGGAGGCAATGGCACAAGAAGAAAATGGACTATGTTTCTTAAGATCATCTTGGACTCAACTTTGACCTGGAAAAAAAGGGAGTTTACATATTGCAGGGAATATAGTATTATTTCTCATAGCATGGGTAGGTTCATTTGTTGATAAACACTCGCTTCTTCGCATGAATGCTTGTGGGATGTTACAGCAGTTGCAGTGAGAAGGGGGGGAATTCTTCTGTGATCATGAGAATTGATGTGAATAGAAGGTGAGTTGTAATAAGTACAGGTAGTCCTCACTTAATGACCACAATTGGGATGGGAATTTAGATTGCTAAGCAGTGTGGTCGTTAAGCGAATCATCACGTGACCAGATCCAATTTTACAACCTTTTTTTTTGGCAGTTGTTAAGCAAATCACAGTTGTTAAGTGAGTCATGTGGTCGTTAAGTGAATCATGTGGTTCCCCATTTTGCTTGTGGGAAGTCTGCTGGGAAGTTTGCAAATGGCAAACATGTGATTCCGGGATGCTGCAACTGTCGTAAGTATAAGCTGGTTGCCGAGCAACTGGATTGTGATCACGTGACTGCGGGGGCACTGCAATGGTTGTAACTTCAGGCACTGGTCGTAAGTCACTTTTTAGCGCTGTCATAACTTTGAGCAGTTGCTAACGAACAGTTAAGTGAGGACTGCCTATATGAGGGAAAGCAGACAGAGATATAGAACCTGCGTCTCTGCAGACAAAAATGCACATGCATGCATACTGAATGTTGGGTAGGAGCATTTCCAACATACTGTGATTAATCATGCTGCCCAAACCTGCCACTGTAATGGTATCCAAAATATTATTTCGTAATTGCATGTATGCTCACATGTCAAAGCAAATAGTTGAGGAATATCTGCATGCAGTTTTTTTAAAAAGGAAAATGAGTACATACAGAGCATTGTGTTGTACTACAACACCAACATTAGAGCTATCCCCTGCCCACTGGAGAATTTTTTTTCCTAAACTTCCTTCGTGCTGTGATTAGCTATTAGTGAAGATAAGGCACTGTGCAAAAGATGAATTCTGGCTTTTTCTTCTTGTTTTATACATTCAGTTTTCTATATTTTAATTTGCGCCTGCCTTAAATGAATGGATGATTTGATGCTTTCCAAATGCAGCCCACAGAGCTTCATATTTTGAACCACAGCAAAGAAGAACTTGAACTGAGACACACTAACCACACCTGTAAAGCAAAGCCCTTTTCACCTAGGCTAGGTTTCCAAATATTTGACTTCCCTTTTAATGTGCAAAAGTGGGAGGAGAGAAGAGGCAAGGAGGTCATCAAAATGACCATTAGATCAAAAACATTGCAAACCAGGATGTACTATTGCCACAGCAGACCTAAGATCAGAAGATAACTGCAATTGATTTTTGCATCAAATTACTGTAATGAGATTGGGTCATATGAGTATGTTACGCATTTTGGATGTCACAGAGTCAACACTGTTTCTAGGGCAAGCTAATAGAAGATCTTTTAGTGGTGTTTTGCAAAAGTTCCTGAACAGAAGGACACTAGTCTCTTCTCTGAATCTCTTTTTTTTCCCCTCTTATTTTTATAAGAGTATATTTTTACTAATATAATAAACTCAAGTGCTTTCCATTTTCTTTCTCCTCTCCTAGGACTGAGCTTAATTTGAGAGGATCATAGATCCATGCTGGTTGGGGATTATGGGACTTACATTTAGTATATTTGGAGAGGGCCAGGTTGGAAAAGGTTACTCCAGATTTTCCATAGATTAGGCCTGGAACTTCAGTCCATCCTGAGCTACCTGTAGAAGTTTGTCATATGTGCAAAAGTGATTCTGTTTCAAAGGCTAGTGCTATGCTTTGGGAGACAGGATTTGCGCAGGTGGAAAACTAAAGCTGTGGTTTAGCTTTGAAAGATATGAAATAATAGCAGTGTGTTTTCAGTAATGCTTCTCCGAAAATTCAATCAGAAAAGTTAAAAGTGGGCAAAAGGATTATTTGGGACCAAGGGCAGCATTCTCGCTTCCCAGTCTTTTATACATACTTCTGTAGCCAGGAACAACTTTAGCATTGCTCAGAGTGAAATGTCTGCCACAAATATTAGAAGTTAGGAAAGTGGGCAGTCTCCTGACCCATTGTTTGTGGTCTTCTGATGTAGTGGAAATTGCAATTCTATCATCAGTGTTGTGATACATTTTCTTTTCATTTGAAAAAGGTTCTGTGCTGCATGATTCTGGCTGATCATTGCAACATAATAAAAAGGTCTGCCAATTCAGCACTGATGACATTGCTACAAGTAAAGGAATCCCACCTCTCACTCTGAAGAAGTGAGAAGGCTTCACATTTTGGGTGGGCCCTGAGCAAAATGGCCCTTAGTTTGCTCTGGCATCCTTGCTATTCTTATTCTTATCCTTGCCCATTCATTTGTGGTTTCCCTCTGTGCCCAAGAGTTGCATTTTCATGCCCAGAGATAGCAGGTAAATAGGCAGCAAGAGCAGAGGAGGAGGAGGAGGAGGAACAACAGTAAGTGATACAGGGGTCAGTAGGAATGTGCTAAATATTTTGAATTTGAATCATTTTGAACTTGAAATGCCAGTTTCAAATGAAAATAAGCTGTTTTGAACTCAAAACACCTCTAAAATGAATGAAACAGCAGATTTTGCATCCAAAGCAAACACACCTCATTCAAAACAGTGTGATTTGAATTCAAAATGGTTTCTTTGGGGCCTTAAAAGACATTTAACAGTGCCAACTTCTGATTCCAGCCCTGTCCTCATTGTCCAAGCAGCTGGGCAGTGTTCCCTTTTTGGAATTGAGTTTGGGTTGCTGGTGCAGTTGACTCCATGTCAGGGAATCTATTTCCCTTCTAGCCTGGCAACTGCTACCTTGTAAAAAGTTCCACACTCTTCTAGCGGTAAGATGAAAAGGTGTATGTACATGTGATATGTGTCTGTTTACAAGGGCAAAAGTATTTATGATATGCACCCTATGCCCTTTTTTGGCTCAGCGATGCTGTGTGCACAAGCACCAGTCATGTATTTTGCATTGCGTGCCTGTAGAATCTGTTGCGGCTAAGATTACTTGAATAATTTTAAAACTTTATAGAACACTGGGGAGCAAGAATGGAAGAAGCCTGTTGCATTATGTTCTGCTTACAAGCTTGCAGTAGGTACCTGGTAGGCTGCTGGGTGTATTAGATGCTGGATTTCAGTGGCATTTGCAAGACTTTTCTTGAGTTCTTAACCCTGATACTTTTCAATTTAGAAGTTCTATGCAGTTCACAAATAGCTATTATGGCTCGGTCTATGTACCCAACAAGATCCATTCTGTGTAATTTAGTCCCATCCTCCCTCCATGATGGTGCCAGCTAATCAGTTAATACAGTGCTTTTCAAACTTTGCAGTATTAAAATGATACATAAATTTGCATGACTCCCCGTTAATAAAATAAATGATTTTCTTGGTGCTAGGGTTGGACAAGAAATAAATATACCACTTTTAATGATTAAATGTTAATCTGTATATCATAGGAAACTTTGCAGTACAGCAACTATCTACTGCAGGCTTGCATAAACAAAATGAGGACCAATGCCCAAATCCAGTTTGATGTTGTTCTCACTTTGCCTGCACAAGTCAGATCAGATTTTTGGAAAATATTGTGACATGAACCCCACCATCAAGTTGGTCCCTATTCTCCAGGGTCTGGACCCACAATTGGAGAACCCCTGGATTAATCACCATGGTAACTGAATTAAAATTGGATGCCTCAGAGTATTCTATGGGTACAGCTACAAGCTATTGACATAGCACTCTTTATATAGCACAATTTTGTTTGTTTTACTTGAGAAAAAACTTTAAAACAGCTTGGCTTTGATTTTACTTGTTTGTCACAGGTGTGTTAATATTTTACTGCAGCTCTCTTGGAATTTTTTAATCAAAACATATTAGTATTTACCATTTCTCTACTCTTTGGGAATAAATACTCTCAGTGGTAGTTTTAGTCTTGTCTCTCTTCTTCGGTGTGCTTTTTAGGACTTCTCAGGGCTCTGCCCCCACTCCCATTTTGCTTGACAGACAGGAATCTCAAGAAGCATTAATATCTGAAAACAATCAATTGTGAATGTCTAAGGTTCTTTTTTCCTCTCTTCTGTCTTTCTCACCTCTGGGTTAAGTGTCCTCCTTTCTTCCTCCCCTTGCTTTCTGTGAACAGCTGTTGTTGGGCTTTATCTATATTTAGTTCCTGACTTTCTTGCCGTCTTTTGTGGCTTTTTCCCTCCTCCAACCCTCTTGCTTATAATTACGACAGAACCCCAGAAAGGGATGGTTGAATGGTTGGGGGATTTGCGTTGGAAATGATTTCTCAGCTGCTGAGGCTGTGCCCGGGTCTCTCCGTGCAGGGCTGTTCTAGGCTGCTGCTTCTGGTTCGGGGTGGTAATGGTGGTGGGACATTGGTTCTATAAACACACATATGCACATGCACACAAAAGGCACGCACGTGTGGCTTAATAAAACAGCCCGTGCTTTTTTACAACAGCAGTGAAAACAGAGGGTACGTCTCTGATGAGTCACAATAGCTCTTGTTCATTCACAGCGTGCCAAAACGGCTGCAAGTGACTCAGATACGGCTCTTGGAAAAGAAGGGTGGGAGCAGCGGCAGCAGCAGTAATAATTTGGGGAGTGCAAAAGGATCTGCATAAATAGCGCTGAGTTCTGCCCCAAATTGCCATTGTGTGAGAGTGCTTTTTTTTTTTTTTTTAATAACTGCATTGAGGCTTGAAAGCTGCGTGTTCTGCTTGAAAAGGCCTTCCACATAAATCTCAGAAGGGCACTTAGTACTTCCTTTTATTGCTCATTAATGTTACAAGGCTGAGAGCTGGTATAGGAATCAGATTCCAAGGCTGTGCATACCTGTCCTCTGGCTTAAATAAAATTATCTGCATGTCAGAGTGACCCCAGATTTTAAAATACAGGCAATCCCTGGGTTAAGAATGAGGTCTGTTCCTAAGTCTGTCTTTAACTCGAATTTGTATGTTAAGTTGGAACTTGTACTTACGAACGGGCTGCCTATTGCTAAAAATGGCGGACGGCATTCTCCTTCCTTGAGCCAACAAACCATTGAAGCAGTGCAGCGTTTTCATGAACCACTGAAAACAGGCTGTATATTAAAAACATGCAGCTTCAGCAGTTCATGAAAACATTGGATGGCTTCAGTGCTTCATCAGCTCAAGGAAGGAGAACACCGTCCATCATTTTTAGCAATAGGCAGCCTGTTCATAAGTATGACTTTTCCATAAGTCGGACGTTCTTAACCTAGGGACTGCCTGTAATGCACATCAGCAAGATCTTACTTTGGAAGAGCATCTGATTTCTGCAGCCAACAGATCCTGGGATCCTGCCTGGGTTGGAGACATATTGACTGCACCCCAGATGCAGGTTATTTCACCTACCCACCATTTGGGGGCTACATGATATTTCTTTTGCCCCTGTCCAGTGGGTTACAGACACTATTGGCCTAGGCTCATACCTATTTTTGAAAGCTGTCCCTTGGTGAACCTTGCCATGATGTTTTTGTCTTCTGTCCACCTGGGACTGATCTTTTTTCCATTAGGAGTTCTCTATGCTGATAGAGGTACATACAGTTTGGTTGAAGTTCTGCAAGCAGGTTCATGGGTTTAGCAATCTGAGCCAGAGGCTTGGATTGCTACATATTGTCCTTAGCAAGCCCTAGGACTTAGCAAGCTAAGGACAAAATATTGTCCTTATTGTACTTTGGGAAGAAAATGGCAAACTTCATTTTAAAATAAGTTCTGTCCTACAGAGTTCCTACTGACACATACGTTTAATTTGCTGGATATTTCTCTCACCTCACTCCAAAGCAACCCTCTTCATGTATAAAGATATAGAGCTCAGTTAACCACAAATTTCTTTTAATTTCTTCCAGATCTTTTGCCCTCAACTGGTTCTCATTATAGCCTAATCTAGAGGTGTCGAGGGGAGGGGGGTTCAAGATGGCAGCCATGACTGTGTGATTGAAGCCCTGCCACTTTCTTATGTGTGTCACACATGTGTAAAAAGAGACAGGGCTTTGATTGCCTGGGAACAGCTGCCATCTTGACCCCCCCCCCCCCAAATTTGTTGATACCTCTGGAGTAGTCTACATATTTGCTGAGATAGTGGGGTAAGATTTTCTACTGGTGGCGGTGGAGGCAGTTTGCAATGTGCTTCCTTAGAAAAAAATAAACACAAAACTCTGCAAGTAAACTTAACCAGAATAAATGAGCATTAGCAGTCTTGCTGCTTTTTGACACTAATTTTTATTGGTAGAGAGTTTTTCATAAATAGGAACTTTCAAAAATAGCAACCTTTGCTACCATCTCAGTTTGCAGCATATGTGGCCTAGGCCACCAAGGGATTTGTTTCACAAGGTATACCTGTGTTGAATACTTCTTGTGTCATTTTTCCAGACCTTTGAATCAAGGCCCAAATATGTGTGAAAAGGTAACATTGAAAGCCAATGATTTGTGTGTCTGTACAGCTTCCTAAACAAACCTCCAGAAGTTGGTTAGGTGAATATCCCTGAAGAAGATCCTTATGTTTACTTATACAGTATCATGTTTTTCCCCTACATCTTCATATTGATTTGGGGCCTTATCTTGACTTTAGATTTGGAAAATAATTGTTGTCTCTAAATACACTGAAGACGTGGGAGAGCTTTGTGACACCCCTGTCTAGGCATCTTAAAATGCTGGTGGATAAAAAAGCCATTACATTGGCAGGGGTTGGCAAAATAGCCTTAGAAATAAGTGGTGCTAACTGGAAATTGGCATCCGTTTATGAATAGACTTCTTTGGAAGCTTGAAATATTCATGCATTCATTCATTGGGATATGTTTCATAGGTTAAACCCTTCAATGGTTGCCAGATGCCTGAAACCGGCATGACATTTACAACTGGCTTGGATTATAAATCTCTGCAATGGGCATGGAAGCTTCAGAGGTCTGCTCCATGTCTTGCAAACAATTTTTATTTATTTTATAATAAATAAAATTTTATTTTGCACCACTTCTGTTAGTGTTCTCCTCCTAGATTACTGAAAATAAGTGCATTTGAATATTTGGTCTGTCTGCCCATCTTCTTGGAGGTTAGGAAAAAGACAAACTCAATTTAAGTAAGTCCTTCATTAATATTGTGTCCCAGTAACTATACCATTGAACTCCTGGACCATAGTAAAAGATATCTGCTGTTACAAACTGAGGAGCAAAACCTGGAGCAGATAATTGCTATAATAGCTAGAAATTTTTGTAAATTTGTGGGTGTTAGTTCATATGAAGATACAAAACTCAGACTACTTGTGGCTTTTATTTCCAAACCTCTTTGATTTCCTTGTCTTGAATCTCTGAATTCACAATTCAGATATCTGCTCCACTGTGTGATTTGAGCTCCTCAACGTAATACTGTAAGCAGTCTCACAAGGGCAATTGAAAGGATGAAATACAGGTGGGCAAAAGGTAACTCAGGATCTGCTCTTTGGCAAGAGATGTTTATTCTGATTATTTAGCAATAGCAGCAAAAATGTTTTTTCCTCCTGCTTTCTAAATTAGAATCTGAGCATGGACTCCTATGTAGCCAAACAGCACAATCCACACAAAATAAGGGGTCTGTTAGCAGGGAGGGACTTTAAGGTTTGCAGAAGTGCAAACTTCTTAAGAGGAAAAAAAAACTCTAAGAATGTTTAAAAACCCAATAATCTAGTAGGGTAGAACATGGTCACTGAACAGGAAATGATGACTGCTCAGAAGAGGAAAAAGGTGTAAATGTATTGAACGAATCCTGAAAAAAAGGGGTGGCTGGCTGGCTGAAAATCTGAATAATAACATTTTGTTGCAAGTCCCATTTGTTATTGATGTCAGGCAGAAACAAACAAACAAACAACCCCCCCAAACCCTTCCCCAGCATCCAGACTGTTTATCAACCTTCCATGACATTGGAGCAGCCAAGACAGTGGCTTCACAAGTGACAAATCATGTTTAGCTACTGATGTACATAAAACTATAATAGTAAATCCATGAAGTTCATATTTGACAGTTTTATCATGCAAACAGAAGTATTGTGCTTGCTGCAAAGCTCTTCTTTAAACATAGACAAACATGCACATGTGGGCCATGATCTCAGCACTCTTTTTTGCAGATGGTTCTACTGCAACCATGAACTCTCTTTCTAATCCCCAGCTATGGACTTGAAGCCGGTTCTTCCCATGGTGATGCAGAGTTCTTGCAACAGCAGCAGCAACAGCAGCCCAGTGGATTTGCGGATGGATTCCCGGCCCAGTGTGCCCACCGTGGACCCAGCTGTCCGGGAGCAGCAGCTGCAGCAGGAACTACTGGCTCTGAAACAGCAACAGCAATTGCAGAAGCAGCTGCTCTTTGCCGAGTTTCAGAAGCAGCATGAGCACCTAACACGGCAGCATGAAGTCCAGTTGCAGAAACACCTCAAGGTAATTTGGAGGTGAACTCTCCAAGCTGCTCCCTCCTGAATCACACCATTCATATCACTCCCTGTATTGCCTGTTTGAACTGGCGGCAGTTGTCAAGCATCCTAGCCTAGTGGAAATCCTTTGAACAGGATCATACCTGGGACTGTAGGCATTCAAAGAACTTGTTTGGTCACAGAGTGAGAGCCCTCCCTTAGGCTAATGACATCAGTGCCAGCTGCAGGAGCATGTTTCCTAGAATAAAGATCAAAGGTCGAAGCATAGTTTCAGGCTTGATGAGGGTAGATGCAAGCAAGACTAAGTATTGGTGAAAACCAGACCTAGGAGGCTTGGGGTCCTGGCTCACATTTCCTCTGACATTGTAGCATGTAGCTTGGGTTCTCCAGGTTCCAATCTTGCCATCTGTGGCCTGCAGTACCTTTTATCTCCTTTATTGGATACTTTTCATTTTTTTTCCCCCTGATCTTGCAACCATTATTCAACTTCAGGGTTACCATATCTAGGATGCAAAAATCTGGATGGCCAGAAGACGACAGTAAAAAAATACAGAAAACTCTAATTCTTCACTGCTGGGTAATAGTTGGCTAGAGCTTTGCAGCCCAAATAAGCTATCCAACATCCTGTTAAATTAATAGTTCTTTATGGCACTTCCTAGACACCAGCAAAGTATTGAATTAGGCAGCCTTCCGTGATAGTCTGTGTGTTTCTGAGCCTAATTCATAGCATTAGCACTTTTTAAAAGCTCTCAGGGGCCTGATCCTATGTCCTCCATGCCAATGCTGCTTCTCCTATTTTCTTCCTTGCTCTTTTCTGTTGGTGAAGCCTTGTTATGAGTTCTATCTGTTATCCAAGCTGTTCTAGGGATTGGGGGTTTTCTGATAGGGCGTCCACATTTTAGAGTGCCATTCTGGGAAGAGCCATCTATGTTGGGAGTGGGGTAGGGTTTTTAATTTATTTTTTATTTATTATCAAATTTATACACCACCCATCTCCCCTAGAGGGTGACTCTGGGTGGGTTACAATTAAAATCCAAGACGATAAAAACAATAAAAATATAAATATCCCCAATTAAAATCACAAGTAACAATTCTATAAAAGCCAGTATACAAATCAAGATGATGGGGGAGCAGTATCAATCATCCCACCAGGCAGTTCCAGCAATGCAAGCCCCATCAGGCCCGCAGGCCATGTGGTATAGCCATGTTTTTATACCTTTTCGGAAAGCCAGGAGAATGGGGGCAGCCTGCACCTCAGGTGGCAAGGTGTTCCACAGGGCGGGGGCCATGGCAGAAAAGGCCCTCTTCCTAGACCTTGCCAGCTGGAATTCCTTGGCTGGTGGGGTCTGCAATATGCCCCCTCTGCCAGACTGAGAGGGGCGGGCGGATATAACAGAGCCGAGACAGCTCCTCAAGTAACCTGGTCCTGTGCCATGAAGAGCTTTAAAGGTGATAACACCTTGAATTGGACCCGGAAGCAAACCGGCAACCAATGCAGCTTGCGTAACAGAGGTGTTATATGTGCCACCCTAGGGGTGTTCAAAACTCATTTTGCACCAGCTGTAGCTTCCGAATACTCTTCAAGGGTAGCCCCATGTAGAGCGCATTGCAGTAATCCAAATGGGAGGTGACCAGTGCATGAGTGACCGCGTGGAAGGCCTCCTGATCCAGGAAGGGGCGTAACTGATGCACAGCATGAAGTTGCACCAAGGCCCTCCTAGCCACGACTGCCACCTGCTCTTCGAACAGGAGTCGTGAGTCTAGGAGGACCCCCAGATTACACAGGGTTGGTATCAGTAAGCTTTTTCTCATTTCAGATTGGCAGGTACTGTGTGTTGTTCCTGCCTCAATGTTCTATTGTTTTCTTCATCATCAAAGTGCAAAGCTCTTTATGAAGGAGAGACCCCCAAGTTCAACAGACCAAGCTACAATTTAAAATTCAGTGCAGGGGAAACAGTAAATGAAGAGGCAAAAATACTGGTAGAAATAAATCTGTATTCATTTCAGTTACACTTAATTAGTTACTCTAGACTGGAGTAGGCAATCTGTTTCCCTCCAGCACTGTTGAACTATAGGAGGCAAGACTCAAAATTGCATGGATCCTGTACCTTTTCATTTGGAAATGCTTAGACCTAATCTTAGTGGGGAGAAGAGACTGGGTTATTTGAATGGTGACGTTTTTCTACACATGGTCAAAGAATGTTACGTGCTGTTGTTTTCCAGTTTGCAGAATCTAAAGATAAGAATTTGCCTATCAGGCAGTGGTTTGAACTCTGGCATATTCTCTCGTCTCCAACTGTGACATTATGTTTCTATTTTGATCAGTCCTGCGTGTATCTCCCAGACTTTGCTTCAATGGCATAATGCAATAATTGAAACAACTACTTGGCTAATGTTATTTGATGGTGTTCATTTATTGTATTTTGAAATTTTCCTGTCCTTGAAAATATGGATGACTATCAGTATGAATCATTCATACCCCACTCAAAAGCCCTTTGAGAAACCAACTACCATGTCCCTCATTTTAAGAGCTTCCAGCTTAACCAAGTTATTACCGACAGTGGCCTCATTCAGATATAATTCTGAACTGCAGATTAATACAGTGGGAATTAGCCTAGATAAGGCTGAATAACTTGTCTGTCTTTTCTGCTATCTTCCAATGTGAGGAAATTGTAAGCCTTTGTCTCTAGTTTTCAATAAACTTGGTTTTGTACCCAAACTGGAATAAAGTGTTTCCACTGTACTTTATGATTCTGGCTTGTTCAAATAAACTGGCTGGGTTCATATATTAGGCTAAACTATAAAAAATGGGTTACGTCTTGCTGAAGCTTAACCCAACAACCTATATTATCACTTGATGCATGTGTGAATCCAATAAATGAGTTGCAACTAATTATAGGCTTGTCAGAAGATGAGAGAGCAGGTTCATTTGGTAGTAACAATTCAATATTATATCTGAACAAATTTTCTATGTAATGTATCCAGTGATCAGTAATTTCTTCTGATATGAACATTTGTGTCGTGTTTTATAAGCTGTAGATGCCATCAGCCAGTGTTCAGATCAGTATTTGCAGCTTTTTATCTTAGCCATTATCCCAAACTTCCTTATTCCACCTATTTAGTTGAATGCATAGTCTGTAGTCCTCATTCATGGTGATACCTCTTCAACTTTGAATTATGCACAGCAGCTTCTTTCATGGACCTGGAAGTTTTCAACAGGATTCTCTCCCCACTTTTTCTGTTTTCAGAAATAGTAGTTGTTGGGGATAACAACCAGAGGTGGAAAGAGGACTCTTTCTCTGCATCCTAAAATCAAGTCCCCCTTGGGTTGAGCTCAACTTCTGATGACTTCGTAATACGTCCATGGAGTTTTCTTGGCAAAATATAGAAGTGGTTTGCCATTGCCTTCTTTGGATTTTTTTTTTCAACTTCCTAGTCCAGTCTGAAGCTCTGGAATTTGCTGGTAGTCTCCCTTAGATGTAAGAACTATCCAGGCCAGACCTTACTTATCTTTAGATAATTTGGCCAGGTGCTTCTACTTGCTGATATTACTCTACACCATATCCCCTACAAAAAAACAACAACAACACTTCTTCCTGATTCTTCTATTTTCTTCTGAAGGTATCAGTGTGGACAATGGGACCTAGGATGACAAGTAGTCTTCAGGGGCGATGTTTGTGTTTTCATTTCTAATTCCATCATCCCTTTTGCAGCTACTTGTAAAATAAATAAAAGTCTGGGAGAGAATATTGTTACTTCATTATCTAATTCAAGTTTCTGACTTTTAAAGTAATAATTTTAGAATGCGTTTGGTGTCTGCATTTATCAAACCCAAATTTATTTTTGTGTGGTCACAATAATACAGTTAAATGGTGACAACAGATTTTATCAAGATTAGGAAACAATAGCTTAGAGAATGGAAAGAGGAAGGCCGTGGGCTTTGGCATAAATGTGTTACATAAACATAAATACAGAAATGAAAAATTTACATAGTGGACAACATACAGAGTTCAAGCTTGACTTTTTATCCACCAAGGCAGCTAATCACAGAAATAATAATAAGAAAGAAGCATAAATCCTTTTTAAAAAGTTGTAACAGCTGATAGGGCATAAAGTACTAGGTAAGAACAACACAAGAGAGAAACCATCAGCCAATAAGATCGAGAGAAGACTGAACTACTACAAAATGCAAATATGCTCTGAAAGGGCAATATAAAAGCAAACAGGGACCTCCTCTTGAAGGTCATTTTGGAGAATTAGTACTACTAATTTTTTTTTTTTTGGACTATCTTCCATTGTATTTCAGATGCTAGAGAAGCAGGAGGCAAGACCTCAGATGATTAATTGAGTAATGGAAGATTTATACATGGCAATAGGATTTCCATGATTGCTTTCTTAGAGGAGACTTCCAGATGGCTAAAGTCCCTTAGAAAGAAGTTCTGTAATAACTTTGCCTGTCACTCAGAAGTTTTATCAAGCAGCAATTACTGGAAGAGAGAAATTGCTGATGGGTGGAGACAATTTTCATTCACTATTTCCAGCTTTAATATTGAAATCTGTGTCTGAAAAATGGCATACAGTGACCTGTAAATGTATGTCTGGATTTTGCATGTGATGTCCACGCACAATGTAAGCTCAAGTACACACACAATTGCCTTTGGTGGTGTTGACTCCCTCTCTGTCTCTTTTTGCAGCAGCAGCAGGAGATGTTGGCAGCAAAGCGTCAACAAGAACTAGAGCAACAGCGTAAACGAGAACAACAGCGGCAAGAAGAGCTGGAGAAGCAGCGTCTGGAGCAGCAGTTACTCATCTTACGCAACAAGGAGAAGAGCAAAGAAAGTAATATGTTTTAATTGCGTTGCACTGCATTTATTGGAACAGTACCCTGTTTATATTCCAAGGATTTGAAGAAGAAACTAGAGAGAGCTAGATTACGTTCTCCTATTCCAAAAATACCATACAGAGAAGCACATTTTAGAACAATTCACATGTACATAAACCCACTCAAATAATTAAAATTGCTCTCACAAGTATATTAACAATATAAAGATGTAAATAACTTGTTGAACTTGACTTTTAAGCCAAGGTTAGGCTTCTTTGCCATGGCCCTTCCCTTCAAATTTTAGAGTTTTTAAAAATGTATTTAGATGGAGAATCTTTGCAAATTAATTTTCAGATTGTTCACAAATCTGCAATTTTGGGGAGTTATTTTTAGAACAAAAGTGAGCAATCTTTTCCCTTTGAAGGTTAACTGAGGCAATGTATGGTGAGTTGAGAAGAGATACCCATGGCTGCACACGTAGTCAACCTTGCACATAGTACATAGGCAGGCATAGTATATAGATGCACTTCTGTACACTCATAAACATGCACAACTTCTCTTCCACTTTGGATGGAGAGATTTACCACTTATGCTTTCTGCATTTCTCCAGCATGACTGGGCTCTTGACAGCTTACCAACAGTTATCTGTATCAAGAGCAACATGGGGATGGGCTGACTTGAGTGATCTCAATGGAAGACTTCAAGGGACATATCTCTTATTTGGGATTGTATAACATGCTTAAAGAGGATAAAATCTGGGGCATTTTTAGATGGGATACTGTGTCTGGTTTGGCTCTGCAATTGATGTTGTAACCTCCACTGCATAATAAATGAATAAAGAATGATTTTAAAAAGTACAATAAAATGAGGCATTATGATGGAATTTTTCAGGAATATGTGAAGGATGACATGATAAAAATTGTTGCCATCGTGCTTAGGGAGAAGGGTTAAGGCGCCCCCCCCCCCATTTTATAAGCTTGATTGATGTGGAAGGGATTTTAAAAACTGGTTGTTCGCCTGGAATGTGAGATGAGAAGGGTAGTGTCCCTGAACACGTTACTCTCGGATACTTGTGAGAATTGAAGGTCACACATCTGCATGGCACCAGGTTAGGGAAGGGAGATACATCTCAACTTGTCTTTAATGTTTTCTACCAGTATTTTTCTATAATTTTCCAAAGGTGCCATTGCAAGCACTGAAGTGAAGCTGAAACTTCAAGAGTTCCTTCTCAGCAAGTCAAAAGAGCCAACTACAGTGGGTGGCTTGAATCATTCCCTCCCTCAGCATCCCAAATGCTGGTAAGTCTTTCCTTTGTCTCTGGGATTTTCATCTAAGTCTGATTTAGGACAGACTGTGAGTAGAGTTGGATTTCAGCACTGGAACAAATATTGCAATCACAAAAAAACATGCAAGATCTGTACAGCCCCTGTGCAATTGATATTTGCTTCTGCATATCCGGCAATAGGAAAGCAAGGAATATGTCTTCACTTTCAGGGACTCCATTTTCTCTAAATTTAACTGTGTTTCTTGGGTTCTTCTTCAGAAAATAATTGTTTACATAATTGTATTATGGTAAGAGGTAATTCATTCTTCATCTTGCTCAAAATAGCATTTTCACAGTTCCCTCACCAGCACGCCAGCTTGTGTGTTTTTTCTGTGTGTGCGTGTGTGTCAGTGCATGCAAAAGCAAATTCTATTTTTGGATAATGAATTGTGGGGGAACTGGAAGCGTGAGACACTTTCTCCTTCCTTTTCTGTTCACAACAAGAGTACATCTTTGTCCTAAATTGTATAGCATCTGCACAAATCCATTTCTCAAGGAAACCAGCAGTTTTAATGGAAATATGATCACTAAGTCCTTTCCAGTCTTACCCAGTTATGCCTTTACTTATTTCCATGCTTCTACTCTCAAATAGCTATCAAAGTTTTTCCTCTGGATTGCTATTTTACAGAAAAGGCCACAGATAGCAGACTGAGTTTGGTGTAGAGGTTTAAGCTCTAAGGGCAGATGGGTACTGTATGTTGCTTGATGAAATGGTATTAATATTGAGCAAATAACCAGTTAAATTTTGAGCTGAAGATCTGTATTACTATACTATATATACTAATCAGTGATCATCCACCATCCTAAATGGAGAGGATGCAGATTATTGTGATCATCCCCCAATCTTCCTTTTTCCTTTATTCCTTACCAGTTTAAGAATCATGGTACCATTTTCATCTCATACTGGTAGCTTAATGAGCATTCTGGTACAGGAAGTCCTTGACTTATGGCCATTTCTTCAGCAACTGTTCGAAGTTATGAACATGCTGGAAATAGGGACTAACAGTTTCTGAAGTTACGGCCATTGCAGCGCCCCCGCGGTCATGTGATCAAAATTTGGATGCTTGGCAGCCCACCCAGACTTATGACACAGGGGCACTTCAGCTCCCACTCATCTCTGCCCTTTTGGCTGCCCTGCACAGCAGCATTTTTTGATGGTAGCAGTAGGAGCAACACTGGGGCTGAATTAGAATATTTCAGCAGTCTCAGTCAGCCCCCACTGCCCTGTAAAAAGCAGCCCCTGAGTTGCAGCACAGCATGAAACCCAGCCCAGCCAGGCTGGACACACCTCATCAGTAGTGGAAGCAAGAAGATGGAAATGTCAGCTGGGGCGGCAGAGCACAGGGTGGCAAGGGTCTTGGAGTGCTGTCTGGTGAGGGTGATTGCAGCTGGGACTGGGCTGGGGCGGCTGCGGTTTCCCCGGGGGCATGGCCACATGGTTCTGGGACTGCTTGCCACCCTGCAAGGCAGGGTGCAGGGCGGCCAAAAGGGCAGAGATTGGGGGAAGATGGGTGGGTGGGTGGGGTTGGGGTCAGTCCCTTACCTTACTGAGGCTCAGGGCTGGGAGGGACCAAGCCCAGAATGGCTTGAATTGGGGTGGGTCCTTGGTTAACGACCAGTGGAATTCGCTTAATGATGGCAACAGGGCATGCTGGGATTGTCATTGCTAAGCGATTAAATCATGTGATGTCTCGCTTTATGACTACATCACTTAGCAATGGAACTTCTGGTCCCAATTGTGGTCATAAGTCGAGGACCACCTGTATTGCAGAACTCTTCATCAAAGTTGAATGAAAAGATAGAAGGATCTCAGGTTATACAGAAAAAGCAAGTTGGATGATAAAATGAATGATAGATGACTGAATTCATCTGTTACTAGTGAGTATACACTACTGAGTATACAGCTGCTCTGATTGCCCTTTTCACTCAATTAAATGTAAAGAAATGCCAAGTAATTATAAGGTACAAATGCAATCCATTATGAATGGAGGGAGCAGAAGGATTCAGGAAGAAGTACAGGTAGTCCTCGCTTAGCTACCACAATTGGGATCAGCAATTCTGTCGCTAAGTGCCGTGGTTGCTAAGTGGAAAATCATGTGACTGTGGCTTACAATTTTACTTCCACGTTCTGCATTAACTCTGCTTCTTGCAAGCCACTTGCAAAGCATGCGAATGGTGATCACGTGACTGTGGGATGTTGTGACTGTTGTAAAGGTGAGGATTGGTCGCAAAGCTGGGTTTTTTCATACTGTTGTAACTTTGAATGGTTGCTAAATGAGGCAGCCGGTAAGTGAGGACTACCTGTATGCTGATTAGTGTACTCATATAGCCATATTTATCTAAATCTTGATAACCTGGCTCATATAGCCATATTTATCTAAATCTTGATAACCTGGCTCATATAGCCATATTTATCTAAATCTTGATAACCTGGTTTTTCTGGTTTATGCAGGGGGGCTCATCATACCTCATTGGACCAGAGTTCCCCTCCCCAAACAGGAAGCCCGGGAACACCAGCCTCTTGCAAACTACCTTTACTCGGCACTTATGACAGCAGAGATGACTTTCCACTCCGGAAAACTGGTTAGCAAACATCAGTGGTTGTAGAATAAACAAAAAAAAGGGGGGGGGTAAATTTGTATGGCTTTCTGCACCTTAAATGTACCAGCTTGTAAAAGCTAAGGCTGGGGGTGAAAAAGAGAAAGAGAAAGATTGATTTAATCTGAAGAACTACAAATAAGAAAGGAATACTCATTCAAGTATCTTACAAAATACTGCAGCTACAATGTTAAAGCCCAGCTTCTGACTGAAAATCAAGGTTGTGTACAAAATCCTCATTCTGCTAAAATATTAAATATGATAAGAATTCTAAACTTACAGTAGAGAACTAGACAAACCTACCATGAGGACTGGCTTCAAAAACAACCTATTTTTAGATGCAATCAGTGCTCCCTTGCAAGAAATCAGCTGTTTGGATGCTAATTGTGTAACAGCTCAGCTGGTTTTTGCAAAAGCTTCTCTACAGTCAAACTATGTGGAAAAAAACAGCCCAGCTGCTATGTGAAATCAGGAAATTTTAGGAACATAGGAAGTTGCCTTATGCTCAGTCTGGCTGTTTGCCTTCCTAACCCAGTGACTGGCAGCACGTATCTGGGGTCTTAAGGTAGTAAAGAATCTTCTCCATCACCTCTTACTTCATCTTTTTAACTGGAGAAGCCATGAACCATCATGTGCTGAGCTATTGTTCTCCCCACCCCCAGTCTGTTAGGTTATATTTTGTGGTTATTGGAATCTTGCCAAGTTCTTGCTTACAAATAGGAAATACACCATTTGAAAGAATCAAGGTCTTGAAAGAATGATGCAGAGAAAACTGCCACATTTCTATAATAGTCTCTAAAATGATAGGATCTGAATAAAAGAAGGTAATAGCATACTTGGCATTGTATGATTGACTGTAAACCTTTGAAAGACATCTTAAAATGGTGTTTAGTGAAACTCTGGAATTTGCAGCTATCAGATGGTATGATGGCCACTAATTTAGAAAATTTTCAAAGGGGACTGAACAAATTTATGAAAGATGAGGCTATCAGTGGCTGCTGGTCCTAATGGCTATTCACTACTTCCTTAATCCCAGACAGCTGCTAGCAACAGGGGGAGAAGACAATAACTCTCCTGTCTATCTTTATGAACTTCCTGAATGCATTTGGTTGGCTAGTGGATGGACTGAATGGATCGTGGGCTTG
Source organism: Python bivittatus (assembly GCF_059951505.1). Classification (NCBI taxonomy): domain Eukaryota; kingdom Metazoa; phylum Chordata; class Lepidosauria; order Squamata; family Pythonidae; genus Python; species Python bivittatus. Next base: position 13,609,603 of record NW_028277067.1, on the reverse strand, counting down.
ACCCAGCAGGGCTCCTCCTATGTTTTTATAAAGGCATAGGAGTTGAGTAGAAAAAGTTGTGTATATAGAACATCTTCCAGATTTCATGGAGCAAAATAATTTAAATTGGCATCCTGTGGGGGGGTGGGGGGAAGGGTTTTGTCAGGCATAACCTAACAAAGCAGAGGAGGATAAAGAAATGAGAATAAGTTGCGTCCACTTACACAGGCCCTGCATATCCTGTTCCATCACCTGAAGAATGTCTGTGTCTTCTGCTCAGATTCTTTATTTGTTAATGGAGTCATCCTGAGCCTGGTGCCTTCCAGATATCATGGACTTTGACATTTAGCTGTGCTGGCTGGAGTTGGCATTTGAAATAACTAGAGGGCATTGTATTGAGAATGGGTGTTTCATTGTTATGTTTCAGAAATACAGAATAAATATATTTGTAATAAAAAGTGTCATTCTTGAAGCAGTATAGTTGATCTGGTAAGTGTAGGTGCAGTTAGCTTCTTCCCCTCTCCACAATTTGCTTCCTTGCCTAAGACTGTCTGCTTCAGTAGAAACCTGACCACCTTGCATTTCCTTTCTGCCTGCCTCTTCCTTTCAGCCTCAGAACCCAATTTGAAAGTGCGCTCACGATTAAAACAGAAGGTGGCGGAGAGGAGAAGCAGTCCTCTGTTGCGAAGGAAAGATGGGACGGTCATCAGCACCTTCAAAAAACGAGCAATTGAAATCACAGGTAAGAAAGGACTTTAGCCCAGCTAAGGGCAAGTACTATTTGCATTTGAAAAAAGGTGGATGAAATATTCCAATATTCCATTCTTCAGTCCTCTCCCTGAGTATGTCAAGAAGGGAGAAAAAAGACTGGATAAAAAAGAAAAAAAATATGCACAGGTATAGTCTGTGTGCTATAAAGTGGCTGATGAAATGGGACACTGGGGGTCAAAACACCAGGGTTGAGGAAGGAATTTGGCAAAATAGATGAAACAATGATTTGTTGAAATGTAATTGGAAAACCATGTTTTCCTAAAGAAAGGAACTACAGAGAGCCTTGTACAATTTTCCCTCACTTTCCTTTCTCTTTTCTGCTTGAAACGTGGAGCTTTAAACTACCTTCATTGATCAGTGATAGCTTAACTCAGAGCACTCTGATTAAATTACATTGTGATCACCTGAAACCATGTTTTTATTTTAATCATGGATTGGTGAAAAAGCTAGAAGCAAGCCTGAATTAGTTTTGCAGGTAATTAAAATAAATATGGTTTGTTTGGCTAGTTCCAGTTTGTTTTCCTGCCATTTTTAGCCTCTTCCACCTTATGGATCTGTACAGATAGATTAGAGATATTAATGAGGCTCAAAAACAAATTAGAAGTAAACCATGAAATTAGCTATGGCTAGATTCACATACTGCATTAAGCCATTATATGGTTTGCTTGAGCATAGTCATTGTGGAAGTTTTATGGTGTAGGATGGGAATCCAGGACTAGGCACAGCTGTTTATTGATGCATGCATCCAGTCCTTAGACCCTCTGACAACTATACTGTCAAATTTCAATATAACACTAAACTAATACTAAGTAAATTGCATTACTGTATAGACTATTGCAGCATGTGAATTCGGATAATGACTAGAAATCAAGTCAAAACAATAACTCAGTCCAGAGAATGTGAATGTCATGAGAATTATGATAAATTTCCTTTTTAAGAACATGAAAGAGGAAGATATGTATGAATATGTTTAGTTTAGTCTTGATCTAGTAGTATGACCATAAAATTATCAAGAAAGTGATAATTATTCAAAGAATCCTTAAAATATATTGCAATGGAAGAGGAGGGGTGGGTGACCTTAAGAGCAGATTGAAAAGCACAGGAATGAATGAATATATATGTGATGCATTTAGCACTGCATTCATCTGAGATGTACCACTGATAACCCAGACAGTGGTAATTTATTTGGTGGCGATCTAGTTTGTGTTGTAGAAGAACACTCTGAAGACATTTTTATTTTAACTGAGAAAGTTATCTTGGTTTCTCTTCTATATTTGTAGTTAATATAGAAAGGTGAATTTGAAATTTCAAAGACAAAGCTAGGGCAGAAAAGAAAGCATCCTTTTTTGTGTGGTGGAGTCATGCCTTGCATACATGATTCCTCTCTTCTCTTTTTTCTCAATTCTGAAACAAGGAAGTCTAAACATTGTGACTAGAGTATCGCAAGTGGAGGTAATGGCCAATACACATTGATATGGTTTCAGGAAACCATATTGTAAACAGCCACCTGCAAGCGTCTCCATTATTAGTGAATAGAACCACTTCTTCATCAGTTTATTGGAATGCTGTTAGAAAGAAACTAAGGAAATCTCCACCCAAATGTATATGTATGTCAGTAAAATTGGATATCACTAGTTGCTGAAATTCTGTAATCATACCCTTTCATTTCAATAAATCTTGTTAAAGAAGACTGAGAGAATCTTGTTTGAAAGAATTACTTTTCAGTTGAGCCTGGTGTAACAGCCTTATGAACTGAAGACATGGGAATACTAGGGTTTTTTTTTTTTAATGCAGCCTGTGTACATTCTGTATTGTATGCTGTGTACCATGATGCACAGTCCTTTACTGTGTGTTAGCATTATTTGGTGCTTTGTTCTGTTGGAAAGGAAAACCAAACCAACAACTGAATTTTACCTTACTAACATACATTTTCCCAATGTTTCTTTGCTATCATGTGAATTGAAACTTGATTCTGCTTCAAAATACAAAGTGAAATTTTCAACAGCCTACTTGGGCACAACAGCATCTTAATTTAGTGGAAGGACTTCACTTCAAGGACTGACACGGTGACAATCTCTCCCCCTCCCCCAAATTTCATTGCAGTGTCTTCAATGTGCAACAGTGCTCCTGGATCTGGCCCGAGCTCCCCAAATAGCTCCAACAGCGCCATCACAGAAAATGGGCTTACTGGGTCAGTGCCTAATATACATACTGAGGTAAGGCTGGTGAAAGCATGCTGCTGTGTCTCTTTCCTTCCCTTTGTCTTCAGTGGGCCAAATTGGTTTGGTTCTGTTTTTCAACAGTTTTGCCTCTCCTTGCCAATAGCGAATGTCTCCCACAATTACATATTCAGCCCACTCTTTGTTGCTTTGAACCATGGAGTGTTGGGATTTGGGCCAGAGAGACCTGGGCTCATATGGGTGCCCTGATCTGAGGCACTCCAATAGACTTGGCCTGTCATTGCCTTAGCCTCGCAGAATAAGTTTGAGAATAACAACGGGGTAAAACATGCCTTACTTGTCTTCCTAAGCTTTTTTTTAACTATAACTTTTATTGAAGAAATTTTCAACAAGATAAAAACAATACAAACATTAGAAAAGAAAGAAAATAATGAATAGTGAATAAGTAAGAAAGAAAATAGAAAAAGAAAATGAAAATGAAAAAAGAAAGAACAAAAGAAAGTGAAAGAAAGAGAGAGAGAGAAGAAAAGGTTATGAAGAAGTGGTTTCTGATCTTTTTGACAGCGGTTATAAATGCATTTATATTTTACCCTCTCTAAGGTTACATCATAATTTCCTTCTTTCTATAGTCTACCTTTCTAATCCTCAAACCCATAAATCACAAGTTCATTTTTCTATTTTTTTCAGCAAAAAGTCCATAAGGGGTTTCCAGTCATTAATAAATGTAGTTATGGATCTTTAATCAAACAAGTTAATTTCTGCTAGTTCTGTCATCTTCACCAACCATTCCTCCATTGTGGGTATTTCAGAGTCTCATTTTTGCACATATAATAGGCCTTTGCACAGATTCATCTTGTATACCAGTTGTATCCATACTTGGATTGGGAGGCCCTCCAAATGATCACTCATGCCTTAGTCGCCTCACAAGTAGACTATTGAATGTACTGTACATGAGAATGCCCTTGAAGACCAGCCGGAAGCTACAGCTGATCCAAAATGAGCGTGCCCCGGTATGCTAATGTGTGACACCACTGGTCTGGGGACTGCACTGGTTGAAAGTTGACTTCTGAGTGCAAATCAAGATATTGGTTACCACCTATAAAGCTCTTTATGGCATAGGGCTCATTACCCGTGTTTCTGCCCATCCTGTACAGTCAGCAGAGTGGGCATGCTCTGGGTCACTTTGATTAAACATTGTCATTTTATGGGACCAAGAAAGAATGCCTTTTCTATGCCTGCCTTCTGGAACAGCATTTCTTTCCCACCCCCCTGGCATGGAGATTATATAGCTTCCATTTTGATGATGTTCAAGAAGTCAAACCCCTGCTTGAATTAGACAGGAGAGCTGGTTTGGGAAAGTACCTCATATGTGTTAGGTTAGGCTGAATAAATGGATGAATAGAGCCACCTTTGCATTTAAGAATTTGTCAGGCTACTTGTTCTGCTTGGATGGGGCTAGAGCTCAACCTCCTGACACGCTATAGGGGAATGTCCAGTGACAAAAAATAAAATCAGAAAAAAAGTTGAAACTTCTCTTCCAGTGATAAAGGGCTAAAAAGTTTCAACTTTTTTTCTTATTTCTTGGATGGGATTTGTGCGGGTAGGGGAGTAGTTTGCCCCATGGCAACCTATTCCATTCATATATTTATTTACATATTTTATCTGTAAATGTTGCCACTGAAAATTGGCCATTTTGCAGCCGAATGTTGGCTATGCCATTTTGGTACATTTTTTCAGTTTTTTAAAAAAATATTATTGGGGGGAGGAAATTACTGGGAAGAGTGTGATTTACCTTTCAGAACTTTCTTTTCTAATTTCCACCCTCATTTTTAAAAGAAAAGTAAAGATAGATAGATAGATAGATAGATAGATAGATAGATAGATAGATAGATAGATAGATAGATAGATAGAATCACATTGCCAAATCTGGTCTTTTTGCTGTTAGATTTGGCAGCACAATTTTGGGCAGCAAGCTGGCATATGTGGCCTGTGGGTTACCCATACCTGCCATAGGTGATAAAAGATTATCTTCCAGTGAATAAACAGCTACCCATATCCCCTTTCTGACCCCCTGCTTGAGTTCACTGTGAAGAGAAATGGTTAGCCTGCTTACTACAAAGTCACTTTCTTTTTTTACTAGTACACTCTTCAGAGTAGTTTTGAAAGTGCTTTTCAGTTCTTACTGCTACTTGTTTATTTGAATTTATGCAAATCCACACATTGACTATTTCTGTTTAACAAAAGCTCTTAATGTGATAGGAAGTCTGTGAAGAAAAACATTGCTTTTCCTCTCCTTTCCAAGAGAAGCGTGTGATTCTATGCAGTCTTTATATGGACAGTGCCAAACTTCTTGGTAACAACCTGAATGCTCCCTGGGGAGGGAAGTTGTTTTCTCTCTAGAAAGCAAAGCTGAATATCCTCTTCTGATTTTCACTTAGTATTTATCCTGTTTCTGTGGGGGAAATGTTTGGGGCATTCCCATTCTCTCACTGTGCTCAATGCAGGTTTTTTTTTTTTTTTTCCACCTTGACTTCTGCTGGGCTGGGCTGGGCTGGGCTGCAGAGCAGAAAGGCCTATAATTACTTTCTACATGACAGGTTCAGTGTCCCTTCCCCCAGCAGATTTCCGAAGCGTGTTTTCCCATTGTTAGAAAACAAAGCACCATCTGCTGGACAGTTCTGCTTTTGGACATTGCAAAGAACAATGTCATTTAAGCTCCTTGTTCCAAGCTCTTATTCCCTGCTTGAAATACCCTTATAATATCATCATCATCATCATCATCATCATCTAGATCTATAAGAAAGATTTTGAAAAAGTCTATGAGGAATTTAATTACTTTAATCTCTAACATTATCTTGAGCCAGGAACAGTCCAGATAGCAAATCTATGCACTATGCAGTTAATGTATACATAACAGTTTGGAACAGAGTGTATGTATATATGTATGCATGTGTGTGTGTGTGCATGTATGCAAGAAAGGCTGACTTCCATTCTATATCAAATTGGAGCATATGATTACAGTTTTATTTTAAAAATAATACCAACATGTACTCCCAGTGGGTCATCCGCTTTCCCATTTTCCAATAAGGCGTGCTATTTGTAATAAGCGTAGGGTTGAGGAAGAGGGTGCTCTAACTGCTAATGGTGAAGCATTGCATTTGTAGCACCAGGAGAAAGAGAATGGATCTACTGTGTTAGTGGCCGATACTGTGCAGCCAGGCCAGCTGCAGCAGAGAAGAATGACATAGGGTGAAACAGGATGGACACAGCAACAGCTGCCTTCATTGCATTTTTGGTAGTTGTTCAGCCCAGCTGATAAGTGATTAAAATCAAATGCTAGAAGAGAGGTAGTGGTTTCCTGTGACAGGTTGATAACACACTTTAAGGACAATAATTAATATTTGCTGGAATCCTTCATCATCATTGATGCAATTACATGAATAATCCAAAACAGTGTCCAGTCTAGTTTGGTGGGATCATTTTCAATTGATGCAGACTGAGGATGTGGACAGAATACTTGGAGAAGTGTAACCAACCACTTGTGTCCTCCTTCATGCGTCTAAGGGATTAGAAATGAATGGCTCCAGAAAGCAATGAATACCTCTTTACAAGAGATGAGCCCCAGCTGCCTTGAAATGACAGCTGTATGATTGTATACAGCTTAGAGACCCAATCCAGTCCAAGTTTAGATTTGGCACAAAAATGAATTCGGGTTTCTTTCGCGGGTAACTTTTCTCAGAAAAGAATTGGGGAATTTTAATCTTCTTTGTTTTCTCAATGAGTTTTGATGCCACCAACCATAATTTCTTGCTAGGCTGATTCTCAGATTATCAAGCGCATGTAAATCTCCTCTGATTAGCAGAGGTTAATTAAAGAGGAAAAGCTTATACCAGTCTTTCGAACTCTGCCTGCTAGATGTATCAGATTATAAATCCCATAATTCTTGGCCAGCATAGCCCGAAACATCTAGACTGTATATTAACTGCCTATTATTTAGGGACATTAATCCCCCTGCTATTTACTATTTTGTTTCTTGGATATACAGTACTATGTAAATAAAATAAGAAAATAAGTATTTTGGGTTTTTATATCCCAGGATATATGTCTGCTCTGTCTTGCCTTGTTAATGAGGTCACATTAAGGAGCTAGGAGAATATCAAGTCTTTTTTCTTGCTATACAGTACATATTCTTATTTATCTGTATTGTCTTATCTACCCCTCTCCATTTCCTTGTCCCCTAATCCTTCTTTTCCTTTTATATAGCAGATGTTGCCCCAGCACCAAGCTGTCACCGTGGATGGATCAGCGAGCCAACTCAGCCTATACACTTCTCCATCACTGCCCAATATCTCCTTAGGACTCCAGGCTACTGTCACAGTGACAAATTCACACCTCAATGTGAGTATGGGCTGCCCCAAAAACTTTATGGAAATTTGTAGATATGGAGATAGCAAGTAAATGAAATGAAACAAATGAAATAATGAAATTGAATAAATGAAAACTACAGTGTAGGCCCTCCAGTAAGATATCACCATTCAAAAATAAAGCTGCTCCTAGAACCTTCCCTACAAGCCTCATGTCACCCCACTCACTGCACACATCCCACCATATTAAATGTGGCCATACCGGAATATTGACAGTCCTATTGTCATGAAAGGGAAAAGCTAAAGAGCGAATACATATAGTAGTTTATTTTGATGGGTTTTTAACTAGTATAAATATAGCAAATTCAAACATTTCAAAATGTGGAGTTCATGTCTAATTGGCATAGCTAGCATGCAGGGTTTGTGTTTTTCCCTTCTCTCTGTATTCGTTTCAGGAGGTGGCAGCACCTGTCAGAGCTTATCTTGGCTCAGGAGTTAAGCAGAATCAAGCTTGATTAGTTCTTGGATGGGAGACCACTAGGGGATACCAGGGCTGTCAACTAGACTTGGAAGTTAAAAGGAAAAATCCTAGAAGAAGCAGGGGAAAACCACTGCTGTATTGTTGCCAGAAAAACAACTTGGATGTCTGCATAATTGCCAGGAGTTGAGCTCAAGTGAAAAGATACTTCTTTTTATCATATATTCATCCAGTTTGAAGTTCTGTTTATGGCAGTGGCCATTGCAGTAACATGGGATAGTCAGTTCTGCACGTTTTATCTTTAACCAGCTGCTGATCAATTTCTGTAAAGAACTATTTGTATGACCACTTAGAGTCAGAATGATCAAAGAGGGATAAATCATTAACAACATTACAACATCGTCATTTTATTCTAACTCTTTATTAATCTTCTGGCCTCCAACTCTTAGAAGATGCTAAAGCAAAGGAATACAGCTTTATAGTCTGAAAAACTTTCAGTGACATGCAGGAGATTCGCTCCAAATTTTTTCAAATTAAGAACTTAATTTAAAGTTAATCAAAATGAAAGTTTAGTACAGTAATTTTAATCATTTATTCAACCATTTCCCTTTCCTAACACATTAAAAATTATAATTCTGATGGCAACTTTTGGAATAATTTTGGAGACTTCATTCCACGCTTTTGGGGGCAGCAGGTACCCCTGGGACCACAAATTTTGCACCTCTGTATTAACGCCTGAGCCCAGCCCTTGCTCCAGATCTGCTTCATTTCTTTCCAGTACAATGGGAGAGGCCCTAGTATTTGATGAGCCAGCCCAATGTATATATATAATTCCTCCCTCCCTCCCTTCTTTCCTTTCTTCCTTCTGCTTTTAGTATAGCACTAGTCTCTGGGTTTTGTTTTCTCACAACCAGCTGGTGCCAAGCTGTGTCCTATTTATTACTTCTTTCTGATGACATGTACCAAATTTGGCTCAGGACTTGACCTGTGACAGTTATGCCCAGTTGACAGCTTGTCTATTTTCAGTGTCAGAAGTTAGAAATAGCTAACTGGCAGATTTCTTGTTCTACTATTCTCTGCTGTGATTTGTTTTCCTCATCCAAGAGTAGCAAATAGCTTTATAGTTATGTATGTGCTCCAGACATCCAGGCTCAGTTGAAATTAGCAAGCTCTCCAGACCTCTATTAATTAGTCTAGTCCTGAACTTGAATCTAGTCATGTGGTGGACTGCTAGTCTGTGCTAGGTCACCATGCCCCAATATATGTCCGCTGGATACTGCTGTTCTCTCACGGTGCAAAGTATTTCTGGATTACCCTCATTTGAATCAAATCAGTTTGGAGGACTTTGGGGAGCCTAAATTAACAATCAGGTAAGGGAAAAAGTGCTCTCCCAAATCAGTGAGGCTTCTGGAGCCTGAGTTTTCCTACTTCTGCTACTGTTCTTATTCCTAAAATCACTATAATTGCAATAGCTACATGTGGAGCTTTACAAAAAGTAGGTCGAATGGATCTCTACCACAGGGGCTTTTAGTATGAAGTAGGCACAAGGGAAATGACAGAAGCAGAAAGGGTAAATAAGGGGAGATAATTGGTCTAATTACTAAAGATAGGGTGGGGAATTAATATACTTAAGGCTATCCAGTGATATCTTCATGAGGCTGGGAATACCCAAAGACGCCCTTTCCATACTTGGACCCTCTTCAGCATCACGCTTTCCTAAATGTGCTGCAGGAGGTAGACCCTTCCAGTGCACTACAGAACCTGGTTAATATGAATTTATGGGATGTAGGGGGAAGGACAAAGTTTTCTAGATATTTCTTTATTCAGCTTTTATCTCTCCCTTCCATTTATTGAACACTTAGCATGATTATGGTAATACACAATAAAAGATGAATCACAACCATAAACATTCACAACATTAATCAGATTAAGGCAAGAGTGGGGAATTTGTAGCCTCCAGATATTCCTGGACTTCAACAACTCTTGTCTGCCCCAGCCCGAATCGGGCAGGGGCGAGAGATGCTGGAAGTTGTAATTCAACAGCATCATTTCGAAAATACTTAACTGTGGGAATATTGTTATGATGGAGTATCTAGAAGGCCCTGGGAATATAGGGGAGAAGACAAAACTATTGCCAAAGAGACACCCCAGCCCAGAGGAGGGGGTAAGCGTGAGAAAGTGACTCAGAGTAACTCCACCTTAATTATGCAACGTATACGTTGAACTGGAGAATTGCTTTAACAGGCTTTTATGATTCTGTACTTTACCTTGTCACCAATAAATATCTTTATCTTTCCAGAAATCTAAATGGTTCTTCTTTTCTGAGTATGCCTGCCCTGCAGGGTTCAACAATTGTTTGGAAAGTTTGGTTCCTCAGGAATAGGGAAGTGCAGGAAGTGGATAGTAGATTAAAACAGCTTGGATGTTGGCACTCGGGAGTTCTGTGGCACTTGCAAGCCTCTTTGTCTCTCTGCTTTAGGCCTCCCCAAACCTAACCACACAGCAGGAAGCAGAGCGCCAGACCATCCAGTCATTGCGCCAGGGAGGTGCCTTGACAAGCAAGTTCCTCAGCATGTCGTCTATTCCCAGTTGCCTTCTGGGGGTGGCCCTTGAAGGAGAGACCAACAATCACGGGCACGCTTCCTTGCTTCAACACGTCCTGCTTCTGGAACAGGCTCGACAACAGAATACACTAATTGCTGGTGAGCAGGTCAAGATGTGAGTTAGCATAGTGAGTGCTCGCACAAGGGTTGGGCATGGGATAGAAAATGTAGGACTCAGCCAGTGTTGCTGGAAGCAGCAGAGAAATAAGGGGAGATGGAGTAGGTGGGGCACCGCTGTGTAGCATTCAATGAAAGTCAATGACATCATTGTCCCGTATCTATCTTGGGCAGTGCTGATAATTGACCAAGCATGTACCCATGGAGGCTCTCCCTACCTACCAGAGGCAGCTCACTTATGAGGCACTGAGCTCCTTTTTATTGGTTGCTATTCAGTAACAGGGTACTACATAATTCTTCTGAAACAGAATTATCTTAATGGGCTGCTGGTCAAAATGAGTAATTTCTGCTAGAAAATGAAATCAGGAATCAAACGTTTGAAGTGATTGTTTCTGGCAAGAGATCAAAAGCGCGCAAAGAGGACAGGAGATAGAACAAATGTGCTCCTTTAAATATCTGGAGTATATATCAAAAGCAAAGTACTTTAAGTTCTCACAATCAGGACATTAAAATGGCAATCTCTAATATGATACAATCAAGATTTTTTTTTTTTTTTACCAAGGGCCAGCAGCCTGTGTAGATCCATTGTTGTATGGCTCAGGTCTGGGGAACAAGCAATAACAAGGCTCTTGAAATTCTACAAATTAAATTTGTCAGCAGAATCCTTTTTTTAAGGATTGCTGCAGCACTTTATAAGGGAAACAGCTTTATCATTGACAGCAGCAAGTATTAATGAATCAGTATTGCAATACTGAGAGAGGTTGCTTTAAATGCAGAACATAGCTTACCTAGTTTATATTATCAGGAAGAATTGTTGAAATCAGGAAGATGGACACAGTTTAGTCAATCAAGAGTAGATCTGTATTCCATTAAGACTGCTTTGAATGGAGAACCCAGAGCCAACCTAAATAGTCAGATTTATGATTATGAGTTTGTGATTGTCACATATTTCCAGGTAGTATATCGCTTTCCACACCATTTATGATAAACCATCCTATTCAAAAACCTAACTTTTGTCTTCACTGTAGGGAGCATTTATTGACTTGGGATTTCAGCGCATGCCCACAGCTCTCCTCGAAGGCAGATATTCCTATTTTCCCTTGCTTAACCATGAATGTATCTGTGGTAATGGAATAATCAAAGGTCATCCATGTTACTTGTCCTCCTGCCAAATATATGTTAATCTAAGAAGGAACTTTTCGTCCTGTCTTACTCAGCAATGAAACAGCTTCACAGATACTGAAATAGTGATAAAAGTTTTGACGGATAAAAGCTTTCATTACAGAGTAGATTGCAAAATTGGCTGTAGCAGCCAGAAAAGTACAAGCAGATTTTCTCTCTGGAACTGGAGTTGATTGCAAAGGGGATGAGTGTGCGCAACAGTTTTATGTTTTGAAATCTAGTTTTTTATTGGTTTTAGAGTAATTAAATGAAGAAGTTGGTACATTTTTAGACTTCAGATTATTTTGTGTATTTGATTGCAAAGGCCTTTGGCTAAAAGCAAATTCAATTTTATCTTTCATCTTACCCCATTCTTTCTCCTATAGAAGCCACCGCTGGGTCAGTGGCAGCGATAGGCGCCCTTGTAGGCAAGCCTTTCTAATTGCAGCTTTGAGATAACTTTCCTCTCTGCAAAATACAGCCACCCAGCCAACTTTTGGATTTTTTGGGCAAATCAAAATATGAACTTTGTGAAACTGTGTGCACGTTCAAGCTGCTATACTACTAATACCTCCATGTAAATAAAAAGAAAGATGAGATCTAGTTACATGGCTTATGGCTTTTCATTTTTAAATGTGATGTGATGCAATATTCTGGAAGCGTCTTCACGATAATGCCTGGTCTTTTCATTACAGTTCCTCTGCACGGCCAATCCCCTCTAGTGACGGGGGAACGCATCCCCTCCAACCTGCGCACTGTAAGCAAGTTGCCTCGGCATCGTCCGCTGAGCCGCACCCAGTCGTCCCCACTGCCTCAGAGCCCCCAAGCATTGCAACATTTGGTTGTGCAGCAACAGCACCAACATTTCCTGGAGAAGCAGAAACAGCAGCAGATTCAACTGGGAAAGGTGGGTAAAGGAAGAAATGGCTCAGGCAAATGTTTGTGTAATCCATTTGGATATGAAGGAAGTAGCTGTTAGCTGGTATCCCAACTCCCTGGGACTGAAATCTTCCAGCTACTTTATTCTGTTTAGAATGGGGAAATTGAACAGCATATGTATCTCTCTCAGTTCCCTCTTTGTCCTGTAAGCAGCTAAGAGAACTGAAAAGGAGGCTCAGAGAGTCAAAGTCACCAGAAGAGCAGAGCTGTGTGTTTGCTGTAAATTGACTTAATTTGCCCCCTGGGCTGCCAGGTTCCTACTATTGACCTCAAAATTACTAGGTAATTAAAGTGCAATCAGTTTTTCTCTCTTAATTTTTCCCCTCTTGCAGATAATCACTAAGACTGGTGAGTTGCCACGGCCACCTACCACCCACCCTGAAGAAACAGAAGAGGAACTAACGGAACAACAAGAGCCTTTGGGCCTTGGTTTGGGCCTGGGCCAGGGGCCTTTTGTGTTGGATGGGTCAATAGAAAGTGAGGGAACACAGGATGGCTTGGAAGAAGAGGAAGAGGAGGAAGAGGAGGAGGACGAGGAGGATGAGGAAGAGAGGGAAGAGGTAATCAAAGAGCAAGGCTGTCTCCGAGTGAAAGATGAAGATGGAGACAACAGGCTGGAAGAAGAACAGGAGGTTGAGGAGTTGGGAGTGACTTACAGGCAGGTGAGGCCTCTTTAAAATTAGGTGTCAGTGAAATTTCTGCTGAAGTCACAGGAAAGAGACTGTTAGAAACTTCATCCTATTGCAAAAGGCTTCTCCTCTTCAGGGCCAGATGCAGTGTTGGGGGGGGGGGGCATTTATGTTTGTTCATTTCTACAGCAAGGTGGCCAAATATGTGGGAATCCTTGTATATGAGAGTGAAGAATCTCTCTGTGAGGTATGAGACTTTGTGCCTTCACATATGCAAAAATGTGAGAATTCAAGCTTGCTTTGCACAACACAGGCTTTTAGGCATGGCAGTTAATTCCTGGGGTGGTAAGGAAAACCCATAGCCCCTTTTTCCTGCTCTTCAATAGAAGACTCACGAGAAAGTGGGGTTCCATTATTTCATAGGTTGTCTTGATGGATTGTGGATGGCTTCTCCATTTTTGCAGTACTGCTAGCCAAATGGCATGGAAGAGATAGAGGGCAGAGAAGAATGGAAATGGCACAGAAATTGTACCTCTGTAAATCGGAATGGGCATAAAGGCAGAAAATATGTTTAGGTTGTTCCTGGCAGATGCCACTAAGAAATACAGCTGCCATACTGCTTTTTGACATTTTGCTGTGAAACAGAAATAAAGCAGAAGGGTACAGAGGTATGCCCCATTTGAATGGTCATGCGTATTTGTTAGACATAAATATCACGTATATCAGTATAGTATGGTTTTTAAAGTAAAAATAATGACATCATTTATAAATGGAAAGCATAAAACATTGCACAAAGCAACAGCAGTCCTACTGGAGATCAAACATTTCACCTCTCCCATTCATGCTGAGCTTGTTTGCTGCTGCCTTTGTTGTCTACCATACTCTGGATGGTGGAGTGAATAACTATTTGATGGGAGGAAATGGGAACTATAATCCAGCAGGTCTGGAGGACCTCTGTTTGAGGAAGGCTGGATCAAAGTAGGAAGAATGATATGGCCATGGAAGAACAGGGAAAGAGGTGCTTCATAGCACAGAAAAAGTGAATTGCAAGGAACTGTAAGCCCAGAGAAGGAGTTGGATGACTATATTTCTTGCTTCCCATTCTTCATCCCCATTCATCAGCGATAATGGAGTCTCCAAAAGGGAGAGTGACTCATCTCCTACACTACAGTCACCCTTTCTGTCTCTCTCGCCCTTGGTTTCTGAGCATACTTCCGGCTTCTGCACATCATCCTTGATTATGAGTCATCTGTCTTCCTTTCACTTCTGTGCATCTAAAAGTTTCATCAACTCCACACCGGAATGTATGTTTGGCAAAGAAATGGAAGTTCCTTCCTCCAGAAGAAAAGGAGGGTCAGCAAATAAATCAGAGTTAGGTTGAAAGGGTTCAAAAAGAAAGTATGCCAAAGGAACATTGACGGGTAGCTTAAGACTCACCATGCATATGGTATGGGTGCTATTGTTAAAATGGATGCCATATATTTGGAAAATTCTTGATTTGAATTTGCCGCGGAATCCCATATTTAATCAGTTAAGCATAATTCACAATACCAGTCAGATGAAGGGTTGAGTCATGTTGATCATTTCACAACATATCCAAGCTCCATTTCCCCCCAGTGTGATCTGATAATCACACTACAGAAGATGACCACATCTTGAAAATCTCAGCAATAGTGCGGATAAAAAAAGGCTGTAAACTATTCAATTATTGCAGCCCTGAACTACAATGCCTAGCAACCCTAGCAACATGATCAGTGGTGAGAATTCTGGAGGTTCTAATCAGTAACATCTGGGAGATTAGAAGTATAATCCTGGATAATTTTGTGCTCAGGGCTGGAATATTTTGCCTTCTGTTCCTCCAGTGCAGTTCTGAACCATTGGATTCAAAGTACAAGAAAGATAATTTTAACTAAACGTTATAAAGAATCTCCTGGCTGGGTAACCTCTTATGATTGTGGAGCAAACTGCCTCTGAAGGTAGTCCACTTGTCATTAGAATTTTAAACAAACACTTAGTGGCCATTTACCAGGGGATTTCCTAAATCAGAGGATTGAACTAGATTACTTTTGAAGTCTCTTCCAAGTCTTTGATACTGTGAATGTACTCTATAGAGTGTCCTTCTCAACATGGTACCTTCCAGATTTATTGTGACCAAAAGCTTCCAGGATCTCCAGCCATCAAAACAATTGGTTGCACAGGCTGGAAATTCTAGAATGTGATGGCTGCAGTAAGGAGTCAGTGACTATGTTTATAGATCACGTTAATCCATGGTCAGCTGGACCATGGTTTGCTTAATCTAATAGGCTAGATTTGCATAGCCCACTCAACAATAAATTAGCCAACCCCTTATAGCCTATTTATTCATGGGATTTATATGTTGCCAGTCAAAAAATCAAGGTGGCTTCCCCCCGCACAAAAAAATAAAATAAAAACTAAACAAATACAGTATATTAACATGTATGTTGATGAAGACTCTCAGTCATCCAGGTTGAATTATCTGGAGGTTGAGTCATGGCAACTGGACTTCTTTTCTTTTGGTTTGATACGTTTCGCTGCTTATCCAAGCAGCTTCTTCATCTAAAACGTTGGTTAGGGGGGACACCATAAATGTCTTCCAGGGTGGCTGCATTGTTGAAGGGACAATAGGAGATGTGATTAGTAGAGTCTTTGGGATGTGGATGACTTACTCCTAATCCCTCACTCATCCCCAAGTGGGTGGTTAAGTGCTGCCTCCCTGGTGAACTTGTGAAGTGGTCTTAATTTTCCTGGGGACTGATGAAAGAGCAGCATGAAAAATGGGAGACAAATTATTTAGAGGAAAAATCCTGTTGATGCTACTGAGTGGAAGGATTTTTTTCTCCTGTTGCTGCTGGCAGAGAAATTAACCTTCCTGTGTGTTGCAGTTTCAGAAACAATTGGGAGGGGGTGCTCTATCTACAATATAGTTAAATATGAACCACAGAAGTAGCTGTATGTTCTCATGGATTATTGTTCTTCTCCGGTGATTAATTGAAATATTTGTAAGGTCAGGATAGGGTAATGTTTCCTTTCAAAGTCCACACTTCCTCATGAATAATGTTTTGTGCTTGCCATGCCTATTGGATCCAAGGCAACAGGAAGCAGATCTGGGTCAGATTTGGAAGTAAGCAAACACACACACACACACACACACACCCCTACTTTCTCTCTCTTCCTTTCCTCTCACTCTTCCATCTTACCAGTAGGTTCTTAGGGAAGGGACGGTGCATTCTTGTCTGAAGTCTAAACTAATTTTTGCAATGAACTTTTGAAATTAGATGGCTAACTGCATAAAATTAGGTTACATCCATAGGACCTCCTGTAAGGTGTGATTGATACCAATCATATAGGTGTCTAAAATAAAATTTCAGTTCTTTCATGATTCAGAAACCTATTTTTTAACAAAATGACCACAGTTCTCTATTGGGTTGTGCAAAACATGTTGTCTTGAAACAGCTGAACTGTAAAATTTCATGAAATTACTGTTTCAAGCACAAAATGAGCTATTTTGACATTTTGGAAGCATTCTGAGCTTGACACAGTGGTTCAAGCTCGGAAGAGCTTATTTCCAGGCTTGAATCATTTCCGAAATGCTTCAAAACTGTCCATTTCATACTCAAAACAGGACATTTCATGAAATTTCACTCTTAAAATGTTTCAGAATGACATGTTTTGTACTCTCTTAGTTCACTGTGTACTAGGAAGAATCATATATACATGGACGAGTGAAAAAGCAACTTTCAGTGAGCACTAGCTGCCTCATAAATGCTGTAGTTTGGCTAAATAAGGCAGCCTTTTAAAGCTGGTGAAATATTGAAGTAATGGATCCTTTGATCTCTTTTTCTTTTCTCTCCCTTTCTCCCTGGCTACTATTCCTGTGAAATGTACAGGTGTTTGCAGATGCACATCAACTAAGATCTCTTCAGCTCTATCAGACACCCTTGAGCATCAGCACTGTACCCCATCAAGCCCTTAGCCGTACCCAGTCTTCACCTGCCAGCACTAGTCTGAAGAACAGTACAACTGAGCCTTTGGTCCGCCACCTTTTCACTACAGGTAGGTGAAGGACTTCTTTCTTGAAGCTTGGAAGACAGGGAGATCTTTGTCCAACTGGGCATGTAGATGCTGCTCAGATGCTACATCTACCTTGAAAATTTCTTTCTCAAATATGCAAAGGAAAGACATTCTGTATATGTCCTCTGTTATGACCTCCAATCCCTAGTATTCAGGAGCTAAAGATTGTCTCTGCTTTATTCCTTCCTTTAGGGCACAACAGGATTATATCCTGAATCTCAGTCAGCTTGCTGCATTGAGAGAGGAATGCCAATTTGGTAGATTTAATTGGATTTATTTTATTATTGATTTATTTTCAGCCTTTCTACTTGAGAGGATTCAAGGCATCTGACAATCACAAAGTTTTAAAACTTAAATAAATAAAATAAATTTAAAAAATCAATCAGTATCAAAAGCCTGGAGAAAGAAATACCTCTTAACAAATTTTCTTAATGTTGCAAGAATCGGGGCCAAATGTAACTCATAGGGGAGTACATTCCAAGGCTGGGAACAATGCAAGAAAGGGATCTCCATGGTCCCTTCCAACCCTGTGATTCTATTATTCTATGCAATGCTTCCTCCCATGCCAGATATACAAACTTCTGATAAGGGAAGCTTCTGCAGATCTTAATGGCTGGACAGGTTCATAACAGGAGGGGCAGTCCCTCAGATAATCAGGCCTTAAGCCTTTTAGAATTTTAAAAGTTAATAATAGCACCTTCAATAAAGGCCAGTGAACAGCTGGCAACGATTGCAGATCATATGATTCCTTACTTTGTCCTGGTTAGCACGATTTTAGATACTTTTTGTGTATGCATTATTTTTTTCAACTTTTTCAACTTTAGGGGCTTTTGCAGTCTGTTGGGAGAGCCAGTTTGGTGTAGCGGTTAAGGCGCCAGGCTAGAAACCGGGAGACCATGAGTTCTAGTCCTGCCTTAGGCACAAAGCCAGCTGGGTGACCTTGAGCCAGCCAGTCTCTCTCAGCCCTAGCAAGGAGGCAATGGCAAACCACTTCTGAAAAACCTTGCCAAGAAAACTGCAGGGACTAGTCCATGTAGTCACCAGGAGTCAGCACTGACTCAGAGGTGCAATAAAAAAAAAAATGGTTTGTTGGGGGCTACACTCCCTTTGAATAGGGAGGGTCAGTGAAAAAGAACTTGATACCAGTTTAAATTTATATATCTCCCCTTATAAGCTCTATTGTTTTCTTTTTTGTCACATTTGGCTGCAGTCTTTGGAGAGGGTATGGCCAAGTGGAGGCGCAGAGACAGGTTATATATCCAAATGTACAGAATGTGTCTGACAACCTCACAAGCCCCACAGACATTCTTAACAAATAAATATAATGTGGTCCTTCATTTGGAGAGAGTGGTCAGTTGCTGAAGAAAAAAGAGAAAAGTTAGCTAGCATAGTAGAAGCCATGCAGGCTAACTGATACAGAACAATCTTAGGAGTTTGCCTTCTAGTAAACTGGTGCTGTATAACTGACCACATCCATGATGGTGGTAATTTTGTGATAGTGTCTTTAGCGTGCCATCAAAATCCCAAATGTGCCATCTGTCCAAAAAGATCTTGGCAGGATTTCAATTGCTTTTTATTTTTTCCTCCTTCCCTCTACTGTGCCTTTTTCCCACCTTTTCACAGGTGTTGTTTATGACACATTCATGCTGAAGCACCAGTGTACATGTGGAAACACTAATGTTCACCCAGAACATGCTGGGAGAATCCAGAGTATTTGGTCCAGACTACAGGAGACAGGATTGCTAAGCAAGTGCGAGGTAAGAAATCTCAGAGTGGAACTTATTTGCCAGCAGATGGTAAGGCAGCTTCCAAAGTCAGATTGAAAAAATAGCCACATTTGGGAAAATGACTTTACAGTGAAGGAAGGGCCCAGCCTAGAATATCTGTGTTTTGTGGCACCATAAAAAATAACAAATACAAAATAGATCAGTCCACATTATCAGGCATGTGGTAGGTTTTATTCTGTTCCTTAAGCCCCGGTAAATTTGCTAATCGTTAAATTGCTGCAAGACTGTCTGATTTTGCTGCACCTAATGTGCTTACTCATTTTGAAAATATTTTAAGAAACGGGAAGAAAGATATGTAAAGCGTACCTTTCACAGTCTGTATCTCTAGCGCAAAAGAGAATAACTGCAATGCAACTATGAAAACAAAAGATACTCTATGTTGCTATGCTACAAGTCCCAGCAGCCCTAGCCAGTTTGTGCAGTGGTGAGAGATGCTGGGATTTGTGGTTCAGCAAATATATGGAAGACCTTGGGATTTCATAGAGCCAGGATTTCCCCAGCAAGGTCAGTCCATTCCAGGGGATGTCAACACTCTTATAAAAGTAGTACTCATAATCCTGTTGATACTTAGCATGAAAAACAAATAGCCCTTGTACAATGTAAAAGCTCATGTTCCTGCATGAAAAACAGTACCATATACATGTTCCCTCATTGCTATCCCACTAATTTTCAAGTACTGTAGGTTACTTTGTTACATTTTTCATGCAGGAACGTGTATTGACTTTATAAGAGTGTTGACTCCCCCCTGGGGCTGATCATCAATTATGTACTGAATCTTCCTGGGGAAAGCATCTGTGCAGTCTCTCGATGTCTGCCACACATCTGCAAATTTAGCTGTGAGGGTGAGTCTTTTGCTCATTTATTTCCTTATCATGCTTAAAATCAGGGGGGATGGGGGTTAGTGAAAAATGTATTTGAATGCCAGGACTGTTGAACTCCTGGCAGAAATTAGGTGAAATCCAATGATATGAAATGATCGGCCAAAAATATAAGACCCTTTTAGGCTTCGTAATATTTTTGTTATCCAACCTGATCAGCTGTAATATGATTGGATATAAATCTAATCAGCAAAGGAAGGCCTGATGTATTTAATTCACATCAGCAACGTACTGAATACGTAGATCTGCAGGAGATCAGAATTATGCAAGCCCTGTGCCACTCTATGGAAGCAGAAGTTGGATTTTGAAGAAACAGAAAGAGTATTGACACTTTTGACCTTTGGTGTTGGAGAAAAGTGCTGAAGATACCGTGGACAGCCAAGAAAACAAACACACGGATCATTGAAAAATCAACCCAGAGTTCTCACTTGAGGCACTGACCAGGTGGAAGAAAAGGCAAAAAGAGGACAACTAGCAGCAAGGTAGACAAACTCAGTTACAGTACTGATGAGTGCATAGCTGGAAGACCTGAAGGGCCACATCAGGGACATATCATCATGGAGAAAATCTATGTATGTGGTCTCTAAGAGTCAACAACTTGATGGCGCATAATCATCATTATTGGAAGATAATAATTAGGGGAACATTTCCAAAATAAGAGACTCCAAAGACAGCTGCTACTTTGATGCGAACTGGCACTGAACTCTGGCACATATATACAGCTGTTTTGTTAATTGTAACATTTTGAGTAATCCCTTGAGTAATCCCTTTAGCTTCACTCTAAAAAAAAAGGCAGGCAAAGGAATTAAGCTGTTTGTGGGCTCTGTCATACTCTCTGGGAAAGGCTTTTTAAAAAAAATTATTCAGGGAAAGAGCAATAAATGAAGACAGTTTAACTCTGAGAGATTTGACCTGACTTTATCAGCTGATGGGATCATATACCTTCCAGAGAACTGTGCATATGTATTTTTTCCCTAATTCACATATTTTCTTTCATTGTTAATTACTTCACACATTTCTCTAGGAAACTTAGTTTCAACTACTACCACAGCCATATCTGGCTACTTCCCAAATGTGCTGACTTCAACTCCCAGAATTCTCAGCGCATAGAAATTACATGCAACCTGGGATATTCTGGGAACTGGCAACCACACAGCTTAAAGATGCCCAGATTGGGGAAGGCTGGCTTAGTGGTTAAGTGTATGCTTTCCATACAGATGATTTCAGATTCTTAGGCAGGACCTCTGGTAGTGAGAGATGAAAATACTTTTGCCTGAAACTTTGGCAGCAGGCAATCAAAAAAAGGCTCTACTTTGGCAAGTGGACCAGTGACCTGACTTAGTACAAGACAGGTTTGTGTGAATGATCTTATAGGCGTTGTAGAGAAATATACCCAGGGTCATGCTGCTAACAAAGCACTTATCAGGGGAAGGTTTCTTGCAAGTACTTCAGAGCAAATCCTAGAGGGGCCACAAAAGAAATTATGTTGCAGGGATGGGCAATGTTTTTGCCTGGAGGGGGTCACATGTTGTATTTGTGTGGTATGCCAGGGGTCCTACTCCAAAAACAAAGCCTGACCAGGATAGAAAAGTGAAGCCAAAAAAAAAGAACTAGTTTGTTCTGAAGCCAGAACAAAGAGTCCATTTTTTTCCATAAAGTCATTTAATATTGAACAATATTAAAGTGAACCTTGACTTTTGTCTTTGAAGAGAGGCACCGAGCTGATGAATTTCAGTTGCAACGTTGATATGGGCTCGAAGCCATTCGTGAATGTTCTGGAGGTGGAGGATGTGCGGTTGAAGGGTTGCCTACCACTCTTAACCCAAAATGAAATATGGAAAAGGCTGGGATGGAGAAAAGTTTGACTGTTAGGCCAAATTTAGAGACTTAGCTTGAAATATATCTACACTGAAAATGACATGAAATGAATAAACTTTACTACAAAAACATGGACAAAGTATAAGACATGGTAAATGTAACTTGAGGCATGACCTGGTATCAGATTGAATTCTTGTTCAGAATGCTTTCAAAATCCATATTCCAATTTTTCTCTGTATTGTCTTCACCCGTTTTTTATTACTAGAGGATCCGAGGCCGGAAGGCAACATTGGATGAAATCCAGGCTGTCCATTCGGAACATCACACGTTACTATATGGAACGAGCCCCTTGAATAGGCAAAAACTTGACAGCAAGAAATTACTAGGTAGAATGTCTAGCACTTTACATAATTCTATTTTCATGAGGCAGAATGTTGCCCCCCCCTTTTAAAAAACTTCAAACGTGTACAGAATCTTGTTTTATCTGTGTATACGGTAAAGGCAGAAAATGTAAGGTTAAACATAGGGAAGGACAATCTGCTAGGCCTTCTTTTAATATCAGAATGTCTGGCAACGTCTATCTTCCTTTTTAAACTTCTGTATTAGATGGGTAACCTTTGGTGGCAGGGAACTGGGCTTACCAGCATTGGGACGTGGGATGAATGAGGCAGTGATGCAAAGCAAAGTGGGCATGTTACAGATAATGGGTAGAGTCTCAATTTTGAGGGGGGGTTAGGTAGAATTTGGGTGTTTCTTTGATCTTTGCATGTTTAGCCTATTTTAGAGCTTATAGCATGCCTTCCTTTTTCAAAATTGTGGGCAAATAAATTGATGACTTATAACCCACTGTAGCCATAAAAAAGAGCTAATGGAAGTACAAGTTACCCAATTGAATCCTGTATTCATGAAGATTAGAAATTTGTTCTTTCTATGGCAGTAGAAATCGACATGAAAAGTGTGAGTGAAATGGATTAATCTTATGTACAATGTAACTGGTGTATGATATGTGGTATTCATGTCCTTTCCTCTTCTCCGTTTCTCTTTTTGCAGGTCCCCTTACTCAGAAGATGTATGCTGTCCTCCCGTGTGGTGGAATTGGGGTGCGTATAGCCCAATTGCCAGGGAAATCAGATGGCAGGAAATGAATGCTTCTCACATTCTGGCTTAAAACTTCATTTCTACTGTGTCATTTATTCCATTTCTGGGAATGGGGCTGCAAGTCAATAGCAAGCAGATGCAGTTTTCATCTGTGATGGGGCATGACCCCTTTTTGAAAGCCTGGAGAGCTGCAATATAAAACCAGAAGGACAAATGATTGAGTTTGATATAAGATGGTTCCCTGTGTTATTTTTTATTGCATCTTCCCAATCTTTTCATATGTCCTCAAATTGAACCCAAATATCTTTAAAATCATTCCTTTTGTTTCTTTGCTTCTTAACTTCATTTTACTTGCTATTGGATACCCATGAGAGTCCTATAGAGCAATGGGGGAGTGGGGGGGGGGCTTCCTGATAGCAGTACATAAAGTGATGAACGAGGCCTCAGCTGCATCTTTCATTTATTTCCGTTTTTTAAATCAAATTTATATCCTGCCTTTTTATCCATACAGTGCTCAAGGCAGCTTACAGCAATTAAAAATACAAATTATAAAATGTGAAAATAAAAACAATGCAGTTAAAATTAGACTAAAATTAAACATCAGTATCATTAAATCAGTTCTATTAACACTTAAGAGCTTGGTGGAAAGGATGGATCTTTGCCACTTTCCTGAATCCTGCAAGAGGTGAGACCAAACTCCCTCCTTAGGGAACGCACTCCATTTTACTCCCTCTAACAGCTGTTTGCATAGGAAGGAAAGCCCACAAAGGACTGTTCCTGCATGAGTCCTCTCATTACAACACCACTCCATGCTGGCTGGGGAATTCTGGGAGTTGAAGTCCATACAGCTTAAAGTTGCCAAGGTTGAGAAACACTGGGTTAAGCTTTTGGCCTGGAAATGAGATCTAGGTTCTTGTCCACCCTCAGCCACAGAAACTCACTGAATGACTTTGGGTCAGTCACTCTCCCAACCCCAACCTTTGCAGGGTTATTGTTGTGGGAAAAATAGTATTGTGTATGAATTCTTGAACGAAAGGCAGGGTAGAAATCAAAGAAGGAAATGATAAAGGCTGTACTCTTGAACCCTTTCGCTTCTGCAACTCCTGTGATCTATAAAACTTTCATGGCAGGTTGACAGTGACACAGTGTGGAATGAGATGCACTCATCCAGTGCCGTCCGCATGGCTGTTGGCTGCTTACTGGAGCTGGCCTTTAAAGTGGCATCAGGGGAGCTTAAGGTAAATTCTTCTCCGAACCCTTGACCGAAAGTACAATAAAAAAGGTTGTAACTAATCATAATGTAATGAACACATTAATAAAGATATTTGACTTTTTCATCCTTAGAATGGATTTGCTGTCATCCGACCACCAGGTCATCATGCAGAAGAGTCTACTGCCATGTATGTGTATACTACAAATGAGGAAAACATATTTACATTTAAGTACTGTAAAATTAATAAATGTTACATTTTCTAAAACAAATTCTTTTGAGGAAGTGGGGTGAGGAAAGGTGCATTTTTAAAAATTTGAAAGCCATTTTACATGCCTTCCTCTCAGAGGAAATCTCATCTCTTCTTTCTTGAGTAGTATTGCATTGTTAGATCCATTGATATCAGTGACATTTTATTTAACCAACCCTAGTCTTAAATAGATCTAGAAAATGTTGTATTCTCAGAAGTTGGCATAGATTTGTCAAGAACAACTCTTGCCAGGCAAATGCTAATTCATCTTAATTGGGTAACTTCCTTAATAGATTATGAGAATGCTATAGAAGTAATATATTGATTTTAGCAAAGCATTTGACAAAGTATTTCGTGACATTCTGATTAGCAAGCTTGTTGAACACGGTATGTGCTGGATAGCATGCCAATAAAGTGAATACATAGCTGGCTTGAAAATCACATTTTGAAGAGTGTTTCTCAGTGGTTGAGGAGCAATTAGGATAATCAGAAGTTAGAAACTGGGCCCTTATGAATAAACATGGAAGGAATTGTGAAAGTTATCTTTGCAAAAAGGCACTGAAGGGCAGTTGGTAGCACTCTTCAATTATCTGAAAGGACATCACACAGAAGAAAGTTTAAATCCTCTGAATTTTCCAGAGTCTATACAGGGGAACCAATTACCCAGAAAAGCAGTGGGCTTCCCTTCACTGGACAATTTCAAGTGGAGGATAACGGCAATCTGTCAGAGATGTTTCAATTTAGATTCCTCTACTGAGCAGAGGATGAAACTCAGTGGGCTAAATGGCTTCTGACTCAACGTGAGAAGCTAGTTATAGGAGTAACTTAAATCTTACTGAATTAACAGGGAACTAAGTGCAACTGTTTAGATTGGATCTAACCCAACTGAAACACGATTAACACATTGCAGAATTTCAGGGTTTTAGCTGAAAGGATATGCATCAGTACCAGGTCTGCTACCTGTTGCCAGCCCCATTAGGTAGACCAGACCAGGAAATTGACTCCACGGGAAGGCTAAACTTACCTTTATTGAGGTTAGCTATAACAACAGAATCTTGCACGTCTGCTTATGCTGCACCTGCTCACCATTCTTATCCTCCAGTGAATCAGGGAGGTGTCTGCCTGAGCCACTTCTGAATATTATCTCACTTCTCAGGACTTAAAAAGTCCCCTTTTACCTAGGTAATGGTACTTGCATAGTTCCATCAAAGTCATTTGCCTTACTCTCAACAACTGTGATATGCTTTATTGTCCCCGATCTCTTCTTAATATTGCATGTGTAGTTTTCATGGTCAGATGTTCCCCCTCCCCATATACATTGTTGGGGTCTGAGCTGTCCCTAACTAGGAAAAAGATCTTCAAGTCATAGTGGATAGCCCAATGAAGATGTGACTTGGTGTGCAGCAGCTGTGAAAAATACAAATTCTACACCAGGGATCATTAGGAAAAGGAATGAAAATAAAAATGCCAATATTGTAATGTCCTGATAAATATCTATAATATGTCTGCATCTAGAGTTCTGGCTTCCATACCTGAAAAACAGTATAATAGAGTTGGAAGAAGTACAGAAGAAGGTAGTCAAAATAAATTTTAACTAATAATTATGTACACATCAGACACAAAGGCATTCAAGACTTCTTGCAGTATATTAAGGAGCAATACATTTATTATGACATAAACTTTTATAGGCAGTGTCCATTTGATTAGATAAAGCTAGTGAAATAAGTTGTAAGCTTTGTCTGTGAGAGTATGCCATTTTATCTTTTGGTTGTTACGAGAGTTTCTGTTGGTTTTGCTGCAACAGATGAACAGGACTTCCAGTCTGAAAACAAATATAAGCTTCAAAATATCTGAGAAGGAGGGCACTTACCAATAATTATTGGTAATTACCCACTGTAATACAGAGTGTTGGGCTTAGGAGGCCCCTATTCTGGTACAGTATATCAGTTCTTATGCTGTTCATATGTCATTGCCCTGGTCCAATAATCTGTTCTTCCTTTTCATTTTGTTTAGGGGCTTCTGCTTCTTCAACTCTGTTGCCATTGCTGCTAAGCTTCTACAACAAAAACTTGCCATCAGTAAAATCCTCATTGTGGATTGGGTAAGGCTTTTTCTCTTTCTGTTTCAGTGGTCACTTATTGTCATAAGATTTGGCTTTAGGCTCTTTGTCCCCCCCCATGGATTTCTTCTGAATCTCTTCCAACATCATCCTCCAGTGTCCTCCTTGAATACTATCTCTATCCTGAATTGGGCCCTATCTTTGATAAGATGGCATCAGCACCTTTTTCAGATGCTCAGATTCATCGTACAGTTACTTTAAAAGAGTGAGCTATCATGGTATCTAATATTTAGCACACTTCTGTGAGAACATCACAGACTTGTGTGGGAATGTTAAACTTGTGAAATTTTGGCATTCATGTCTGAACTCTTGCAAGTTATCAAGTGAAAACACCAAAGTCTTGTGAGATTTGGTGGTTTTGTGAGTTTACAAAGGTGCATTTTTTAAAATCAATGCCCGCCAATATAATTGAAGAGAGCTGTGGGTGCCTTGGTGCCTACATGTACCATGTTGCTAACCCCAAGCTGACTCTTCTACTCATGTTCTACTTTGTGCTGGCAGGATATCCATCATGGCAATGGTACCCAGCAGGCATTTTACAGTGATCCCAGTGTGCTCTACATCTCCCTCCATCGCTATGACAATGGCAATTTCTTCCCAGGCAGTGGAGCTCCTGAAGAGGTATGTGTGTCCCTTTATTTTCTTGAATCTGATTTTGGAACCAGTTTGGAATCTGTAGGTAAAAAAGTGAATTATTTTTTAAATCCCAAAGTGTATCAGAAATATGAGAGGAGAGATAAAACTCTACTTTGAATTGGGTGGCAACTGCTTGCTTCAGTAGAGGAAAAGAAACAAGAAAAAAAACAGGGTGAAAAGAAAAGTAGAAACAATTCTGTTGGAACTAGAAAGGAGGGCCCTCTGTATTCACAATATGTGGCTTTGTAGTGGATAGAAGAATTGTAAAGAATCAGAAGAGGTTTGTCCAGCAGAAACTTTGAATCCCAAGAAAGAGAAGAATGAAGTTATTGATTTGTCCCTTGTTATGAAGATGCCATCTAATGTGGGCCGAGCTTTTGCAGTCCAAGCAGAGCTTGGAAAGGAGGATGGCTGGCAGTTCTCCGCTGACTTTCTGAGGGGGCTGTATTTCCAGAACGAATACTGATAGACAGATCTGCCATGCATTTCTTTACAAGCAAAAAATGGGGGTGATCCTCCAAAATGGAATCTATCACAGCATAAACGTAATTCATGAAGTTTGTTAACATTGGACTCAATTATTTTGCGTCTTTGTCATTATATGCAATGTATGTATGTATGTAAAAAGAGAGCTGGGTACAGAAAAAGTAGATGTTTGAAAGATTGTGTACCGAAAACCCTTGTTACATTTAAGAAAATTACATACAGAGTGTATTTTGGGGAACATTATGTACAAAAACATGTATATTTGACAAAGCTGTGAGAGATTGCAAACATTTGAAGTATTTTCTTTTTTAAAAATAGTTTATATAAAATGTGCCATAATTGTCTAATACATAAATGCATGTAACATTGACCCAAACCGAATTCATACTAATCTGCACATCCCTTATACAAATCTGCCCACCCACTGCCATACTTGGAGATTAATTAGCAGTTCCCAGCAGATGTCCTGCTCATTACTACTCACTAGAATCTGGTAACACGCAGCTCCTCTCTCTGGGATTTATGCCTGTATACCTTTCCTCCCACCCCTTGGCAGGTCCCTGAATGGTAAACCCTGTGGCTGAGGGCTTTTGTTATCCATGAGATTTCTTTCTTCCAGGTTGGCAATGGGATGGGTGTAGGTTACAATGTAAACATTGCCTGGACTGGTGGAGTGGACCCCCCTATTGGTGATGTGGAATATCTGACGGCCTTCAGGTAAGGTTGCTATCCACAGTAAATAAGAATGTGCAAAGCTCTGTGGCCCAACAAGGAATGTTTTGGTAAGCCCCAGAACATTCTGTTTTTCTCCTGGAATGTGCCAATCTGGCTATTCCAAGGGGTAGCTTGTCACTTTCCGGAAATTATTATTCTGGAGCAGGAAGTGATTCATGGTATTCCAGACATGGTTCAGCCCCCGGAACAGGGTTTGGGGCAGTTAGGGTGTCACTGATTTGAATGGGTAGAAAAGAATCATACTTCTTATGATTTTTTAAATGTTCATTTTGGTGAATTAAATCTAAAGACTTAAGACTTACACACTTTTTAATGTATTTGTTTTCTGCTGAAAAGTGATGGGAAATTCCACATTCACTTTTCAGCAATTTGCTGCTAAAAGTCAGTGTTACAGCTTGTGGCTCTGCAGGCCACAAAAAGTTTGTGATTTCCCTCCCCTCCTCTCCAACTGCAGTATATGAAAAAGTCCGGGGAGATTGGCCTAAGACACAGCTGTCTTGGCTTCAGTTGTCTCAGCCTCTAGAGGGAATTTTGCAAAAATCCCTTGCAAGTTGTTGAGGTAAACAAAGCAAATGTTACATGATGACGATAGTGTCATAATCCTGTAAAATTTATTTCTTCCCCTGTCTCTTAGTAAGAGGCTTTATGGCAACACTTCCAGGAGGCAAAATTGTCTTAGGGACTTTAAACAACTGGATAATCCGATACATTTCCTAATGAGATGAAAATAAGCTGGTCCTCCTTCCCACTTCAACTCTGGCAATGGGACAATTTCTTCACTATGTTTGAAGATCGTTGCATTAGAAGATCGCTGCCACTTCTTAGCATTTGATACTTGAGATGACCACCTCTGCCTAATGATAGAGCTAGCCTTGTAAAGATTTTATAACATTTTTTTGGTGGACCATTGTTTTCATTCAAGAAAGCTTATGTTATGCCATAGAAGGTGTTTCAAGGGTCACAAGATTTGCTTGCTGGTTTTGCTTCAACAGACTAACATAGCTCCCACTCTAGAAATTGTTTAGTACAATTAGGAGGAACCTTCTAATATCCTCCATCTCTGACTTGCATGACCTGTAGCAGCCTTCCCCAACCCACTTCTCTCTAGTTGTGTTGGATTACAAGTCTTATAATTTCTAACATTCATGGCCAAAAGCCAGGTTGATAATGTACTGTGGAAGTTATAGTTCTGAATGGTGCCAAGTTGAGGAAGGCTTGTCTACAGATACGTGGCTCAGTTTAGTAAGTGCATTGGAGGAAGTTACAAAGACTCAGATGGGAAGGCTGAAATGGCTGGAATTTTCCTGATCCATACATTGCAGTTGATCCAGAGTTAATGCTGTCCTGCCTCCTCTTCCTAAGAGAAATCTGAGAGCTATTTTGTGTCCTCCAGGACTGTGGTGATGCCTATAGCCCACGAGTTCTCCCCAGATATGGTCCTTGTTTCTGCTGGCTTCGATGCTGTTGAGGGACACTTGTCCCCGCTGGGTGGATATTCCGTCACAGCCAAATGTGAGTGTGAGGAACGTGGGGGAGGGTCCCTTCCCAGTTTATAAATAGAGCAAACTATTCACAGACTAGTTGGGAAAGGTGTGAATAGAACTGTTCCCCAGCTCAGTTCTGTTGTGCGTTGTCCACTGGTATACACCAAAACAACTATTTTGGATACACGTTTATCTTCATATTTGTATTATTTTATATGTGAAGATTGCCTCTAATGATAGCCTATTGGTAGGCAACAGTGCCATAGGGCTTACTATTAAATTCTATGGTTTTTTTCCCCTCACCATTTATTTATATGTTTTTCCTAGGTTCCATTTTTCTTTTTTGCATCCCAAGACTTCTGTTCTTCTGGTGTCTTCTTCCAACAGAAGAACAGCTTTACCTCCTTCTGGGAGAAACCATATATATTTATAGTGGTACAAATAATACAACATAAATTATGATACTGACATTGATATTCCAATTACTTCCACTGTGGAGCTCAAAGTAGTTAAGATTCCCAGTGTCTCCAAGCCAAGCACAGACTGATCCCATACTTACTTACTACTGGCGTGAAACTTCATCCATTTTAGTCCAGACTTCCCCATTGAGAAATGGTCATGCTGGCTAAGGATTATGAGAACTGGAAGCCACTAAGTTGAGAAAAATCACCTTCTATTCCCCACCACTCTGTGGAATAGCTTTAGTTGCCAAGTCCTGCCCCATTTTGACAGATGAGGTTGTTCCCTAGTCAGAATAGCTCTTGAAATGTTAATGTAAATAACCATGGGAGATTATGCATCCCTACCTAGTCTGCATATTCTAGAAATATTCCCATTATAACTCATGAAAAGTGTTCTGATAGAAATGGGGAATCTGTGGCCCTCTAAATGTTGCTAAATTATAGTTCTAGCAGTGCTAATGAACCTAGCCAAGAATGCTGGGAATTGTAGTTCAGCAAATATGGAGGGCCACAGGTTTCTTAACCTTAGCAAAAGGCATTTGTCAGATAGATTAGAGTTCCAACACCAGCATGGATATAGGAAGATGACTTATTCATAGTGATTCAGCTTGCTCATTATCTACTCTTTACAAGTAATAGTTTTTCTGGCATGCCTTTCCAAGCTGCATTATCTGAGAGCTGTTTAATTGCCAGTGCAAAGAAAAGCTTGAATACTCTTCTACTGAGTTACAGTCCTCCATGTGTTTTGATGATGCTACAATAGTTGGAGCTGCAGCTCTTTTTATCTCTGATGACTTCTCCATGGAGATCATTTAGTGCTACCTCCTTGGTCTTTTATGTTGTATGTCTCATACAAACATTATTAAAAACATAGAGGACAGACGGTCCTGGGTAGTGACTTAGAGACTATTTACCTTACTTCCAAGCTGTAAACAGCTTGATCGCTGTTTTCATAAATGTCGATGTTTTTTCATCCACAATAGACATCCATGACTACCTTCAGTTTCTAGCAGAGAGAGAAGATGGAGAGCAATGTGAAATCTAAAGTAGGAAACACTAATCCATGTTTCCTTCTTGGTCATGTAGGTTTTGGGCACCTGACCAAACAACTGATGAAACTGGCAGATGGACGTGTTGTGCTAGCATTGGAAGGTGGTCATGACCTGACTGCCATCTGTGATGCCTCTGAAGCCTGTGTCTCTGCCTTGCTTGGCCTTGAGGTGAGTACAGGTAGCACATAAAGGCGGGTGCTGGGAAAGTCTCGATCAGGGACTTGGAATGGACACATCAAAAGATTCCACACAATGGTTTGCTGTGATTTTGTCCATGCTTTTGAAAAGAGGACTGGCATTCAACAGGGTAGATGGGAATGATGAATAAAAGCATAACTGCCCTGACACATTATTGCATGTCAGTTTCTGATTAAGAATACATAATCTTAAATTTAACTATTTACTTTATAGCCCACCTTTCTATTCAAGCAAATGCTCAAGGTAGCTAAAATTTATTACAATAAATAGTAATTTAAAAGTATTAAAATCAAGACAAAAATCAATAACTTTTTAAAGCCTCACAAAAGGGCAACATCTTTACAAATATTCTAAGCACAGACTGAGTGAGGCCCAAATATGGGCCCTTTCCTATGTGTCAGCTAAGTGAGCTGCTAATAGGGTATATCTTAAAAAGGACTATCCTACAGGAATTAACATGTCCATGACAGGAACACAATCACTCAATTGACTATTGACCTCTTCAGTGGTGTCTGCACAAAGCTCTTCCTGAAATTGACCAAATATCTATTTTCCATTATGGAAAATGGAGCAATATACATAAGAAGGTCTCGTATAGTCAGAATTATAGAAGAAAAGAAAGGGAAGGAGGAGAGGAGAGAGGAGAGGAGGGGAGGGGAGGGGAGGAGAGGAGAGGAGAGGAGAGGAGAGGAGAGGAGAGGAGAGGAGAGAAGAGAGAAGAGAAGAGAAGAGAAGAGAAGAGAAGAGAAGAGAAGAGAAGAGAAGAGAAGAGAAGAGAAGAGAAGAGAAGAGGAGTTACGAACATGGGTAGATGGGAAAATGCAGATCTATTTTAGACAAATGTGCAGAGTTTATGAGATGCAAACATAAAAATGTCAAGTTTCCAGAAATGCAGACGCCATGGGAGAAAAATGGGAATGTTAAAGCAAAATATATACACATTTATTTTCTTATGATATCTAATACATTTTACTGTTTTAATAGTCCAAAATTCTTCATTCATAAGTAGCATCTAAAACTGTGTGACTTGGCATTTGGCATATATGTATAACATGCATGAAACAATATGGTTTGTTTATTTAGATATTTTTCTAGTCCACTGTTTAAAATGCAAATACCCCTAAGAGTGTTTAGTTTTTCCCTGGTAAATCTGACCATGATTTTCAGCTGCAAAATAATAAAGGGTTGGTGAATTGTGTATATATACCAATGAGCAGAGCACAAAGAGATATGCAAACAGCTACATTTAAGCACAGGTGCCTTATTACTGAAAATCAAAGAAGAAAAAAATAGAAATAGAAAAAAACAAATGTTGTAAAATCAAACAAATTGAAACGAAGCTCATATATTCACAGTATTAAGTGGATGGAATGGTACTTGAAGGCTTTGTGGGAAATGGAAGTAGAATTTGTTTTGACTTTTTTGTTGCCCCAATCATTTTCAACCCCCTCTTTCTTGTGTGCCTCTTTATTTGAACTATCTTTCCTTTCTCATAACTTCTAGCCAGATGTGAAATCCAGAAACTAAACTCTTGAGTTTCCTTTGTTGCAGTTGGAACAGCTGGATCAAGCTCTGTTGCAACAAAAACCCAATGCAAATGCCATAGCCACATTGGAGAATGTCATTGAAATCCAGAGTAAGTTTTTGGGGCATGGGCTTAGTGTTTTGATGTTGCATTTTCTCATGGGAAAAGGATATTTGTTGAAGAAAAGCTTGAATTAGTGATTTATTCTACATCCAGGATAGGGTTATTGCTGTATTGTCTAAAGTGTTTCTCAACCTTGGCAGCTTTAGGATATGGGGACTTCACCTCCCAGAATCCCCCAGCCAGCCTGCTGGTATAAAGAACAGGGGTTGGCAACATCATGCTGATAAGAGCCAGGTTGCCAGTATACCCAACATGGCATCTGCAACATCCTCAAACAATCTAAAATTAATATTGAAAAATTTGCTTGGGATCTGAAATAAAAAACTCCAACATCTCACCATATTTGGGGTTTGGAGTGGTGGTGGGAGGTTAAATTGGACCGGATACTGACCCCTGATTCAGAGCCATAAAATACAGGATTCAAACATGCCTTAGAGGCCACCCAGTTCAGTCCTCTAGAATCACCAGCTACAGTAGCCCAAACAGATGGCCTTCCAGCATCTGCTTAAAATACCAGAGAAGGAAAGCCCACTACCTTCTGAGGCAGTAGTTTAAATGTTTCTCCTAATTCTAGCACAAATCCTCTTGCTTGTACTTTCCACCTTTCTAGTTGTCCTAGTCCTGCCCTCTAATGCATCACGTTTGTTCTGCCACCTGCTCAACAACCTTTAGATGCTAAGAAGAGAGTGCCCCTGAGATTTCTCTTCTCTGAGCTAATCTTGACTGGCTAATTCTAACTTTCTAATTGTTCTCAAGACATGTTGGGAATGCTAGTCATTCATTTTAATTAATTTGTTTAGGCATGATTATGGCAAGAGGTTGACTATAGGCATGATTATAGCAAGAGGTATTCCAAATAAAGACTTTATTATAGTCATTGATCAGAACGAAATAAGGTGTTATATTAGTAATTTCATTGACAATATGATGGGTTTGGGAAAGGAAGACAGGTAGATGTCCTGGAGGCAGCTCCAAAAATTCAGCGAAGTACTAGCATTTCAAGCCTAATGCTTTGCAATTGTACCACAGGCAAACACTGGAATTCAGTGAAAAGTTCTGCAGCAATTGTCGGCTGCTCTTTGCTGGAGGCACAGAAGGGTGAGGCAGAAGAAGCAGAGACAGTCAATGCCATGGCATCACTGTCAGTGGACACAGAGCAGGGAAAAGCAGACTGTGGTGTCCGGTAGGTTCATTTTGGGAAATGACAAGGGTCTGTTTGTGAGGGTTTTGATTGAGGTCTGAGCTGCCTGATCAGGTTGCCCCAGCAACATGTGTGCCACTGTTTCTTGAGGGCAGGAATGCACAACATCCACTGGGAAGACAACACTGCCCGTCTTTTCCTGCTCTGCATCAACCAAATGTTTTCTGACTTGTCTTGGCACAAGAGTTGCTATCTGGGGCACCTGCTGTGCTTCATTTCATAGTAGGCAAATGCCTCCACTCCAGTTGGCTACCATGCACTGTGGCAGGAATGTCCCCTCCCCTCCAGTTTTAACCAGGTGAAACTGAGAAAAGTAGGCTAGTTTCTCCTTCAGCAGGAATAATGGTCAAATTGTTGGGGGGGGGGTCCCTTTTTTTCCTTTTTATTTTTTACTGGTCCACCAGGGGCTGCATCAGATGGGATCAAGTATAAGGGGTAGTCAGTGGAGGGAAACTCATACAAAAGTTTATCAATGGAAATCACATAACCTGAAAGACTCACCCACGGAAAGGAAAGTGATAGTGCTTGTTTTCCTGGCATGAGTGGGAGAGAGAAAGAAGCACGGCCATGCACCAATTGGGCTGTGATAAGCACAATGCAGACAGGACACCAGGCCATCACTATGGCCAGAACAGAAGAAGGGGCTGAAGTCTGGAAAAAGATTTCTTCAGGTGGCTCCATTTCCAGCTGGAATCAAAGGCATAAGGAATGCACAGGAATGAAACAGCATAAGGCTACAGCTTGGAAAAGCCCTTAGTCTCTGAGCTGAACCAATGCTCTCTAGTCTGATGGCCAGGTCTATTATTTTGGGTGTTTATATTTTCTAAATCTAAATCTTCATTTCCTTCCTCACCTTGAACATGTGGAAGCAATCTTGCAACTACTTTAGAATGTACTGAAATTATAAATCATTGGGTCCCATCAACCAACATTTATTATAATAATTAACCTTACAAAAGAAATGTGTCAGACAAAAAATTATAAAAAATATACTTAAATATTGTAAGAATACATTTGGCACAGTAACTTCAAGTACAACAATCAGGCTGTTATGTGAACCTGTCATAATATAGCCAATTTGATAGACTGTAGTGAAAACACAACTCTTTCTGCCTTGAGTACTGATTGAAAAAAAGAAAAGAAAATGCAGATAAAATTCTGCAGTCCTTACCTGTAACATTGGCTAAAGGGGGAGGATGAGTTCTAGATGGAAATCCTTATACTAGGAACAGAAAGCAACATGTGATCACTGTCTCTTCTTCCCCTAAATTCATTATGCTGGTATCAGGGCCAGCAGTAGCACTTAGCATCCTTGGCTACTGTTTAAGCCACAAATTTCAGCAAGCCATTGCCCCCAATAGCTGCCCAGAGCCCAGCCCAATACCAACTCACTACTCTGATGTCAGCCCTTTCATTTGCTCATCTCCCCAGATCCAGGGTTACTAAACAGTAGCAGGTGAATAGTGGTAGCTATTGAAACATTCCCAGCATGTTCCAGAATTCAGGAATATGGACATTTATGTCAGTATTTATTTATTATGCTTCCATCTTAAAAAATGAGTTAGTGGTTTATAGCCATAAAAATACAAAATTAAACTACAACACCATAAAACTATATCAAATAAATCAGATAACTGAACAAATATCAAGACCCTTTGAGGTGAGGGCATTGCATCATTAAACTCCCAAAGCCTATGAAACACCTCTTAATTGACAAGAGGATAGTAGCCATCAGGATCTTGGAGAGGGGAGAGTTATTCCAAAGGAGAGGAGCAACCTCTGAAGAATGCCTGCTTCCATGTCCCATTCCAAATCTTACGAGAGCAGGGGACCTAAAGCATCTCCTACCAGGTTAACAGAACGGACAGGTATTTTCCATTCAGAGAGATAGACTTGAAGGTACTTAGGAGCCAGCATTTTGAATTATTCTCAGAAACCAATTGGTGGCCAATGCAGCGCTCACAGAATTGGTGTCATATGGCTGGGGCAACTCCCATCCACCACCATATGGGAATCCAGATCCTATACCAGTTGCAGTTTCTAGTGAGTCTTCAGATGCAGCCTGATGAACAGTGTATGTAAATTCAAGACAACCCCCAAGTTGTGGATCGGTTTCTTCAGGGGAGTGCCAACACAGGCACTATTTCCTTCGCCAAGGGCCTGGGTGAAGAGCCAGGTCTTCATGGCTCTTCTAAACAACAGCACAGTGGGACCCCTCGCTTCATCGCCATCTTTTATTTTTTATGTTTCATTGATTTTATTGTAATTTCTTTGTTTGATTGTTGTGAGCTGCTCACCATTGTTGAGAGTCAGGCAGCATACAATATAATCTGTTGTTGTTATTAATATAATTTTAGCATTCTAAGAAAAGTTGTTACTCTAATGTAACAAAAGGCCTTGCTGCAGAGTAGCACCATCACCTTTGTTTTGTCAAATGAAAAGATTAAAAAGTTCACCTCTCAGGAGGAGGGTGCAGCCCGTCACTCCCTTCCCCTGGCAGATTCTGCTGATGTGCCGGAAAACACATACAGATACCATTAGAAACAAAGGAGTTGTCTGACTCAAAATTAGGGCTTGAAATAAAACATGTCCTAACAGAGAGGATTTCTCCTCTCTGTATAGTCCTGTGAGGAAAGAAATCGAATTCACTGTCCTTTATCCTGTGTTTCTCAATCTCAGCAACTTTAAGATGTGTGGACAACTCCCAGAATTTCCCCAGCCAGCATGCTGACCAGGGAAATTCTGGGAGTTGAAGTGCATACATCTTAAAGTTGCTGAGGTTGAGAAACACTGCCTCAGTCTTTAGTGTGGTTTGTTGATCCTCAATTTGTCAGAAACTAGGATGAGTATACTGGTGGTCAGAGCACGTCCGGAAGGCGCTAGATTGGGGGTGACTGACATTGGGCCTCTCCTCCACCCAGAACAAAGGCTTTCAACTGGTAGTGCCCCTACTACTACGAGAACAGCCCTTGAACATTCTTTGATCAACAGCACAACCAATAGCTGTGTTGACCTTTGCACCAGCGAAAGACCATTAATCAGCATCTCTTTGCCTTCTTTTCCCTTCTTCCCACAGACCAGTAGAAGAGCCAATGGAGGCCGAACCGGTGTTGTGAAGTGCCAAGACTTCAATTTGTGTAGCTGTCACTCTGTGGGTTTAATTGGTCATTTGTGAGTTCGTTAAAACAACAACAAAATTATTATTTTTTATCTATTAAAAAGAAAAAAAGGAAAAAAAAAGAGTTGCACTGGACAAAATGAGCCTCTGTGTGTGTGCGTGATCGCGTCAGTCTCCTAGCATTTGTTCTCACCAGCATCACCATTTTGTCCTGACTCTTTGGAGATCTGTGAGGGGACTGGTGGGGGGCTTTCACATGGACATCTCCATTATTCCTTTCTTAGATATCATTCCCTCCCCCACATCCCTCCCTTGGACACTAAACCTGTCCCCTTCTTAGGACTGGCAAAGCCATTTTGCTACTTGAGGAGAAAAAGTATTTTCTGTCTCTCTTTGTCTCTCATACACACATCTAGTAGGAGGGGCAAAGAGGTGTATTCTTCCTCATTTTTTTCCAGTGTTCAAGTGGAGGCTAAATAGCCATCCATCAAGGATGCTTTAATCTGGATGCCCGTGCTGAGCAAGGGGTTGGACTTAATGACCTAAATGGCCATGTCCAACTCTTGTAATTCAGTTTTACCTCCTTTTCCCTCCTCCATGCAAGTGAATATATAGTTTTTGCCCCATTCATTTGTTTGGAATGAGAGAGAAATGGATTGCAATCTGAAGAAAGGGACCCACAGCTGCCCCTTGCATTTTAGAATCTAGGGCAGGAGAACTTTCCTACGCAGCCTGGAGCCCCAGGAGTTCTGCTATCCTAGGCAGCCCACCCATACTGCCTACTGCATTGAACCAGACTTGCCCACTTCACCTCTTCCTGAATCTGATTCTGACATGGCATTCCTCTCTCCTGGTTTATTTGCACATTGAGTTGGGGTTGAAAATCCCCCCCACCCCCAAATTTTCAAATACTCTTCCCCTGACTTTGCAGTTTATAATGTTTTCATTCTCTTTCCCACCCCCAAAATAGATTCACAAATATTTGGATTTAATACTACCTTTGTTGCATAAAACTTTATTCATCTCAGCTCTAAACTGTTCCTCAATTTGTATAGTTCTGGATTAAGCTCTAGAAAAAGCCCCCAAGGTGAAGAGAAAGGGGAAAAAGTGTGCCTTTAAGTCATTTTTGTTAATGCCTTAATTTCTCTGTGAGTTCATTTTTCTACCATCCCTCCCCAGTCCTATCCCTTCTTCGGTTACCATCCTAGTTAACAATTATCCTATATAAATACGGAAAGGAATCACATATTGTCCCCAGCCCCAATGCATGTTTTGGCCCTGATTCTGCACCAGGCGTGTTCAGAGAAATCATGAATATCTCACTGGCCTGGGGATCATTGTGGATGAGCGTTAACACACTTTCAACACAGTGCAGTTCTGCGTGACTGCACCATCACTCAGCTGTGCTTTGATTTGCACATCTGAATTATGTGTCCTATTTATGCCTGCAGTTCTCAATCTGTCAAGCGATATATGCGATATATGCGTGCAAGCCTATTTACAAGGATGGACCTCCTTAGCTGGATCGTGCTGTGTGTCATAAAATCCCTTTTGTAACAAAGGTTTTGCATATGTTGACTGTTTCATGACCAATGCTTTCTTGACATTCTCTTTTTTTCGCTATTTTTCTTCCTCCTTCTCCATTCTGTCATTGTTTGAAAGACTCCTTGTCGTTTATTGTAAATAATTTGATTTCTTGTATCACTTGTACAAACTCTGTTTTGATGAAAGTTTGTCCATTCATAAAGAAAAAACAAAGCAAAAGAAAAAGGAGAGAATTCTTTGCTGTTACTTCACCAGCCAAAAAAAGGGAAAAAAAATAGAAACATAGAGCAATTTTAGCTTTTAAAAGAAATGGATTTAAAGAAAAAAGGTATATAATTTTATTACAGATGTATTATTTAATAGTATTTTTTTAACTCGTACCAAATCTCCTTTCCTTTGGAAAGTTGCTAGCAGGGATAATGAAACAAAGGAAAAGATGGGGCTTGATATTGTTTTCACTAATTCAGGGCAGTGGGATTTCTAAGCTGTGTGTGGGAGGGGGAGGCATTGGGGAGGGGGTAGTTGTGTAGAATGTAAGGCTGTGACATATTTTTAGCTGCACGTATGGTAACCTTGCCAGGGTCTGTTTTAAGGATTCCTGCATTTGTTCAGGTTTAGTCCTCCCAAACGTTCCAAGATGCACATGTGTGAGTGATACTCCTTTCCAGGTTTTCTTATAAGATAATTATTCTTATATTCATGATGAGTGGAAGGTCGTGTCTTGACAGTGCTATGTTTATGTTTCCCTTCCTGTTTCTCCTTCTGTGACAATGAAGACCACCGTTTCAACACCATTTGTTGCCCTGATTTATCAAACACAGTGCATGCCTGAAGATAGCTTCTTTTCATCACCACGCTAGCCAAAAGCCTTCTGGTTGGGGAGAGAGATAGGGAGGGATGGAGACCTCCTCCATCAACTTGGTAATGCACACTTTGTCCCATCAAGATCTACTTGTAGCAGCCTGACCACTGCTAGGTACTGTAGTATCTCTGTAGAAGCACAGCAGAAGCACAGAAGCGTAACCCTTCTGTTGCTCATTGTAATGGATCATTGTGGAAGCACATAAATCAAGCAGGATATAAGAGAGGCAGATACAGGCATCGCTAAGCTGCTATTGTTGCTTGCAATCAGTTACTTGGATGCCTGGGTTGGGGGAGGATATGATCTCTTCCCCATGCAGCAGACTTACATAGCTGTTGCCATAAGTTGTGTTTCGTGGATACAGCAATAAGTAATCTGTGCTTGGAAAGACAATATAGTCAGGAATGGGCCTCTGCTGATTTTAGGTACCAGTGTGATCTCAAGCCCTCCTGTTCTGCTATAGTTTGAATGCCCCTTCCCCATTTGTATCTTTCCCAAGGCTGTCTTGTCTCCTTTTGGGGGGAGGCTATGCAGACTTCTGTCCACTAAAGATTGTGACATCAAAAAGTTGAACAATAGGAACAAGTTAGATTTTGCAACCCACCTCCCAAAATAAGGTGGGGCTGGAATCTGTTCAAGATATGAGGGACAGGAGAAACTCATACGCTATTGATAGAATTGTTCATGCACATAAAACAAGTTAGCAGTTAAATCTGCTAACAACTCTGCTATAATCGGATTTGAGGGAAATAAAGTGAAATTTAAGTGAATTTTGTGATTTGTATTAGGTGGGATAGAAATCAAACCCTCTTCCCTCATGCTATATTTTATTTATTTATTTATTAAACAAATGTATATGGCTGCCCAACTCTCACACAGTGACTCTGGGCAGCTTACGGAATTAAAACCTATAATACAAAAACCAACGAATCCTGCCCTCACCCCCCCGGCAGCAACACACTCAGACTAACCATTTGATTGGCTCCGTATCAGCCTGGGGTCCCCAATCTCACTGACAAAACCATGTCTTCAGGGCCTTCCAGAAAAGTATCAAGGTGGGGACCAGTCTTATCTCCAGGGGAATGATATTCCATAGGGAGGGAGCCACCACAACTATTTTGGATAGTTAAAAGTATCTAAAGATCAAGCTGGGCCACTCAATACAGGAGGCATGTAGTGATCCTTATCCTTTAGCTCATCATTTCTGAATTTCATTACTTTTTTTAAAAAAAAATCCATATATACAAGTGTACATTTGGCAGTGAGGAATAGCAAGGAAAATCAAGTTGGGAAGTGAGAAGCAATAAATTATATCTTTGCTAGGAAAGGTAGCTAGATGACCTATACGTGACATAGGGTACCATCTTTAGCATTAATTATGTTACAGCAGCCTTCTCCTACTGGGTATTCTGCAGATGTGTTGGACTTCAGTTCTCATCATCTTTAGAGGACATCAGGTTCAGAATGGGCTACTTATAGAATAATGTCATGGTTACCAGATAGCCAGTCTGAACATCTCACCCACCCCCACTTGCCCCAAATGGGGAAGCAGCAAAACAAACGGTGTTGTTAATGATAGAACGCTTAAGACCCAGGTAGGATATATCACTGCTCTTCCATCTCTCCATATTACCTCTGTAATTCAGTAGCATGCACTGTGCAGCCTTCTGCTTACTGTCAACAGAACTGTAAGCAAGTGCCTTTGCCATTCACACAGTGATTCAATTCACACATTGTACTAAGTTGAATTGTGATATGTTTGGCCTTGGTTGAATGGGGGGTGTGAAGCAAGCCATTGTGGTTTGTGAAATGTGATTCATGGCCTACTGCAGGGATCAGCAACTTTTCAGGCGCTCAGAAAGTAGCTGTCATTTTTGCTTTGGTACATCTGTACTGCTCCTTAAATTATGCTTAGCCAAATGTAGAACGCTCAGTAGCTGTAACTCAGTAATGAAGAGCAGCCTTTTTAACCTGGGACTTCCAGATGTTTTGAACTTTAGTTCTCATAATCCTTTAGCCAGCATGGCCTGAGTATTAGGAGAACTGAAATCTAACGTGTTTGGA
This sequence comes from Python bivittatus, assembly GCF_059951505.1. Lineage (NCBI taxonomy): Eukaryota > Metazoa > Chordata > Lepidosauria > Squamata > Pythonidae > Python > Python bivittatus. The sequence continues at coordinate 13,567,640 of NW_028277067.1, read as the reverse complement.
AGGCACCAGATTGGGGAAGGCCTTTCTGCTAAGAGGAGAATGGTTGCTAGGTCAAGTGGTCTGCTGTTGTTCTTGTCCAATTGTCGAAAGGTATTCACCTTCAGTACCAGCCATCCCATCCCATAATTTCACATCAGGTTCATAGTCTATGACAGATTGCATTTCTCTTCTGTGGGGAGGTTTCCTCAATTAAACTATAAAATAACCCTTCTTGGGCAAGGCTGAGACATTGTTTTCATTGCTGCATTCAGGGAGGGCCAAGTATTTTGTCTATGGATTTCATCATAATAGATTGAATACAGTAGATCAGCACAATCCTATGCATGTCTACAGAGAAGGAAACACTGTTGAGTTATATAGGGCTTACTCCCCAGTAAATATATATAAGATGGTAGCCTAAGTTGTACTGAAAACAATAGCTCTATTAGGAGCCATCCCAGTGAGCATTTCTGAATTTTCAAGATAGCTCATTGGTTTGACACAGATGTTTATAGTAGGCATTCTTGTAGTTCTGTACCTAAAGTTCTGTGACATGAGAAATTTTGGCTTTCTGAATATTGTTGGATTCTAGCTTCTATGAGCTTCAGCTGCCAAGGATAATTTGGGGCAGAAATTTCTGTGAGTTGTAAGCCTGATAAAGGCCAAAGCTGATGGGAGTTGTAGCACCAGATTCCCCACCTGTTGTAGAATAAACTACTCCTTAAAAATGCTAATACTTTTCCTGTTTGTCCCCGCTGGAGATGCAGATATTTCCTTTATTTGCACATTCATGTACACTTCTTAACAAGTGTTAGTGCATTTGATTTATGGGAAGTTACTATACAGTCCTAGAGATCTGCAGTAGGGTGAATGCTGGCTTCCGAGACTATGCCTATGCCTACATAATGACCTAATACCTTCAGGTTCCCACTTGTACATGCCATAGGGTAGTGTTTCTCAACTGTGGCCTCTTTCAGATGCGTGGACTTCAAGTCCCAGAATTCCCCAACCAGCATGCTGGCTGGAGAGTTCTGGGACTTGAAGTCCACACATCTTAAAGATGGTTGAGAAACACTGCCATAGGGTAACTCATGGACTTTAGTGTGCATTACCAGGATTGTCGGAAATAGTCTCTCCCCCTAGAATACACTGCAGGCTTTTCAATGTCCATTACATCAATTTCTATAAAGATGCAGCTTCCATTCAGTGGGCCAAGCTAATTATTCAGTGGCATAGATATAAAAATGTATTATTCTCCACCACCATACTTTTTTCCACTTAACAGATTCATATTCATAATAAATGACACAAAAACCTACCATTGCAGTTATACAAATCTCTCCACCTAGAGCAAAAAAGACTACAGCTAAATATATCAATTAATGTGTTCCATAAAGCTTACAATTGGGAAATGATGGGTTCCACTTGTAGACTTTGTTGCACCTACATCTCTGTTTCCACCTCCTTGTTTATGTGGGGTGGGGGCAAGAAAATGTCCACGAACCATTGTTTTCATATTATTTTTCATCTTGAGTTTTCTGGGGGGGTGGGCGGAGGGAGGGAGAAAGAAAGTTCTGGCCAAGAGTAGCAACTACTTTGAAAAGCCATTAGTCCTTAGGACACCAGCGTGGGACAACTGTGTGCTACAGCTCCAATTCCACGCCAGTATTAAACTGTCATGGGGATGGTTATTGTGGAGGGGAATTGGGACTTTTTTGTCTTTTCCCCCCTTCTAAACAGCCCCCCACCCACCCATGATACCGAAAGATGCCCCACAAGTGGGGAGTATCTGTAGTTTTTTTTTTTTCCTGCTTTCTGTCTCTCTCGCTCTGAATACAACTTTCAGTTGAGTATTTTGTAAGATGTTGCAATGTTTGTCCTTGTGTAAATAAAATGGTTTCTGGCAATATTCTGTGGTAAAATCAATGTGTGGAGCTATCTTGCTTTTTTGTTTTTGTTTTTGTTTTCTTTTTTGATGTGTGTATCATCTTTACTTTCCTGAGTTGCTGAACCCAAAGGGGAAAATTTCTAACGTATCTGCAGTATCCTGAGCCAGACTGATCTGTCTAGTTCTGTATTTGGAGCAGCTTTTTCCAACCTGGTACCCTCTAGGTGTGTTAGGCTGTATTTCCCATCACCTCTGCATTTGTAGTGCAACATACCTGAAGGTCAATAGGTTGGTCTAGACCAGTGTTTTTCAACCTTGGCAACCTGAAGATGTGTGGACTTCAACTCCCAGAATTCCGCAGCCAGCATGCTGGCTGCAGAATTCTGGGAGTTGAAGTCCACACATCTTCAGGTTGCCAACGTTGAAAAAAAAACACTGATCTAGACTGATGGTGAGTGGTCCTTTAAAATCCCAGAACTACATAAAAATGCCAGAGGTTTAGTCCTTGGCATGCAAAGTATGTGGTCTTTGATGCTCTAGCTCAGAGATAACATGAGCAACACACATTCATGATCTTCCACATTTTACAAATGAAAACAAATGTTTGCGAAATGTCATTCTCAAACCAAGACTGTTGCTTGACACACATGCACACCCACACACCAAAGGGCACATTGATTAAAGATGCACAGTGCTGATTTACAAGGGGCACTTTGGAGTTAAAAATATGCTAAGAAAAAATTCATAATACTAGAATTATATTGTCAGTCATTTAAAATACAGCACTGTGTTTAGGCTGCAATTCTATACATGCTTACCTAGAAATAAGGCCCATCGAGCTCAGTGGGGCTTACTTCTGAGTAGACATGCATAGGATTGTGCTATTAATAGGAAGAACCCAGGAGCCTTACTGACCTAATAGCTTTCTGATTTAGCCGCCTTTTTTCCAGAATGGTCTGTGGGATGTTTCTTGGAGAGTCATATACAGAATAAGAGAGTTACTGCCTTTTCTGCTCTTATTACTGAATAACCAGTGGCATTCTTCTGGACCTGAATTTTGTGTCATGACTGGTGGACAGTAACAGGCTTATCCTACAATAATTTAAGTCATTTCTAAATCATTCTAAACTAGTGGTTCTTACTACATTCTGTGGCAGTGAATCCCATCGGTCAGCAATGTGCTATGTAAAGCAGAAGCTCCTCTGTCTGTGCCCAGAAGTCCTAAATTGGATCGCCATGCTCTTAGATACAAGAGGTAGTTCATGCTCCCTCTGAGATTCAACTGAATCTAGGCATTTTCAGAAACAAAAATAGAACAGACTGTAAATCACAATTGACAGAAAATAGGGACAAAACGTGTGCAATATTGCTTCTTCCAAAAATGTGTGGACTAGTCCAGAATAACATTTAAGAACTAGAACAAGAAAAGCATATGATTCACAGACAAGACCAGCCACAAATAACTGCAGTATGGAGTGCTTTATTTAGGATGCTAGCCAGCTGTGCCTTTTCTTTGAAAACACCATTACTTTGCCACAGACTGTTAGGTTCTACAATGAAGTGAGCATTCTGTGAAGGCTCCATCATGAAATGCTCTGTGATTTCAGAGAGAGTGTTTTATTTCTGCTAATCTTAGGGACTTTTAGACCTGAAGATATCGTCCTCTTGTTCATGGACAGAGCCATATGGAGAGCAAGGTATCCGGAGTAAGAAGACCGGTAAACGGCTACAGAAATGATCCTGTTTATGACAATAGCTTCTAAAAATGAACATATTTAAAGACTGCTCACAATGTAGTGCAAATGAGAGGTGGTCTCACTTGCCCCTTTGATCATCAGAAACCTTGGGTGAGCTGGTGTGTGTGTGTGTTTCCAGCTGTTTTCACTGAATATCAGAGAGATGGTGGGTAAAATGCAGTTTCATCTGTGGAAATAGCCACCTAATATAAGTTTATTAAATATCATACTCAAGTAAATAAGCTCCAGCTACTCTGCAAGGAATTAATCATAAATATACACATCATACAACCAGTTGCAAACACCAACTTGAACATCATGATTTACTGCAACATCTTTTTTAAAATAGCAAATCAGCTATGGGATACCCTGAGACTATATTTCTCCATTGTTTGGTGGGCAGGCCTGCCCTGAATCAAGGGTGCCAATGAAATTATAATTTTCAGTACCACCTGCTTCACTGTAGTGCAAAACACACACGTAGGAAGAAGACCGAGTACACTAGGAGGGAAAGATTCTACTATGCCTTTTCTAAAAGTAGAGGTCTCTATTAGTCTTTTGCTGCTCTAGAAGGCAGAACTAGATGCTAAATCAACTTAATTTACATTGCAAGAGAGGGAAAAAAATCAGTTAACCATTAGGAGAAACCTGGATGGTTAGAGTGCTTTGAAAATGGAACCAAATTATTTTGAAGGGAATGGGTAGTGTCTGCCAGAAGATGCTGGAGAAGCATATTTGGGGCTGCTGTAGCTCTGGATTCCCATATGTAGCTCTTGCAGTATTTCACAGATTTAAGAGAATGAGTTTCCTCCTGAACAACTGTAAGGTGCTCTATGAATATGGGATCTCATTACTCATACAGCAGCCATTGTGAGGACCCATGCTCACAAAAATCAGGAACACATTCCAACTCAATACCAGGAAGCAACAGAATATTTGAGAAGTGGATGCTCAGCCCTTCCAAGAAGCTCCCTGGTGCTAACCCAGAATGAACGAGTCATCTTTAGAAAAACTGAAAGCATGTCAGAGTAACTATGTGTGCTCCAGGAAGAGTTTATGGATCAGAAAAAAAAGTAATGCAGCATGTCTTGTCTTGATTTATTTTGGATATAGAGCAGAAGACGTGCCTTCAACAGGGACATTTCCTATTACATCAAATAATGTTGAACTTTGATACACAAGAAACAACAGTTTCTACCTCATTTTGGTGAAAGACTTATTTTATGCTGGTCAGCGACAGGACTTTGACCTCAAGCTGTTGGGTAAACTAAGGCAAGACAAGGCACTTAGAAGTACAGGAAGTTGCCCTATAGAAAAACAGATTACTGATCTATCTAATTCAGTTTTCCATGGATTTAACTGGAGAACTTTTTCTAGCCCTCCACGGAGATGCTGGAGACTGAACCTGAGATCTTCTGAATGTACACTATAGTTGAGTTACATCGTCTTGTGTATTCTTCCATTATAGGATTTTTCTAGGTTAAGTGAAGAAGAGATGTCCCTGACATAATCTAATGATATACTATCTTCCTTGTAATTTCCTCCCATGAGGATAATTCCATGGCATCACTGTGCAACCCTCTTTCCTCTTTCTCAGTTGCAAAAGTCTCTTTTAGAGGAAACAGTTTTGAGACGTGTATATGAATAAAAGCCCCATGTATACATGAGAAGCACATGGTTACACAGATAGGAACAAAGCAAGTGTCCACAATTAAGGATATAGGGTACAGTGGCTTAAGCCAAAAGGGAAACCATATTAGCCTGTGGATGAACAAACTCTGCATCTTGAGGAAAACACAGCATCTCCTTCAATATAAAACATCTGTGTGGAAAGAACAAATATTTCAAGCTAAAACTAGCTACTCTGTGTGAGATGGCGTTCCTGGAGAGATCAGTAGTTGAACTGCTTTGGGAAGCAGTATAATTACCATCCATGGGAAGCTGGCATACTTTACAAAATTCAGCCCATACCACAGAGCCACATCTTGTGGCTGGGCAATGCCACTTAGGAGGTACAGCATGACAAGAGCCAGGATGGCACACCATCCCCTCTGAAGCCAACCAAGCCTCTCACGTTTGAGTTGGGTATAGGAGGAAGAGTGAAAGGCCAGTCCCAGTCCAAGGACTGTGGCTGCATCACGACACAGGGAGGCAAATGGGTGTGTGTCCATGCGGATCCACTTGGGATTTTCACACCACTTCATTGCAAGCTTCATTGACCTGAAGAAGACATTAACATGAGAGAGGCATATGAAAGTTATCTATAACCATGTCTATAGGAGGAAACAGTTGAAATCTGAGTAGTTCTAGAATCTCCCTCAATCTCTAAAGCCACAAATTGTGGTATCCATGGGTGAGCTGGATTTTTCTTTTTAGAAGTGAACTCTGACAAATGTTTGAGGGAACATTCCTTTCTCATTTGAATATACTTGGCAGTTGGGGGAAGATCTTTCAAGGAGATGACAGAATTGAAAGGGGTCTTTAAGAGACCAGTTGCATAGTTGCATAATCCACCCACCGCTTATGTGGATGGATGGCTTCTTTTCCTCCCCATCAAAGCTAAGAAAAGCATTAAGAAGTTCAGGGTTAGAAAGTACATGAAACACAGGCTGCAAAACTGAGAGCTTGTTTCCTTCGTGTATTTATAGCAGAACAACATCGCAACACCAGTTAAACCTGATTTCCTCATAATGTTGGCCTCATCTCACCCCGAGGGCATGACTTAAGCAACCTTATTCTGCTCTTTTCCATGTGCACAACACCAGGAAATACAGAGAACAGCCAAGATCCTAATGCTGCAGCTAGCATGTTTTGGGTTCCACTAAAGATTGCTAGTTAGGAAAGGCTGTTAGACATTCAGATACCCTGTGAAAAAGAGGACCACATGCATCTCTTTGCACTTAAGGAACTCACCAGTTGAGATCGATGCCAAGAGTAATCAATGTCCAATAAATCACTGTGGCACTTAGCAAAAGGGAGAATGAAGCCCACAGGTAGAAACGGAGTCCTCTTTCCAGTGGGACCCAGGATTGAAGCAGCCATCCTAGACTGATCCCTGGAGAGAGATGGTGGAAAAGGGAAGCTGCAGTATAAACTGCCACATCTATTGCCTTAATCTTCAGGTGTTCTAAAGCAGAGGTCAACAGCCTATGGGGAGCCCGGACTGCAATTCGGAGTTTGGTGATATGGTAATATCACTAGAAGCAGCAGGGCTGAATTTTTAATTTTATTTTTGCCTTTTTGGATTTTGGGAGGATTTTAAGTTTAAAAACTGGAAGTCCCTGCGAAGCAAACCATTCTGATCTCCACCCTTGAATTCCCCATTCCACCTCAAACCCTAAGAAATCTGAAATCAGCAAAATGCAAGTATCTCAGAATGCTGGAGAGCAACCTGGTGGAATGTAGGTAGTCCACCCCAACTAAGGCAAAGTTGGGCAGATGTCAGGCTTGCTGTATCTACTTTGCTCTTTTAATTTGAAACCTGAGGCCTATCAGCCAGACTACTGGTTATAAAACATACATTTTGAATTTAAAATGACAAGCTTAGAAACTTGTATGGTGATCATGCTTCGACATGAAAGTCCCTTCTTGGTTATCTCAAGCATCTTTTATTTCAAACTGGGATGGAGAATCATATTATGTCTGCTATGTTAAATCAACGGAGCATGAAGAAATCTTAGGTACCTACTACAAATCATTCAAGGATTTAACCAAGAGATCCAGATGTGCCTGGAGGTTGAGGTGAACTTCTTTTCCTTTGGTTTGATACATTTTGCTGCTTGTTCAAGCAGTTCCTTCAGTCTGCTTGGACAAGCAGCGAAACGTATCAAACCAAAAGAAAAGAAGTCCAGTTGCCATGACTCAACCTCCAGATAATTCCACCAGGATGACTGAGAATCTTCGTCAACATAGATCCAGATGTGGCCACTCTTAATTTAAGGGATATCTAATTTCTTCATCAAATTCATAATTTCATAAGCTATTCTCCAGACATTGAGCCATTGCATTCCTGTGACCACATACACTGCGTGCACAATTATTAGGCAAGTTGTATTTTTGAGGATGAACTTCATTATTGAACAACTACAGTGCTCTCGGTCAATCCAAAATGTTAATAAACCTCAAATCTGAATACTTAAGAAAGTAAAAGTGAGGTTTTGGCTTTCTTAGGAGCATATCTATGTGTGCACAATTATTGGGCAACTATTGGCGTGCAGAATTATTATGCAACTAAATGAAAAACGAAAATTCCCCCATCTCACTCGTTTATTTTCATCTGTTAAAGTGAGAATAATTAAACAAGCAACTCAAAATTTACAAATAAACATGTCTGACATTTCAAACAAAAAATCAGTGACCAATATAGCCACCCTTCTTTGCAATAACAGTCGTAAGCCTTCCATTCATGGAGTCTGTCAGTTGCTTGATCTGTTGACGATCAACTTTTTGTGCAGCAGCAACCACAGCCTCCCAGACACTATTCAGAGAGGTGTACTGTTTTCCTTCACCATAAATCTCCCATTTGAGAAGGGCCCACAAGTTCTCAATAGGGTTTAGGTCAGGTGAGGAAGGGGGCCATGTCATTATTCTTTCATCTTTGAGCCCTTTACTGGCTAGCCACGCAGTGGAGTACTTCGATGCATGCAATGGAGCATTGTCCTGCATAAACATCATGGTCTTCTTGAAAGATGCAGACTTTTTCTTGTACCACTGCTTGAAGAAAGTGTCTTCTAAAAACTGGCAGTAGGTTTGGCAGTTGATTTTGAGTCCATCTTCAACCCGAAAAGATCCAACTAGCTCATCTGTAATAATACCAGCCCATACCAGTACCCCACCTCCACCTTGCTGGTGTCTGAGTTGAAGCGGAGCTCTGTGCCTGTTACTGATCCAGCCATGGGCCCATTGATCTGGTCCGTCAAGAGTCACTCTCATCTCATCAGTCCATAAAACTTTTGAAAAATCTGTCTTCAGATATTTCTTGGCCCAGCCCTGCTGTTTCAACTTATGTGTCTTGTTCAGTGGTGGTCAAGTTTCAGCCTTCCTTACCTTGACCATGTCTCTGAGCACTGAACACCTTGTACTTCTGGGCACTCCAGGTAGGTTGCAGTTCTGGAATATGACAGCACTGGAGGATAATGGGTTCCTGGTAGCTTCACGTTTGATTCTTCTCAAATCTTTGGCAATTAATTTGCGTCTTTATTTCTCAACACGTTTCTTGCAACCCTGTTGACTATTCGCAACAAAACGTTTGATGGTTCTGTGGTCACGCCCCAATATCATAGCAATTTCAAGAGTGCTGCATCCCTCTGAAAGACTTTTTACAATTTTTGACTTTTCAGAGTCAGTTAAATCTCTTTTTTGGCCCATTTTGCCTGAGGAAAAGAAGCTGCCTAATAATTATGCACACCTTGATATAGGGTGTTGATCTCCTTAGGCCACACCCTCCCTCATTTCACAAATACACATCACCTGATATGCTTATATCCAATAAACATTCAGGTTTATACAGCTTGGAGGTGGAAAATATGCATAAAAATGATGATATGGTCAAAATACTCACTTGCCTAATAATTGTGCACACAGTGTAGTTAGGAATAACTATTTATTTATTTGTTTTATTTTTTATCACATTTATATGGCTGCCCATCTCACAAAGGGTGACTTGAGCAGCGTACAACAATCAATTAAAACAATAAATACATAAAGCAATCATTATTAAAAATATAAAGCAATCATCATTAAAAAATAAAACCACACAGCACAAGAGACAGTGAATCAGCCACAGTGATGGAGCCATCATAAGATTTCACCAGTCCCCGGGGACCCCCAAGCCTAATGACAAAGCCAGGTCTTGAGGGACTTTCTGAACATTAGCAGGGATGGAGCTAACCTCATTTCTGGGGGAAGAATGTTTCATAAGGTGGGCGTCACAGCAGAGAAGTCCTGCCTCCTGGGACCCACCAAGCATAGATCCCTAGCAGACGGAACCCGCAGCATGCCTCCTCTATCAGACCTGAGGGGATGGGCAGATATATTGGGGAGAGGTGGTCCCTCAGATAACCTGATTGCATGCCATGAAGGGCTTTAAAGATTAAAACCAGCACCTTGAATTGGATCTGGAAGCAAACTGGCAACAAACGCAGCTCACGGAGCAGAGGTGTAACATGCTGTTCTAGAAGCACACATAACTGCTCACGGCACTGCATTCTGCAGCAGCTGAAGCTTCCAGATACTCTTCAAGGGTAGCCCCATGTAGAGCACATTACAGTACTTCCAATCAGGAAGTGACTAGGGCATGAGTGACTGTGAACAGAGCCCCCCAGTCTAGGAATAGGCACAACTGGCATACAACACTAAACTGTGCAAAGGCCCTCCTAGCCATGACTGCCACCTGCTCTTCAAGCAGGAGTTGTGAGTCCAGGAGGACCCCCAGACTGTGCACCAGGTCTGTCTGGGGCAATGCCACCCCATCCAGCACCAAAGATGGTGTAGTTCTAGAACCAGCAGGCCCCAAACCCAAAGCCACTCAATCTTGCCAGGGTTCAACTGAAGCCTGTGGTTCCCCATCTAGACCCTCACAGCCTTCAGGTGTCAGGATAAGACATTCACAACATCGCTTAATTAATAACTATGTTTTTAGGGTGGGGGAGTGGCAAAAGGACATTTTTTAAGATGTAGAAGCTGGCAATATTTTTGATCTGAGACTAAAAAGAATTTTCTGGGCACTCTATCGTCTGTAGTTATCTAAGATCAGTCGGAGCTGGAAGATGCTGAAGTGGATAGGGTGTTCTGACATGTTAGTCCAATCACCTGTGGATTTGATGCCTGTCCCACTTGGCCAATGAAAGCTTCCAGGAAGGACACAGGAGGCTCCATTCAGGCAGTGATGAATACATCCTTGAGAGAGGAACACTTGCTTCCTGCCCTGAAAGCAGCAGTGGTATGTCCCCTCCTCAAGAAGTTATTGCTTGATTTGGTTATTTTAGATAACTATTACCCAGTCTCCAACCATCCCTTTGTGGGGAATGTTGTAGAGAAAGTAGTTGGCTGGCAATTACAAGGAATCCTGGAGGAAATGGATTATATGGATCAGTCAGGATTCAGGCCTGGGTACAGGAAAGAAACTATATTGATGGCCCTATTAGATGACCTATGGCAAGTGGTTTCAGGTGGAAATGTTCTCAACTGAGATGAACTTTTACTAGTCTTGAAAAGAAATTTCCAAAGGGGTCTTAAGAAAACTGTGCTGACATCTCTCAGCTCAGAACATGTGGCCATGCTGTTTTGCCATATGTGTGCAAACTAAGAGCCTAGAATAGCACAGTGTACATGCACAGACTGCTAACTTTCATGATGTACTTGCCTGCCAAAATGCCACCAATGACTTGATGGGGGAAATGAGCAAGTATGAAGATGCGTGACAGTCCAACAGCCAGCAAGAGGAGGAAATAAACCTTAAAGGGCACTGCCTTCATGATCCAGCTGTTGAGGTAAAATGGGAGAAGAAAAATGGCACACCAAATAACTCCATACGTGGATTGAGAACTCTCTCTCTTGCCTCTCCCAAAAGCATACAGCCTTAGAGCTGCCAGGTCCCAAATTACAAAGTGTGTTCAAATTAAGGAAAAACAGGACAAAGGATTTTCTACACATATGTATGCGAGAGATGCCTAGCTAAGGTTGTTCTGCAAATGGAAATTGCAGTTCATTGGGCCTAGAAATACCTTGAGAAGAAGCAGGCATTTCTGCTGCCTTCACTACTGCTGATAAGTTAGTAAAATCTTGATGGGAGCCTGCTCACAACTGCATCAGCTGAATCCAGAGAATCCAGAAGCTCATATTCTCACTCCTTGTCTGCAAGCATTCACTCCTGGATTGCTCCTACTTTAGAGGACTAGTGAGGCCAATTCTACCAACAGAACTGAAAGAATCACAGGAATGTACCAGAAAAGAGCACCTCACTGTTCATCCTTCCTCAAATGCAGGGGTTCCTGTCTGTTTGAAAGCCAAGGGCTTTCCTCTATTTGGAACACTATGTCCAGTTCTGGAAATCTTGTCTCCAAAAAGCAGTATCGTAGCTGGAAAGATTACAGAATCTGCAGCCATAACAATCAAGGGACTGGGGTACCTTCAAAACCAGGGGACAAAAAGATGTCTCTTTTTGTTTTCTGGGGGTGGGGGGGAGGGAACCAGGCACAGATGATAGTAACAGTTCATAAAAAGTTATAACTGACAAATGTGCATAGATTTTGAGGTTGCCTGATAGGAGATGGAGGGATCTGGAAGGAAAAGCCATTGGGACTTTCCCTGCTGTGGTGTCAACCATACAATGTTGTGGCCCTGCTATTCAGTCACAGTGGTGATGGCAGGAGATCTGCATGCAGGGAATTGGAAGAGAGTCAGTGCTTCATACTTCAACAAGAGGCTTTTAAAGGAGTCAATACTGCAGACCAAATCAAGGCCCCAGTGCCTCCACAGCAAGCAGCAGTAGTTTCCCACCATTTTAAGAGACAAAACATTCACAAAGTATAGGGTAAAGCCAAAGGTATGTAGCAGCTGTGACCCTCGGGGCTCGAGACCCAGCTATGACCCCAAAACTTCACTGACTGAGTTTAGGCCAGTGGCTACCTCTCAGCCCAACCTACACTACCTCACTAATGGTGAGAAAAAAATGGGTGGAGAGCAGGCTATCTATATTACTTTAAGCACCAGAAGAAAAGGCAGAATATACGTCCAATCAATCAATCAATCAATCAACCAATCAGACATGATGTATTTGAAAGAAACAATCCATGGCTCCAATCTCAACATAAAAAAGAAATCCAAATCTTTGCCTGGCACATGTGTATGATGTGTCCTTGCCTATTTCGCAACATTACTCCCACCATCACTGTGGTGATAGGGTATGCCCAGTCTTGCTGGAAGCAAAAGCTGGAAGGACATAGATCTGGATCTATTGACAGTTTCCGGGGTGAGTTATTGCAGGTTGAAAAAGGCTCCTGAATCCTATAAAAGTCACAGCAACTCCACAAAAAGTATACTTTTAGAAATCTGCATGATACTCTTAACCAACAGTTCTGACTTAAGGAGAAAAGTCTATATGCTATCTTGTACTCCTTGGAAGAAGATTCATGAAAGAAATGAATATATTAGTATGTAAACAAGCAATTACTGTAAGTCAGAACGGAAGAATTGTCAAGATGACAGCATATACCTTTTGGACTTCTGGGCTATCTGTCTGGTCAGAATGCTTACAACTGGCCACAGGGCTGCACCAGTGATCATACAGTGGCCAGAGGGACTGCCTGCAAAAAAGGAAAAAGAAAAAGAAATAAAATCTCTCTGGTTGCTAATGACTTCATGGAGCCATCCATGTAAAAGAGAAAAAAAGTAAAGGAAAGACATAATTATGTCACATAGTTATCTCTGTTATTAAATTAACTAGTGATCTATAGATAACAGATACCTCTGTTTTCAGATGAACTAGTTATCACATAGTTAATTTGATTACTTGATTTTAATATTATTAATTATTGTCAATGAGATTATCTGATCAATTGTATCCACAGATTTAAGATTAATGAGCACTGTGTTTAAGGAGTAGATATGGAGCCCATCACTTTCAAAAATGTAAATTGAAAGAAAAAAATAGCATGGCAATAGAAAGATATTTAAAAGTACAAGGTAGAAATACCTGAATGCTGTTTTATGTTTAGTAGCACATAAAAGAACTGGTATTGCGTAATTATTTAGAGAAGAGGGTAACAGGAAATGACCCCATGGACTTTCTCATCTGGAGTGCAGAAGTTTTATCAGCTTTCTATGGTTCACTTCCTTCAGAACCTACATTTTTCTAAAATTTAGATTATCAGCTATCCAGTAGAATGCACAATTTTCTTTCTGTAATGTACAGTTCTGTACTTAATATACTTCAAGCATGATGGCAATAATCAAAGAGAAGAGGAGGGATTTTTAAGAAGCTTCTCATGCATAAATTGATGGCTTGTTTGAAAAAAAAAATCTATTAAACAAAGCTTCCTGCAATATCAGGTATGGCTCTTTACCCTTTCTCTGCTTTAAGCATGACCTTTGGTTGGCAGAAGTCATGTGTCACTCAACTGGGGCCACACACCTCCACAGTTAATTCATAATTACCCTACAAAAGCTAACCTAGAAATTATATCAGTCTTTCTCAACCAGTGCTCAATGGCTGGGATTGATGGGAATCGTAGCCTAACGCCTTCAGACAGTAGTGTCAGTGTCCATGGGGAGGCAGGGGAAGAGAGTGATGAAAGCAGCATGATTGCTGGTGATGATTACTGGTGAGGCGATCTTCTGGTCTTTTGTCTCTTTTTAATAGTATGTAGATGCTGTTAATCTCTATGTGTCTGTACCAGCAATCATCACCCAGATAAGCAAAGATTACTGCCAGGCACACAATCAAGCAGCAAACATATGCCAATCAAGGAACTACCAGAGGAGCAAAACAAAACTCCCACCCCTACCAGCACTGGCAAGGCAGGCCACAGCGCATAAACAGAGAGCAAACCCCATCCCATTTTAGCACTGAAGATGTTACCTAGCTGGGTAATGAAACGTTTGCAAGAAAAGAACCAAGCTCAGAGAACCCCAAGGACTCCACATATATATATATATATATATATATATATATATATATATATACACACACACACACACACACATACAGTGTGTGTGTGTGTGTGTGTGTGTGTGTGTGTGTTCATATACAGGGTGTACCAAAAGCTAAGTCACACGGGCAACTTACTATATAAATTACATTAAATGTTCAAATTGGTTGCCATTTTCTTCTAAACACTTCCTTTGAACATTCCCAGGTACAGTAACATTTTCTCTGAAAAAAATAATAATTTATAGAATATATTGTGATTGGCCTATGAGGCCTGACTTTTGGTACAACACACACACACAAACACACACAAACACAAGCATATATCTGCTGGAAGACACATTTTAAAAGAGAAGGACCAGGACAAAAAAAAAAAAATTGGAATTAATTAATCACTGCTTAAAATTAATTGCCTATGAAACAAGGTACCCATTTATAAAAATGATTCCCACTTATATATACCACTCTTTCTCACACAACATTAATCACTCACACACAGAAAAACATTCCACTCCCTCTATGTAGCAAAAACAGCAAAAAAGAAGGAAAGTACAGGAGGAAGGTATGATAAGAAAGGTAGAGTAGTAGAGCCTATACAGCGGAATGTGGATTGTTTTTACACCCCAGCTGTGGAAGTTGTTAATTTAATTTGTACTGATGTTATGTTTTTATTGGTTTGATTGTACAGTATATATATATATATTTGCATTTTTAAATTGTTATAAGCCTCCCAGAGTCATGCAGTTGAGATGGGCAGCTATATAAATTGAAATAAGATGATAAGATAAGATAAGATAAGATAAGATAAGATAAGATAAGATAAGATAAGATAAGAGTAGCTGCCCTGGGAAGTAAGGAAAGAGAAAGCGGGAGGCAAAATTGGATGGAACTGGAGGGAAAGAAAAGGGAGAGAAGTCCTATTGAATGCATCTAAGTATAGTATCAAAAATGAGTAGGAACCTTTTGGACCTTGTGCAAGAACAGCTCTTCTTTGCTACTAATGAAAGCACCAAGTTCCTTTTCATGCTTCCATGCAAGCTGCATGCCCGAAAAAAGATGCCACTCTTTTAAGGGGTCAACTCTTAAAGTAATGCTATCTTTTCTCAGGCATGTGCAGAAGATTGAAAAAACATGTGATTGGTTAGATACATAACAGAGAGATACTGGGCTTGTCCAATGTTTAAAGCACATTTTCAAAAAATTGTTGAAGCGTGCACCATTTGGGGAGTATTACAAAAGGAGTTAACGTTCATTAGGTATGCAGCATGGATGATCTCTGCCCTTCCCAAGTTGACAGACAATAGCTAAAGTTATCTTCAAAGGCATCCATGCAAGAGATATCTGTCCATTTGCTCCTTTTCAGTGTAAGATTGTCCCTTGAATTCATAAACCAGATCAACAGTTGGGAGAAAAAAACCCCTTCAACTTCCAGTCAGATCCAATATTATATTTTTATCTCATCAGGAATTGACAATACCATTTAAGTTCCTCCTTCACTCTCTTCCCCATTTAATTTGTACAAACCAACATACCCAATAGGGTGCTCATATTTTATGGGCTTCAGGATGGCCAGACATTATACAAATTGTAGCCATCCTCACAAAATGGCTGTCATGGGATAGCCTTGCCTATTCACACAATAGCTGCCATGGTGGGCACAGTCAGTCTGAAAACATTGATCTACCCAAACGGAAACTGGTTGAAACTAAAAGCAAAGTAACTGCAGTATTCAAAAACTTTACAGGACAGTATTTTGGGGGTGGGGGAGGGGGTGTTGAAAAACATCAACTTTCCACACTTCTTTTCTCCAACACCCATTTCCTATTGGGCCAGACTACCAACCTGGTCCTGTTTCACAACTGGATGGGAATTGACGGAGAAAAACTTCCTTCTTCTTGGAAAATCCAGATTCAAATATCCACCAGAAGGGCCGTTCCCCAAATAAGAACCTTGGAAATAAGAGGAAGAGGAAGTATATATATAAGAGGAAGAGGAAATATACATACATACATACATACATACGAATAAATGCTAGGAAGTTTAAGTTTACTTGCCACTTTATCTACCAGTTTACAATTGACAACTACTCTTTTATCATTTATAAGGGCAGTTTTATTCATTAATTCATTTGATTTATATACCTCTTTCCTCTAGGACTCAAGGTGACATATATAGCACTCCCTCCTCCAGTATTTCGCTACAACAACAATCCAATGAGGGACATTAGACTGAAAGAATGTGACTGGCCTAACATGACCCAGAGAGCTTTCAGGACTGAAGGTAGACTTGAACACCAGTTTCCCCAGTTCTAGACCAACGCTTCAACCCCTACACCATGCTGACTCTTATTTTAGAGAATGTGGTAATATTCTTCCATATTAGTGTGGCAATTTACTCTAATTTGTTTTCTTACAGCAGAAGGGGTTGGAAGCCTGTCATTTTTGTGAAGGCTGGGTTATCTGCAAGTGGTCATTGTTTTGTTAACTTCTACTGGACTTATTACAGTGAGAACTAGCTCTCATGCCTATATCTAACAGATATGGTAAGAAACAAAGATAACAACATTTTCCAATTAAATCAAAGTCTCCTTCCCATGCTAATGTAGAAGAACTTTATTTGCAAACATCGGAATACACAAAGAGCCCTTCATGTGCCAATGAAATGCACAAACTGCAGATGGGGGGTGACTGCCAGATATATCTGGGCAAGCTATCCTGCATCGCTCTACATCCCATCTGCAATCTTCTTCTAATGCAGTGTTGTCCAAACCTGGCCACTTTAAGATGAGTGGACTTCAACTCCCAGAATTCCCCAGCCAGCCATGCTGGCTGGGGAACTCTGGAAGTTGAAGTCCACTCATCTTAAAGTGGCCAAGTTTGGACAACACTGTTCTAATGCATGGGTGAGGGTCAACTTAACCTTTCCTTCCAAGAAAGCTCTATTCATGTATATACACAAACTTGCAAAATGTTCCAGGTCCTAAAGGCTACTACAGTATTATAAGTCATTCTCCTTCATCGTTCTT
Organism: Python bivittatus; assembly: GCF_059951505.1. Lineage (NCBI taxonomy): Eukaryota > Metazoa > Chordata > Lepidosauria > Squamata > Pythonidae > Python > Python bivittatus. The sequence continues at coordinate 13,550,364 of NW_028277067.1, read as the reverse complement.
AATGGAGCAATTCTAGTCTTCTATATCCTGAACAGAATAAGATCATTTGTTCCAAGAGTGAAGAGTTCCAAATTTGTTCTAAGCTTTGCTATTAATTCCTCTGAGAGCCAAACTTGTATCACTGCTATACAAAACTTCTGCTAAACTTCAGTTAATCAGTGCTAATGGACTGTTGGTTAATAACAAATGAGAGTGCTACTGGCTGCGATTCAAGTCACTCTGTCCCAAGTGCGATATGGGGCTAAGGTGTTACTCTAGAATAGGGGACACCCAAGTTCAAGTCTACCTCTGCCACGGAAATCCACAGGGAGACTTTGAGTGAGTTATTCTTTCTCTGTCCAAGCTATTACATAATGCTGTGGAGATATAAATGAAGTAAGATTCCTCATGTAATGGGCTTCCAAAGGAAAGGCAGGATATAAATCGAACAAATAAATGAAATATTCCAATTCCTTTCGTGTCTGTTTTTCTGCTTCTCCCCACTTTCCAGAATCACTGAACAGATTCATTCTTCTTGGGGTTCTTTAAGTATTTTTCTCACTTTCTCACCGACTTTTCTCACAAGTCAGTTCCCTTATATATTTGATTTTTGTTATGTGAGTGCCATTACAGCCACAAAAGTTATGGCATTCACTATAAATTGTGAAAAAGGATTCTTCCTCTGTATAAATTAGAGGTAGCTCTATAAAATTTCCTTGATGCAAAACAATGTTTAAGTTAAGTTCTGTGTTTAGTTCCTGGATGACTGGCTCTTCCTTCTATATTACAAAAGCTGAATCTACCATTCCCCATCTTACAAAAGCACAGATAGTAAAACTTGTATTGAACTGAAGTTACTGTCTCATTGTGGAATCTGAATTTCCAAATTATACTGCCCTTGTTCCTATGAGTTGTTTCTTGATGCCGAAAATGCAATGGCTAAGTTCCAACCGAAGATATACAATTCACAGGACCAAATCCAGTCTAATTCTGGAACGCTGTCTTTTGACCCTTGTTTTTTCCTCACCATTTAGAGATCAGGTTCAGCCATTCTGAGATTAAGCCCAACCACAGCACTGTCAATCCAACCTTTTTATCCAGCAGGAAGTAGGCAAGAGGGAAATAAATAATGAAGACGCATTTGGGATCGCCGAAAAAGGTTACCCAAAGCCAAAAACTCTCCAATCCAGGCAGAGCAGCCTGAAGCGTTTCAGCAAACTGGACACCGCTAGTGTAAAAGACATCCATGGTGCTGAAGCTGAAACAGATGAGAAGAAGGGTTAGAGTGCTTTTCTGGCAAAATCTTGCTGAGCCAATGCCTTTGCAATGCAGAAATCAAGCAGTTCTGTCGTTCAGGAGATAATTAGACAATTTCCATAGCAATAAAGAAGCAGCACATGATGGTGCAAGTTTTGTTTGTAAGCCAATCTGGCCACCCTTTAGATGTGTGAACTTCAAATCAGATTTTTCAGCAATCGCCATGTCAGAGAGCACTGAAGTTGGGAAAGGACTTGTAAGTCAATGATAAATAGAAGGAAGTTTGTAGCCCAGTGGTCATTTTGTACTGAAACATCTTGCTTGGGAACCTTTCTACTGCATTCTTTTATGGTTGCCTTTTGTGGGCCACAACATCACACTCATCTACTCATGCATGTTTACTCTATTAATAAGCACCCATTACCTCTACCACTCATGTACTGTCATTTAAACCTCCCCTCCTATTATCTCTCCCTGCTTCTCTCTTCTTCTTTCACAGAATAAGAGAGGTACTCAATAATGCCTTATTATTGGGCATTTTCCAATGGATGCTGGAGGTACAGTTAAGCAATGATCAGAGTGCCATTGATTGTATACTCCTGATTCGGGTCATTGAGTCCAATCTTTTCCACCATCCTGGAATCCAAATTAAGATATCCCTGATAACTGCTCAGCCTTTGCTTGAACATATCCACCAGAGAAGAATCCACCATCTTCCTGTGTAATTGTTCCCCTGCTGAACTATTTAAATAGAATCACCCTTCCTATAAAATATGATTTTATCACATTCTGCACTCTCAGATGAAACATTATAAATCCCAGCTTTCTTCAGTGTCAGAAACTTTCAAGTAATTGGAAAATGCTAGCATATGATGCCCTCCCCCAAATATATTATCTTGCTCTGATTTTCTTTTCTCTTAGAAAACAGCAGTTCCAATAAAGATCTGCCAGATTGTGCTTCAAAGCACACCTCCTAAGGAGCAAATGCACAGAAATTAAAATGGCTTTCTTTCTGAATAAAGATTGGTTTGATTTATATTATGCTTTTTCACAGGGACCCACAGCAGTTAAACCAGTTTTTCACAATATCAAATTACATTCTTCAAAGGCTTGTAATTTAAAGGGTTCAAGACTACACTGCACTAATGTTGTGGCACCAGAGCATCTAATTCATTTATTCTCGGCATAAGCAACATCTGCTATATTTTAATAAATTCATGGGATGCAATGAAAAGATGGTAAAATACTTGGAATGTAAATTCAGATTATCAGCATAGGTCTTCAGGAGAACCGTAATGCATGGAAGAATGGAGAAAATAGTTCTGTGAGCACAAGGGGGTCTTTATTTTTAATTTTGCTTAAAGCAAAGGTGGGCAAGCTGCAGCCCCAGGATCCTTAAGCGCATCCCCTCTGACCACACCTTTGAATTTCAGCAGTGTAATAGCCAAAAAATTAGCAGCCCTGTTTACCAGTCTGGCCACCCTTTCAATGTGCTTAACATCACTTTTTTAAAAAACCCACTCCCACCCACCTGCAGAAAACCCACACACACTTCCATGAGTGCAACTTGGGTCATCTAATTTTCATCATCTCACTGCTTACTGCAGTCCTCAGCCCTTCCCAAAATATTGTTTGACCCCACCTCCATCACCAAAAGATTACTCACTCCAGATTTAAAGCAAACATATCCCTTACTCCCATCCAGGGTTGTCTGTGACGGTATAACCAAAGCCGCCATCTTGACTTTTTTTACCATACCATGTGGCACCTCTGTTCCCATCATGGAGTTCCACAAATAACTCAAAGAATCCTAAATTAACAATACAAGACTTCAGGAAAACATGAACTAAATCACATGAACAAGCATTAACTGAAATGGGAAAAAGAACTACAACAGTGTTTCTCAACCGTGGCAACTTTAAGATGTGTAGACTTCAACTCCCAGAGTTCCCCAGCTAGCATGCTGGCTGGGGAATTCTGGGAGTTGAAGTCCACACACCTTAAAGTTGCCAAGGTTGAGAAACACTGAACTACAACATGATGCATGAATAATACCAGTAGTTTAATATGGTTGGAGTCTATACTAAGCATTATGTTTAAAATATTTTTTTAACACTTGTATTTCTTCTTTCTATCCCAAAGATATCCAAAGTGGCTAACAACAGGAACAAATATGTCTTTCTTTTGTTTTTAATTTTTTAAAAAACCAATCAACTGAAATATAAAACAATCAGATTATAAGAAATCTACATATAAAACAGCTTGCAGCAACCAAGAGACTTAAAAGCAGCAAAGGGCAATGAGAGAAATAAAACCATACCAATGAAAGACAGGCATAGAAAAAGCCAGTTAATTAAATGCTCTGGAGAAGATGATTTTTAGTTAGAGTACAGAGTACTTTCTGAGTGCCACCAAGAAGGAAATTCCATTCTAAAATTGGGCCTTGAAACTGTATAGTAGCCTTTTCTAATTTGGTAGCCTGTAAATGTGTAAATATCCATTATCCCCAGCCAGCATGGCTTTATATAAGTTGGAGTCATATCCATCTAGGAATCCCTAGGCTGTGAGAGGCTGCTTTAGAAATTAAAACTAATATCCTGAACTGTACCTTGTTTGTTAATGGGGAGTCCCAGAAAAATATACTACTGTATTCCAAACCGCTAGTTCCAGACAATTGTTTTGTCCCATATTCAATATATTGCAATGATAATAAAAAGTATTTATTTATTTATTGGATTTATATGACCACTTAATTGTTAAACAACTCAACTGTCCAGGGAATACAAAATTTTAAACAGTCATATAGCATACTAATAGATTCACAAAACTCCATAGCCCAGAGCTGCGGGAACAGCCAGGTTGTTATGGCCTTTCTGAAGAACAGCAGGGTTGGGCCATGCAGATCTTGGAAGGAAAACTATTAAAAGTTGTCATCTTGTAGGACTGAGGAAGCGTGCCTTCTCTGCCCGGCCCCACCCTCTGGAACAGCATCGCCCCAGAGATAAGAAACGCTCTGAAAACCAGGTCTGGGGTTGATGTATTGTTGTTTGTGTAGAGCCCCTATTTCGTTTGATTTGTGTTGTTCATAAGATTGTTTTAGTCTGGGCTGTTCATTCGGTTTGATGTTTTATCTGTTTTTAGGGATTTTTCAGTTTTGTATACCACCCCTTCCTTCTCTCTTTCCTTATCTCTGGGGTGATGCTGTTCTGGGGTGGGGTGGGGGACCGGGACAGAGAAGGCATGCTTCCTCAGTACCACAAGACTGGAGTTGGGCGGCTAATAAATTCAAATAAATAATAAATAATAACTGTTCCAGGGGGCTGGAATGGTGGCAGGGGATACATGTTCTTTCAATGAGATCCATGCCAACCCTATTGGATCTTACGGGATGGGCTGTAGAGGGCTACAGACATGGCTTTGAAGGGAAAGTTTCTCCCACTGAAGGAAAGAGTTCCAATAGGAGAGCCTTCCCCAGAAGGTTCCTCCTCATCCTATTTCATCCATTCATGAAAGGATGCTCTGTGTTCTGCCTTCTTGACAGATCAAGGAAAAGCAGATCTGAAAACAGATATTTTCAATAGCTGCCCCAGCCTTGTTTAATATGCAGCCCCGTTAAATCCATATGATCCCCGCACAACTTTTTGCAGAGTAAGAAAGCGCATGATGTTTAAGTGAGCATTTAGAGATCAAGAGTTCTGGCATGGATTGTGCTTAACCCTCACATGTTTTTGCCATCTCTTAGTTTTATATTACTGTTGTTACATCTATTTTACATCTGTTTTTATTTAGATGTTATTTTGAGTGACAAAATAAAGCTCTGTGGCTCCACAAACGTATTTTTCCAGAACAGAGTAAAAAACTTCAAATGTTCTTCTGTCACTTGACAAGCTAAAGATTTCCAACCCAACCATTTCAAAAGCATTCTATGGCTAATGGCATCCGCAGCCTGGAGATTTAAAGACTGGAGAATTAGCAGGATGGAACAGCCTTGTTTTGATACAGATCATCCCTTAGGGTGGTGTTTCTCAACTTTGACAACTTTAAGATGCATGGACTTCAACTCCCAGAATTCCCCAGCAGAGTTGAAGTCCATGCATCTTAAAGTTGCCAAGGTTTAAAAACACTTCCTTGGGGCAACCCAGGTGCACACAGCCAAGATCAAATTGCCACCTGCCATTCTACCATATTAAGTTGATTATCCTACTTGTTCATGCACCATTTAGACATTTGTCTGATCGTGCGTAGAACAGGAAGTGCGGTTGTGTCTCCACAAGGCATCATAACCCAAGAGCCACAAGCATTTGATGCAGACTCTGAAAAGTGAGACATGCATACAAAACTTTTAAGCTTATGCTGACCCTCCACCCAAACCTTTGTATAGGCAGTCTCTGACTCCCCAGTAGTTAAACTGATGGGTATTATAATAAATGCACTTGAGCAGGATCCTCACTTCATCCTTATATATTTTTAGTGCCCAAGTTGTTCCTGATCAAGTTCACAAGTTTCCAAACCATGTTCATTCCTTCCTATTTAATAATACTGTATTTAGCAATCATACAGGGCATTTGAATGTTCCAATTATTTCACAGAGAGTGGCTGTGTTTACACAAGGCCCTGACCACAAAATAGCCAATCGCATGTTAGCTTAGTGTCATATGTTAAGGCAGTTAGGGTTGTGAATTTACTCTCAGTACATTGTTACTTGAGCAAACCATGATTAAATCCTCCACGAGGAAGCATGACATCCTCCCTCGAGGATAGCTGCAGTGTAAAGTTCGGAAAACCCACAAGGCTCTTTGTGATTTTCCCAAATAATTTCAGTTTTGAGAAGAAGTTGAAAAAAAACGCAGAGTGGCATACCTAAAGCATCACAGTTCAAGGGCAACACTTAGCCCAGGAACTTCCTGATTCTTCTAGCGCCGACGGTACCCCGGCGCAGTGATTTCCGGTCCCCAGAAGCCCCTAATTTGGCAAAGCTGAAAAGTCTGCATTAGCCCCTCTCCTCCCCAAAGTACTTCCAGGATTTCTGAGAAAAGAGCTCTCCGGAGGGCAAAGCAACGTAATGCCCTACGGCTCAATGAGACACGCATAGGCTAGATTTAATATCCTTCTTTCTTAAGGATACGAACCGCGATGCTAGAAAATTTTCATATGCTGACTCAACGTATGTTGTATTACCTCCCATAAGGGCACAACAATATATACTAAATAGAGTTTTAAATCTGTATCTTAAGCATCTTAATATTAGAAGGAAGTATTAACCAGCTACTTTTTTCGGCTCCTTTTCCACATTTCCCAAGATCCGTTTCTAAAAGCTCCCTTTCTCTTTGCGTTTTGTCCGCTTTCTTTCACTCCATCGCCCTTCGGTTCACTTACTTTCCCTCCCGTTACCTGCAATTGCCGGCTTCTGCCTGCTTTATTGAATGACCAAACTACATTTCCCAGAAGTCCTAGAGATACGGACTGATCAGTATCCGGCTTGATTACGGGGTGAGTTAAGGGACATTCCCCAGAACTCTCGTAAACTTCAGGTTGCAGTTTTGACTCCAGCGTTGGTGGTTAAGACTGATTTATGTGTATGATACATGGTACGAAATTTTGCTGCCATATGGTGATCACCTGATTTTTGCAACCCCAAAATTTTTAAATACACGGGTCTCAGAAAGCCAAGTCCTTAAAATAAGATTCCACTTTAACGGACTAGTATGTTTGTTAGGATATAATTTTTGATGTTGTGAGCCCTTCTCTCCGTTTCTCACTATCCATTTTTGATTGCCCCATTCATTCATTCATTCACTTATACACACACACACACACACACACACACACACCCCACATACAAAAGGCACTCAAAAGTATCAGGAGGCATTGAAGAGTTTCCCTATGGGGACAGATTACAGCACATTGGTTGGAGCTTTGCAATGTATATAGAAAAACGATGCTTAAGGAGTCATAAAAAGTGGTATATGAAATTACACAGAATATAAAGAAAATAAATATTTTCTTCTCTATGAAGATAAAAGCTCTAATGAAATTAAATGGTAGATTCAGGAGAGGTAAAATGAAGTATATCTTCAAACAGCACATAGCTAAACTCTGAAAGTCATTCCTAGAAGGCCGCCAGTTTGGAAGATTAAAAAAAATAAATGCACAAATCTAAAGATGATAAAACTTTGGAAGACTACATGTCACAGGTTGTATTTATATAACATACTGAAGGACAAACTGGCTAATTGCATTTTAAACCTAACATGTCATGTGACCCCAGATTGTGTGGTTATTCTGTGTTTTAGCATGTTGTGCAAACCCAGAAAATTGGATTAAATAAACCATTTGCCAACTGACTGGAGGTAAGCATGTCATGTGAAAATAGTTCTGATGGCTTTCCCTTCCATTGTTTTTAATACCTGAGGCAGCATTACTTTCAATTCCAGATGCTGGAAATTAGAAACAGGAATAGGTAGATGGATTCTTTGTTCATGGATTAGACTTTGGCTTGATCCAGTAAAACTCCAGTAAGACTCCTCTTATATTCTTCAGTATTTCACCTTCATATTTACTTAAAACTAATATATGTCATTGTTTTATCACACAAAAATGCACCATACATTGTGACTGTTCTCACCGCTAGCATTTGATGCAGTGAAAATTTATTTTCAAGTGCTTTAATATTTTATTCAAGTGCTTTAATATTTTGTTCTGAAGTAGTACATTGCCTCCCCCATCTGTCCCCCTCTAAGTAGCATGGATTGTGTATAAAGTACTGGTGAGTTTTATATGACAGTGATCTCATATAAAATTCTTACTTGCATTTATTTCTGCTTCTTCAGTAGTTGGTTCCAAGGACATGTTTTAAGGAGTAAAAATCTGCTAGGCATTGTAAGACTTCATTTTCTTCAAAAGCATCCATATAATTTCATGAAAAATTTATTTGAATCCCTTTTCTTTCACCTTTGCAAGGCTGACCACTGATGCCTGCTTTGCACCCATTTTCTTTCATCAAAACTACCATATTTGGACTTCAGAAACTGTTGAGGTCAAGATACAGTAGCCCCACTTTCATAAAAAGCCAGAAATTAAGATTAATGTATGCTCCCAAATCTTATTTGTCCAAAATAGGGATTCAATTTTCAGAAAAAATGCAGTCACGTGTTATCTATATTTCTACAAATTCTATATATGCTCTGTATTCGATGATTTTCTAATGTGTTTAGGACTGCTAGCTAGCTAGCTAGCTAGCTAGCTATCTATCTATTTATTTATTTATTTATTTATTTATTAAATTTGTATGCCGCCCATCTCCACCAGTGGGTGACAATTATAGTAGCACCCTATTTTATCCGTAAGTATTTAGGAGGAAATCTATTGAATTGCAACTGATCCTTCAAAATAAATGCCTGTCACTGCCTCCCTGCCTTAGAGACTATCAGGTTTAATGGGATAAATTTTCATGAACTGCATTCTACTTCTACTTCTTTGGACACCTGTGAGCTGTCCAAAAACCTCGGTATAATAAATTAGTTACTGTTTAAGATGCCACAGGAATTTTGTTATCTGTTATCTATCTACCGGGTGATTTGGGGCCAGGCACTCTTTCACAGCCCAACACGACTGTCGCGGGGAAACGCTGGAAGAGAGCCTGCTGCGGTCACCATCTTAAATTCCTGGAGGAAAGACAGGCTATTAACCTGATGAATAAACAATAAACGATCCTAACTTTTTTTCATCCGAACTAAATGCAATTCGATTTATTCCCCCCATCCTAAGGGGCGGTGCATTTTTGACCGTGAGATGGAAGCCCCTGCAAATTTTCCGCGAGTTCGCCTTCCACTCCAGTTTTATTGCGGGTTAAATTTACTCTCGAACAGGCAGTCTGCAATCTTACAACTGAAATGCAGGCACGCTTGGTCGGAAGCAACCTCTACTACTTAGTCCAGTATTCCTCAACCTCGGCAACTTGAAGATGGGTGGACTTCAACTCCCAGAATTCCCCAGCCAGCCATGGAATTCTGGGAGTTGAAGTCCAGCCATCCAAGTTGCCGAGGTTGAGAAATACTGATGTAGTCAGTGAAACTATCTGTCTGTTCAGCGGGTTTAGGATTGAGGCTGCGACGTATCCCCTAGTAGTAAGGCTGAAGTTCTATGCTCATTTATTGAGAACAAGTTCAAGCAAACCTTTAACGGGTTTATTTCAGGGAATATCTGCATAAAATCCCGGCACAAACTAGCTCAATTCACAGGACATTTCGCCGGCTCAGGACCACCCTATTGACGTCCATGCCCCGCCCATTTCCCGGAGCCCCGCCCCCTTTTAACCGGCCCCTGCTCCCCGTCGCGTTCTTTCCGAACGTTGGCATGGGATCCTCGCCCCTCCCTAAGAAGGAACCGCCGAACAGCTAGCCAACCGCCTCTCGCTTTGCGAGGTGACATCACGTGCGTGCGTGGGTGCGGGAGGGGCTGACGTACAGGCGGGGCGCCGTCGCCTTGGCCACTCCTCGTCCTTTTTTTTTTTCCGCCTAGGCTGAAGGAGCCAGGCGGCTAAAAGGGAATTGGCGAACGCACCGGGCCCGGTTTGGCGCGCCGGGATCGGTTTCGGCGCTCCTTTTCCCCGCGCCTTCCCTTCTGCCACTTCGGCGAAGGCTGCAGAGGCGCAGCGGGGGCGCGAAGGGTGCCGCCGCTGCGGCCTGGGCCTGAAACAAGATGGCGGCCCCGGGCGAGTACTTCAGTGTGGGCAGCCAGGTGTCGTGCCGGACTTGCCAGGAGCAGCGGCTGCAAGGCGAGGTGGTGGCTTTTGATTACCCCAGCAAGATGTTGGCGCTCAGTATCCTGACTGGAAGAGGGGAAAGGGCAGGGGAGAGCTCCGGTAGGGCAAGGGGACGCCGGCACTGGGCCTGCGAGGGGGCTGTATGGGAAGGGGGCACGTGAGCTCGCTCAGCTCGATGCCCCTTCGGCAGCTAGAGGCAGTTTGAGGAGCTGTGACAGATTTGGGAAGGCTGGGGCTGCTGCTGGAATGAGCTCTACGTCAAAGACGCCGGAAATCTACCAGCGTGGTTTTGGGGGAAGGGGCCTAATTTTGAAAGAGGAGACTCGACTGAAGGGCTATCTGGGTACTATTTAAGCCAAGCCGTTTTTGTTTGAATATGGAATGAGGAATCTGGAGCAAGAGGTGAACCTGTACAGGAAGGGAGAGCCATTAGGTTAACTTAGTTAAGGAAGGGGAAGTGAATGTAGTGTTAATGGATGGATAAGAGGTGTACACTGAAGCCTAGAAAGTGCTTTCTGGCATCGTAACAGGGCAGCCTGGAAGAAAAATTGGAGGATATGTTAAGACTATCCAATTTATGGAGATAGGGTGAAGGGAAACTGTTTTGAGGAGGAGGCATGGAGGAGGAGTGTGGAGTTTTGTTGAGAGTGAAGTTTTAAGTTAAATCCGAGGAGGGTTGGAGGTAGTGTTGGCTGATAGAAAAGCATCTGAGCTTGACTTGTGAGTAATTCACAGAAAATGTGTATCACTTCACTGCTATTGCAGTCCTCTGGTGGGAGGCTAAGGATGGCTAGTAATACAAATGTATGAATAGTTCTATTTGAAAAGCATTATATGCAAATCAGTATATGTATGTCTTCATTTGCTGTTTATGTAATTGCTTTTGATGTATCTATGAAGTGATAAGTGTATGTATATGTAAATCCTTCCTGAGACTATTCGGTTTGGGATATCTATCAGCTACTTACTGTTATGTGAACTGGAATGCAATTAGAATTGGAAAAAGATTTGTGGCAAAAGAGAAAAGTGCATTTGGGGAGTCTTCAATAGTTACCTCTTACAACTGGTATGGATCTTCACTGAGCACATTCAGGCAGTCATGGCCTGGGCCATAGTTCTTGAATTGAGGAAGAACTCAGAGAACCTAACTTTATGAGTGATGGGGAGGGTTAATAGACCATTTCAGTGTGATATACATTCTAGTAATTGAAAGGCAAGAAGCCAGGCTTGGAATAACATGTCCCAGCAATACAGTGGTCTGTCTGGTATCTTTCTTCACCTTGGCAATGTGTAACGTAGCTGGTATGGCAGCAGGAAGCATTTTTCTTGTTTATTAATATGCCATAGTGAATCTCTGTGGGTTCATGGAGACATGAAAGGGTAACTCCACACCTTCTCTACCTCCCAAGTGCAGACTTCATTTTAACCTGTATGGCTTTAAAAGGATGAACTATTGTAAACAAATTCATGGAGGATAAGGACTATCCATGGTGCTGCAGAGTAGCAGCACAAGATGCTGTTGCAGTCCTCTGGAGGGAGGCTGAAGAAGTGAATCTTTCATCTGATTCAAAAAGCTTGTTCTTCACTTTCTTTTATTAGTGACAATGAAATTAGTGTTCTGGGTGACTTGGCAGCAGCCACATGGATGTATACGACCAGTCCACAGAGATTTTGTGTGTCCTTACAGCAGTTTTACAGCGGGACTGATAAAGCTATTAAGAGAATGAGGATGGGGTGGGGTTTGGTTTAGTTAGCACCTGTTGCTGGATATTTTAAGTGAACCAATCCTGTGTGGATGATTTTGCTTGCAACTATTCTCAGGAGGCAATCCTGATTATATTGGATGTACCATAAACACAAATTCTTCCTTCATAGAGGTGTATCATTCTCTGAGCTGCTGTACAACTTTTGTATGTTTCCTTAATGTTTTTTCCTCAGAATGCCCTTCCTCAAGTGGTAAACCTAACCATGCAGATATCTTGCTTATAAATTTACAGTATGTATCAGAAGTGAACATAATTAATGACCGCACAGAAACACCCCCACCTTTAGCTTCACTCAATGTTAGCAAGGTAAGAATCTTTTGTGAAGATGGGTTTTCAAGTCACTGAAAATATTGAAGGTACATTCACAAACTATTCACCGTATAAACTGTTTCTTGTTTAATTCCAGTTGGCTTTTAAATTGCACCTTGACGTTCTTAACCATGTCTTTTCAGTAGCAACACTGTAAACAGTTTTCAAGTTAATATTTTTTTTCTGGTAAATTACTTGTTCAATATTGCCTAATCCAGGAATTCTCAAACTCTGGTACTGCACTTTTATGAAATGGTGAATGAATTTGTGCAACCCTTATGAATAGATCAAATGATTTCATTTGGGCTTGGGGTTGGCCAAGAAATAAATATACTACTATGTTTCATCATATTTTCTTGACTTTTACCTGCACTACTGGTCAACTTTTCTCTTGCCACCCAACAAAAATATTTTCATTTTGAAAGGCTAGAAATTTAAAATAAGATAAAAATATTGAACTTTGCTAACATGTACACGGCAAGAGACACCCTAAAGGTTATGAATATATCTTATTCTATCTACAATATCTACATTGGAAGTCATAAGCCAGCAGAAGACCACTTGCCAGTCCCAGTACTGATAGATAGTTTAACCATCTTTCACAACTCACTCCGTGGTTTGCTGCCCATTCTTGCTGTGCAAGCCAACTGCAGGCTTGATCAGGCAAAGTGGGAGCAACTTTTGATAGAGCATGTGTTTTGTGGGCACATGTCTAATTGCCTTAAAAATAATTATCCAGTATTCTTCCTCTAAGTTTCTCATTACCCCCAATTTGGGAATCCTTAACCCATAATAATTTTCAGGGCAACATAAAGTACCATAGCTATTGCTTAAAGAATGCATTCTTAATCTTGAGAGTAGTTTACTGTTCAGCTATATCTCATTTCCCTGATGTATTTTAGTTTGACAAAGCAGCCTTCCCTCAATGTTGTATATGATTATAGGTTATAGTGGACTGAATGGGAGAATGCTAGATTCAAGAAAGATGGCTTGCCTTCTTGTTTATCACTGGAATGAGGTTGTCTGTCCCTATCAAGGGCAGTGGGCCAGCTGTTCATTTATCAGGGTTTTTTCCCCGTTTTACCTAAAAGCCTGTCTCCAGTTACTGATTTTAAGGCTCTTCCTTTTCCCATAGAGGATCTAACTTGATTGCCTGGAGTTGGGCGTGATTATATATATGTAAGCATTTTGTAGGAGTAATGGGAGTGAGAAATCTAGTGTTCAGAAGTTCCTCATTTTCTACATCTTACATCTGAGATCTGGAAGGCTGAATAATACACATTTCAGCATATGCACTAAAAGAGTCAAGTAATCTGGCTTTGCATTGGAAATGCAATGAATGGGTTACAAGTATACAGCAGTATTTACAATCATACCAAGTGGGTATTGCATCTTGCAGAAATATTTACTACTATAAGGTCAGCTTACTGCCTTTCAGAGCTTTGGTTTTGGTAGTGCGATTTTGTTAAATGGGTTTGCCTAGAAAAATATAGCTCTCTTATATGCCTGTTGGGACTATATTCCCAGTTAAGTGGCTGCTTTATCTGTCAGAGCCTTCATTGGCACTTGTTAATTGAGTGAAAATATGGAGGTTTGTTGGTGGTGTTTGGTAGCCACATTTTAGTTCTTGCCAAAGAAATAAAACAAATGGATTTAGTTATGGAAAACAGTCCCAAATCTCTTTCCCATCAATAACGCTGTAGGAGGAACATTTTCTACATTTCTTCTAGACCAGTGTTGCCCAAACTTGGCAACTTTAAGATGTATAGATTTCAACTCCTAGAATTCCCCAGCCAGCATCGCTTGGGAATTCTGGGAGTTGAAGTCCACACAAAGTTGCCAAGTTTGAGAAAGACTGGTCTAGATTAAACTTTGGATATTAAATTGGACTATGTCAGCCTGTACTTTGTTTTCCCCTCACCTTTCCCCTTCCTCCCCTCTAATCTTCTTAAAAATACCTGATTGCTTCTCTATTTTAAAATTCTCTGTATTTTACATTGTTTGGAGATTTTTTCACCTAGTTAAAGAGCTTAACTTCATGAGATGGGATTTGTCCCATCTCTTTCACCTAGACTTTATCTTCCTGAATATTCCATTTGAAGATTAAGGTTACTGCATTTCTCATGCACCTTTACAGCTTGCAAACAAAGCACGGACTGAGAAGGAAGAAAAGCTGAGCCAAGCGTATGCAATTAGTGCTGGGGTCTCTTTGGAAGGACAGCAACTATTCCAGACTATACACAAGACGTAAGTAGTAGGAATTTATGCAGATATAATGGTACTAGTAGGTAACTTGTGAGCAGAAATTACTGTGGAATACATTCATCCCTCCCAAGCACTGTGATCCCAGAAAATGCAAATGGACATGAATTCAGTTTTTCTTTCAATTTGCTTGAAAACCAGGAGCTCAGAAATAAACCTGATTTTTTTTTTGCCCACTTTTTGTGATTGAAGTTGAATATGCTAGGTGGATTATTCTAAGTCCAAATAACTTGGGTTGTTATTATGGCTTTTTGGAAGAAAATGATATATGATTATTTGCTGCTGAACTTATGTTGGTGGTGTGAATTTTGCTTCATGAAAGTTTACTTCCTCATTTTTATCTAGCAAACTTGTTTTACATGACTTCGTGCAAGTCACCTCACCCAAAAAAATCCCACTGTATATTCCAGTTATTTTTGAGATACAACAGTACTTACAAAGGGTTTAAATTTATTCAATAATGAAAATAAAAATAATATTGAAACTAGTTTATTGTGAAGAGTGCACAGCTGCTTGTTAAAAGAACCAGCTTACAGCAAAAATCCCTGTTACACTCTTCCTGATTCATTACATGACTCTAATGTTAAATCTGGTTTTTGCAAGTCTAAAGACATTTTGAGTAAAACAGCACAACTTTCAAATGTCATGCTAAGCTATTGTGTGGTTTGTTTGTTTGATTTTGATTTAGCAGTATGTGTAAGTTCTTGTGGTTTATGATTTATGTCTTAGACTTATGTACAAATTTAATCATTTTATTGACAAAACCATAATTTAGGATAATATGTAAATCTGACCTGCATATCTCTACAATTATAAAGTTCAGCATGTACAGATGTTTAGTTGATTGAAAAAGAGGCTAATCTTAATTGAATGTTGTGGACTGATAAAAATAAAATTTAACAGTGGCTTTTTTGTAGGATTATATATATCAAAACACTCAACAAATTCAAGTTATGAGAAACTAGTATGGGAATCTGATTTTTATCCCCCCCCTTCCCCCACATTATGAAATGAAGTTTCCGCTCATCAGTTTTTGTTTTTGCTTAAAATTGGAAGCTTATTACTTACCTGAAGGATGTTTGCATAGATTATTTCAAATAAATGACTAACCTGTGTTGCCAAAAACACTGCTCATTCAATTGAATGCTGATGATATTGAAGATGGCATACATCTTCACACATATATAGAAGACCAGGACCAAGAATTCTACATTCAAATAATATGGACGCAGAGCTTCTGAATAAGCAGAAATCAAATTTGACTATTGGGCCTTACATCCTCCTCCTAAATCTAACTACATGTTTTCAAAATGTCAGAAAGTTACTTTGGAGGATTTGATGCTTTTATGTGACACTGAAGTAGCTCTTACCCATTCAACATATCTCCTGCTACTGCTCTTAGTCTGCCTTGGGGCTACAAACAACTAAAGAAAATTACACATTTTTAATTTCGGAAGACTGATTAGATTGTTTGCTGAATTAGCCACTCTTCTATTTGCAAAACCCTTTCCTTATTTTTCTGGCTTTATTGCATCTGCTCATCAAGTACTGACAGTTGTAACTTTTTTTTTTAGCTTTCTTGTAAGTTCTGACATGCTCAGGGGCCCAATTTCTATGGTGAATCCATGCTGAAATTGCTGTGTAATGTTCAGAAGTACTACTACTTGGGCTAAAAAGGAAGCCATTGGACAGATGGTCACAAGAACAAACAGCACTCTCCTGTTCCCTTTTCCCATTGCAACTCTATGAATTTTCATTAGTGAAACCAATAAATGTTCTCTGTGCTTCCTCCAGTATTAAAGAGTGTAAATGGCAAGAGAAGAATATAGTTGTGATGGAAGAAGTTGTCATTGCCCCTCCATACCAGGTGGAAAACTGTAAAGGCAAAGAAGGGAGCGCCCTAAGTCATGTACGCAAAATAGTAAGTATACAAAGATCAGAGGGCTGTCAGGGAAGAGAGAAGATGCGGGTCAAAAAACAGCTACACAAGCAAGCTTGACCTTGATCACAGAGATTCAAAAGTGAACTTGAACTGAATTCACACATCTTGCTCAGCCATTATATGGCTTGTTTTGATTTTGGCATAGTGTGAGCCAGCCAGTATAATTCATAAATACTGGCTTATACATATTCTGTGAACTCAAACAATTGTGGTTGATTCAATAATGATGCTGTAACAGACTATGGCCACACAATGTATGAATGCAGCCTTCATATGTGCCTCAAGCAATAACTGTTTTCTTTAAATTAAATATCTGATCAAACAAGAGGCAAGTTAAAATCCAGATGATTAAAGTTGTAGTTGTAGTACAGAATGGAACTTCACAATGCTGCAGTAGCAGAGCTATAATGAGAAATGTCTGTGTGTTCTATTTGAAGTTTTATATAGGGACGTGTTCTGTATGTCAAAAAACGTAATGCTAGTATGTAATCCCTTGGCACAATTTCCCCAATATTCTTTAATATTTGTAGTGGAACAAAGACATTCTGTGTTATTAATTAAGGTAAATGCCTTGTTCTTTTGTTTAGGTGTTGTGTTTTCTTCCTTTAAAGAAAAAAAAAATCTTGACCGCCTGTTATTGTTCATCAATGACCCTCAAATTCAAACTGTGCTGTAAATCATCTTGTTGCAATCAACATTTCCAACCTCATGAACCACTACTTTCCATGAGCATACCAACAGTCCCACTGTCTAAGACAAGTGCTAACTTCCTTGCCTCCTCCTTCTCCATCCAGGTCGAGAAACATTTTAGAGATGTCGAAAGCCAAAAGGTGATGCAGCGTTCACAAGTCCAGCCAACACAGAAGGAAAGCGCCCTCTCATCCTGAGTCCCGCCTGCCCTTCCTGGTTGCGACAGATTGCTCCTGCGGGGGGTGGGGGTGGGGGGAAACCCTTCGAACACGCAGCAGCAGATGACACAGACTTCTTCAAAAGAGGTCAGGGGAGGGCAGGGGGGATCCACTTCTATGTCGTGGCTACCCTGTAATGATGGGACCCACAGCTTCTGAACTTTAGACTTCAAAGACAAAAACAAGAGAATAATTTAAAAACTCATTCATTACTTGACTAACAGACTCTTTACTTTTTGCCCACCAGGTTTCCCCCCTAGAACAGTCAGCTGTCTTGTATTTGAGGTTTTTCTCCCTCCCAGATTTTTTTTCTGCTTTACTGAAATCAATTCCATGCGACCCCTGTTCCTGCTGTATGCTAGGAGAATTCAGCTCCCTAGTTGTCCTATTAAAAAGAAAAAAGAATAGAGGAAACAGAAAGTAATGAGCTGACTGTGGTGATGTAATTGGGACTTTTCTGTGACTGGCGATCTCATTTTGGTTTTTGTTTGCACAGGGCAAGGCTTGAATTAGCCTTATTTTTCTTATCTCGAAATATATATATAATAAATATATATATATATAAAATATCCTTTAAATATTTTTCTGCTTCTTGCAGTACTCAGAATTGGGATCATGGCAGAAAAAAAAAATCCATGCTTGTTAACAATCAAGCCTTCTGCAGTTGGTATTTTTAGGTATAATTCAGAAGAACAGATGTCTGCTGAAGCTTGGACTTCAGTGGGCCACACCCTATTGAAAATGCATACCTAGGGTACAAGGTTCTCCCATTTGGTCTTTCCACAAGTTTTATCTTGTACATTATATTGCCACAAATCTGAGCTCTGCTAATACCACTGGATTAGAAACTGCTAACCAACACTACAGATCATACTGTTAGAATCATTCTAACTTCAGAGGCATGAAAACTAGATTTCATAGCTTCCTCTTGGTCATGTACTGTTCTACTGACCACAGCAAAGCACACCAGGATTTTCTGTAGTAAGGGTTGCTCGGGTGAAACATAGGAGGAACAATCTGTATATTGTCCGTAGTGACCTAGCTGGGGCTGGGGAGGGGCATGAAGGTTTGGGCTGAATTCACATATGATTGTGCTCAGTCCTGCATTGGCCTTTTGTCCATGGAAATAAAGCATCTGAACTGGCAGGATAATAGAACAGCCTCAGTGGGATTTTCCCCTGCAGCATAGTAAAAGCATCCTTCCAGTGGCGTACAGCTGTGTCCATGGGCATCTGCAGGGGGGCAAAGAAGCAAATAACGTGTGTGTTCTGGTACAAATGATGCACCTCGTGTACCTGTATAAGATGTCATGATGCAAGTATATCATCTGTATGTCACATGACATGTTTTGACATCATGGCTTATTATGGATAGTGCTGTCTGCATAACTCTTAAAAGGACAGGTTACTTCAGCTTCTCTGTTTGAATATGTTGGAGATCAGAGGCAGTAGCTGTAGTTCTGGGAATCCAAGCATAATATAATAAAATAATCTCCTGGCGGGGGGGGGCTATAGGGTCACTTGGAGACACTGGCCAAAAAGTAGTATTCCTGTCCATAACTCTGCTGTACAGCTCTCAACTAAATTGTCAAAATGTTCAGCATTTGTATGATTTGCTTCTCCTGGACTTGCTGCTCTCAGGGTCCTTGATAAGTATCCTTGGTTTGGAAATACATTTTTGGCAGATATATGGGATATAAAGTTAAACTTAACAGAGGATGGGGGGTTGTGGTTGGGTTGGTTTTTTTTTTTTTTTTTTGCTATGATCTCTTCTCCCCTTTCCCCTTTTTTGTTATTTTTAAAAGGATGAAATTTTAAATAATTCAAGCCCTGCCTTTCAGAATGGAGGGATTTTTTTTTAGTATTGTCTAGCAAAACCAATAAAAACCCAGAATTTTTTTAACCATCAAACAAGCATTTGTGTTGGTGGGTTTGTGTCTTTAAAGGTGCAGGTAGAAGATGTTGGAGGAAGGAAGGATTCTACAGAGAATTGGAAAACAACATGCCATACTGTTTGTTGAATTGGAGGACACATGAGGATACACAGTTGGACGTTCTGTGCAAACTGGCATGCCAACTTGTGCACTCTGATATGTTCTGTTGGGTGTGCCCATTTTACACATTTCTCCATCACTTCTATATTTCCATGAATGAGATATGTTGCGGGATATTTTTGTAAAACGTGTGAGTTAATATTTTTGATGGTTGCAAGACAGTGCAACTTTAATGTAATATGGATGGAAAGCAGAAAAGAAAAGCTTTACAATACAAACCAAACCCTATGCATTTATTCTCCAGGACAAGCACTGAAATGATATGGTGGAGTTATATAAATTTCTCTGCACATCATATAGGTAACTTCTCATGTTGACAAAGTACCTCAAGACATTCTAGTTAGAAAATTAGAATGAAGTGAAGTGGATATGTAGCTGGCTCAAAAATTATACTCAAAAGTGTTCGTGAATGGTTACTTGTTAAACTGGGGTGAAGTGGCACAATTAGGGATATTATATTCAACTTCTATTAGCCACTTGAATGAAGAGGTATAGGGAATGCTAATCATATTTGCAGATGATACAAAAATGAGAATCCCACAAGACAGACAAATGTTTTTGATAAGTTAGAGAAGCAAGCTAGAAATACTAAAATGAGAGAAGTGTGGAGTTCTTGGGAAATTCAAAGATGGAATAGCTGGCTACATAGTAGTACTTAACTGCAACGTGAATATGAATCAGTGGTGTAACGTGACTGCAAAGCAATACATTTTATGTTGTATCAGCAGAAATATTTCCAAATCATAAGAGGTAATTGTTTTGTTTTACCCTGCTTTGGTTGGACTCTACCTTGAGTACTGTGTCTAGTTCTGGGCACCATATTTTAAGAATTCAGAGAACTGGAACGCATTCAGGGAAGGGCAGTGATGATCAGGGATTTAGAAAATAATCCTATGAAGAGAAGTTGGAGGAATGTTTGTCCTGAGAAAGGTGCAAGCAATAAGCACTCTTTATGGTTGAAAGGATGCCGTCCAGAAGAATATCAAGACCTGTTTCCTGTCATTCTAGAGTGCAGGACATTAAATAATGAAATTGTGTTACAGGAAGGCAGATTCCAACCAAATGTTTTTAAAAATTTACCAGCAACTTGACAGTAGAGTGAATTATCCAGAATAGTGATGCACCCTCCTCTCTGGATGTGTTCCAGTGGGGCTAGACAGACATTTTTCTGGGATGTTTTAATTTGGATTCCTGGGTAGAGCAGGGGCTTGGATTCAATTGCCTTGCTGGCCTCTTCCAGCTCTATGATTCTATGTTGGGGCTTCCATATGAAGTGCATAGTAGTTTATTTCCTTTTGGATCTGTATACTGCCTTTTGGCTAACAGACAATCAATGCATTTTTAAAAAATCTATTATTTTCTTTAAAGCCACGTAAATAGCTATTAGTTGTGCCTGCTTGTCTATGGCATAGTTTGTCTTAGCTCTCCAAACTTGAGGTTGGTTTGGTTTAAGAAAGATGCTCTATCTGGGTAAAAAAGAAGAGTGTGAATAAGTTGTAAAAACATAAGGGATTGCCCTGCCTTCTGGCTCTCCTGCTACTGATTTTGGCATTATATATTGCTGCTGGCATATAGATCTTGGAAGAATGTGTCAATAGAGAAAACTTGCATACACCCAGGGTTTAATCTAGCAATGATAACTGAAATGGTTTGTGCACTGTAATCAGGTGAGTAAAAACAAATTTGATAAACATATAAAATTGAAGTAGGCCGGAAATGCCCAACAATATATAAGACAAACATAAGTTTACAATTGTTCGTGGTAAGTATTCAGTGTTGTGTTATTTGTGCTCTCCCAATCATCGAAACAACAAGAATACTAGATAGTCTTACTTAGATGGCCTAGCATTTGGGTGCAGGTGATAACGCATTTTCAGACTTTAGAATACCCAGGAATCTGATCTCTTCCTCTTTTCCAGAAAACAATTGAGACTGATCCTCCAGCTGTTCAAAGGGGGGCAGCAGAACACATCCCTGTGAACAGAGACCTAACAGATTTAAGTCCAGTTCCAAGCCATTAAACTACTGTTTTGTAGTCAAGAGCTATAGCTTGAGATGTTTTCCTTAGATGTTTGCAGTATAGAAATGAAAGTTAATTTTAAATTGTATATAGTTACAAGAGGTAAGTGAATATTAAGTAGTAAAAACAATAAAAGAGGAGAGAATCCTGCCATGGGATACAAAAAATTCATATTAACATGTGAATCTTGATTTTTTTCCAAGGTAAATGCTTATTTTCCCCAACTATGGTGGCTTCTTGAATAGGGTCTGAAAAACTTTTCATGGTCTGAAAGGCTGTAGTTCTTCCTGTTTTTCCCTTTGTGAACTAAATAGATCATTTTTCCCCTAAAGCTTATTATAAAATGCCACACATAAACTCACCACTTAAAAACGTACATGGGTCAGCCTAACATTTGGGATGGTGAAACTTCAGACAACAGCTGAACTGAATTGAGCCAAAATGCTCCATTCCTCCTATATAGCCTGGCCACTGTCCAGAATCTGGTGGTAGGTTGCAGTTCAGCTGTTAGTCCTGTGAGGTAGATCAGATCAAGAAACCGATTCTGCAGGAAGACTATAACTACTTAATCAAGATAGGCTGTAGTAACAGAATCTTGCAAGTTGGCCTCTCATATACCCCCACTGAGTCAGAGAGGAGCCACCCTAAGCCTCTTCCTAATACTACCTTTTTTCCCCAGCGCTTAAGGAATGCTTCTGCCCTTGTTTCTGTAATGGCATCTGAATATTCCCTTCAAGGCCATTTCAATGGCTCTGTACACCAGCAAAGCAAAATGAAAGAATAACACGTAGAATAAATAAAACACGGAATAATAAACAAGGTGACATGTACTGAAGGCATTTAAGAAACCAAATTCAGTTGCTGATGGAGATGGGAATCTCTCATTTTACCTTGAATCATAACTTCTCACAAGATAAGGTCATGTGCTGGACAAAGCTCTTGAGATATAGAAAATTACAGGAGAAGGAGATTAGATTGAAGAAAAGGTATGGAGAATAGATAGAGCAAACTGAAATAAGAGCCAGTTTGGTGTAGTGGTTAAGGTGCTGGTCTAGAAACCAGGAGCCTGTTAACTAAATTAACTCTTAACTAAGCCCCCCCCCCCCTTTAGGTATGAAAGCCGGCTGGATGACTTTGGGCCAGTCGCTCAGCCCAACTCACCTCACAGGTTTGCTGTTGTGGGGAAAATAGGCAGGAGTATTAGGTATGTTTGCTGCCTTGAGTTATATATAAAAACGGTGAATAATAATCAGCAAGTAAAGTGGTTTGTAGCAAGCCTCATTGCAGCAAGATTCGTCATTGCAAGCCCGAGCGTTACGAAGCTCCCACAGTGACAAAGACGAGGAAGGCACCAAAAGAGGCAAAGATTCAGTGGATGGATTGTGTTTGCAGGGCTAGTCCAGAGCTAATCTATCAGAACAAGGGTGGTATTTCAGTCAGCAGTTTTGATAGCTCACAGTACAGTACACCTTTTGATACGTATCGAGGGACAATCCAAAAGCTGTTGGGGTTTCTTAGTAGCTAAAATTTCCCACTGCAGGAATGCAGAGAATGTAAACAGGCAGTGCCGCTTACAAGTGAGTGTGTAAAGCAAAATGAAAATTTATTGTTACACAGAAAAAAATGCATGAAGCAAAGGTGCTGGATTTGAATTCAGGGAGGATTCAAGTTTTAGACTGTCAGCTGTTTGTAATGGCTACTGCTTTGAGTTTTAATAAAGATTTGGTCTAGACTTGATATATCAAGATAATGGAAAACAAGTTGTGCCTGCAAAGAACCAGCGTAATCAGGATCTTGCCGGGCATGGGATGCCCAAAAATTATCAATCAGCCTTTGCAACTTGGTGATTCTTGATATGTTGGACTGGGATTGTATCATCCCCAATGTCCTTTCTGGTTGGGATGATGGTAGAAGTAGTTTGACTTGCCTGGAAGACTCTAGACCAGACAGACTCCAGCGCAAGGAGAATTCAGCTTTTGTTGTTTCTATTTTAATTCTCGCAATACAACTTGCAGGTTAGGGCTGAATGTGACAGAGTTTCAAATATACACATCATTTTTTAGTTTGTTTTTTGGCACAATACTATTCTGTGTTCAGTTCTGTAGCATGTTTAGCCAAATAAATGATTGGATCTCTTATTGGGGCCCAAAAACAAAAAGGGAACAAAACAGGCAAGTTGTCTTGAGCAATACATCAGCTTCCTAGTTTTGTTCAAGCGTAGCTGCAAACATTTTAAACAAGAAGCATTGAAGCAAAGTAAAAAGTATATTCCAAAGAAAGGCTCAGATGAGAAGATAATGCTTTTGGGAAACTTGATGGATTCTAGGGCAAGGAGTTTTTCTGCATTTCTATCTGTGTCCTATGACAGCCTATGACTAAGGCCCTGCAGAACAGTGAAGTTTTTAGTCTTCCTAAACATTAACAGGGTGAGGGGCCAACCTGACCTTGGGGGTCCAGCTGTTCCAGAGAGAGGGAGCTGCTACCAGAAATGCATCCTTCAGCTTCCTGCCCCACAATCTCAAGAGTTTGGTACCCATAACATTCCCTTCCTGCTGGCACATTTTGGGTAAGCAGTTTCAGCCAGAGAACACAGTCCCAAAGACAACAAGAAGCTGAGCATTTATAGATGCTTCTTGTTTACAAGAATGCAGTTAATTAGTTAATAATGCAGGGTTATTAAGGGAACCCCTTTTTCAGACTAATGCATATTGCTTTACTTAGTACAAGATGTGATAAGCTCGCTCTGTTGTGCCTGTAACCCTTCTTATTAAGTATGATAGGCCAAAGTTACATGGCACCACAGGCCAAAGTCTACAAGCCACAGGTCAAAATAACAGCCCATGGCATCACAGGCCATTTCAAGCTTCAACAGTTGGCATTATCAAGCAGCTGCCAATGGCCCAATCCATCCAGACAGGTTACCTCTGATGTAAATGACCCAAGCACAGTGCCCCTCTCAGCACCTAGTTCTGGGTGACTCTGTCTCACTTTTTAAATTTCACCTGCCTGCCACCCACAAGGCACAAAGTGGGATGCCATCACTGCAGAGAAGTTCATCTTGGAGATGCCGTCTCCACTGAAAGTTGTCATCAAATATCCTGGTTAGACATTAGTTTGGGTTCACACTACCACAGTCCAAGGAAGAAATAAAGCTTTTTAAATTTAAAGCTGTCAGCTCAAATACTGGAATGAAGTGAGAATAAATTTCCTCTAAAAAGGAGAAGATACAAAGCCTGTGAATAGATGATGATTTCCACACTTTGGCACCATACATAATGTCCATGTTTTGAGGATGTCTAAAAGTGGTTACCCTAAAGGATCTTACATAGTTTATAACAGTATTTGAAGTTATGACAAAACTCAACCTTGTTGACTTGTGGCTGATTCAATCTCATGGAATTAGATGCCAAGATATCTTAATATACTATATCAATATGATCAGTTTCTGTTCTAAAGAAGTATTTCTTCACATAACAGATCTGCTCTGTGAAATAAATACAAGGTGACCCACTCTTCATTGTTCCCTTGATACTAAGTGTAAAACCTGGTGGGCAATTGATCCATTTCCATATTAATATATGTATGTACATTCAGAGTCAAAATTACAGAGAACATGAAAACTGAAATGCTTTTGTCCATACAGCTTGTTGACATCTCTGTTTCTACTAGACATAAGTGCCCCCATGTGGGGGATCTAAGCTGCTGCTTTATTTGCAGGTATACCACGCAAACAATTCACATTCATCCTAACCCTGCAGGACAGAGGCAGGGGAATCCATTCAACAAATCTTCATCTTTTTGTCTTTTATGAATGGCCTTCCTTATTTTCTCCTCCACTGAGAAGGAGATTGACATAATAATGGCATTGTTGTGTAATGTTCTTGTCAGATACCACAGAATTCATAAAATGTGTGACAACTTTGAATGGGAACACTTTTGACAGTAGATCACCCCTTCTTGTTAGGATTCACAGAACTGGCAGTCCTGGAACATCTTACAGGAACATTGGATGTTGCCTAAAAAGAGGTGAATGAATAGGGAGAATTATATATTACAGTTAAAAATTGCCAGGTTGTGTTATGGTCTTTTCTTTCCCCTTCCATTTCTTTATAGAAAGTTGAACACATATGCTGTATAATTTTTCCTGCATCTTCTTAGGACTTGCAACTGGTAGCTGCTTTATCTGGAGTCAGACTAGTAGACTAAAATTGGTGCTTTGTGGTTCAATGTTTGTGAGAACCCAGCCATTGTTTTAGTATAATGTGTGAATCAGCCCATCAGGTTAAGCCACAATATGATGTATCTGGGGGCAGGGGGTAATCCCTTGGCCATTCTGCAAACACAGCAAGTGTGTCTTGTCAACTTGATTGACAAATCCAGCACCACAAACATGTTTTCTTCTGTCTTCTAGAAGCATCTACAGCAGTGTTTCTCAACTTTGGCAACTTTAAGAAGTGTGGACTTCAACTCCCAGAATTCCCCAGCCAACATTCTGGAAGTTGAAGTCCACATATCTTAAAGCTGCCAAGGTTGAGAAACACTGCATTTTTCTGCAGGGTAACTAAACGCTTAAAACTTAAAAGAAAGAGTGGCAGAAGATGTGTCCATTCCTGGTAAAGGGGAAGGGAGAGTGAGGAAGAGAATGATCCAAGGGAATGTGCTGGGTAGATGGGGAGAGTTTGAGAGAGAAAGGGAATGGCTGTGTTCATAAACCAACCTTAACCTGATCACTGAATTAACCAATCTTCTGAATTTCCACAGTATATTGATGCTTAAACAAGCCAAACAAACTGGATTCACACAACTCGTTAAGGCACAAAACAAAACTTAACCATATGCTTGTAATGTTGTGCACAGATCTTAAACTGACCTGGTTAAGCATGTTGTATGAATCCAATCAGGAAGTGCTAAAGAGAGGAAAATGAAGGGGGGGGGGGTATAGGAGAGTGGGGTCCCCTGGAGCATTTTGCTCAGAGCTCTATTGCGATGCTCCTCCATTGGACGAATTTGTTTCCCTTTGAAGTAAAGAGTTTGCCATTTCAGGAAGTTGATTTCTATAGTAATTTCGGACTTTCTGACAGAGTGTAGAGTTCTGTACAGATAGGAGAGTGACCTGGAGTGGCATGTAACATATCTGCCTGTTCAAGGATCCTTCTCTGTGTTATTCCTTAATTGAACAAAGCTATTATTAGCTGGACAGCAAGGAGCTTTTAATAATAGACAAGGTGCCATGGGGATGATTTTACCTTCATGGCATAGGGACTCAGGTGTTGAATGACTGAAATATGATGCTTTCCCATGGAGTATGGCAGCTTCATGAATTAGGAAAAGGTATAAGCTGCTCAATTGGCAGGGGGCGGGGGGAGAACTTGTATCAACAGAAAGTAGAGACCTCAAAAGCTGACTTCTTCTGTAGGCTGGAATTGGAGGCTTTTTTGGCTACGTATATGTTTTTTGAGTTCATAAGAAGTCCAAGGCTCTCTTTTCCCCCCAAATGATAAAGCTACATTCTTGTCAATGGTTTCCTCATGTGTATGATTATAACAATGACAATTGATGTCTATTTGGCACAATGGGCTTGGAGTACCTGCTGGTATCTCCCTTCTGCAGTTGGGTGGTGCTACCTATGCAACTGAACTTCATTTCTGAATATTGAAAGCAAAGGCCTGATTAGGTTTTGGAAGATGCTCCTAACTATCTTAACTACCAGAACTAGGGGCCTATTAAAGCAGCCTTCTCCAATCTGGCATATTTCAGATGTGTTGAAACTGCACCCGTATACTCACACCTGGAGATGCTACCTGGGGAATTATGAGGGCCAAAATCCAACATCTCTGGCCTGTTGTCAGCACTGCACGGTAGACTGGACCAGGAAACCAACTCCCCAGGAAGACTAGAATTATATGCTATAGTCACAGAACCTTGCAAATCTGCTTGGGCTTTTCTCCCTCTTATATCCCAGTGAGTCAGGGAGGAGCTCGCCTGAGTCTCTTCTTATCTCTGTCTCCTTTCCCAGGACTTAACAGGATTTAAGGGATGCTTCTGCCTTTATTGTTGACTTAACAGATTCTAGATATTTGCTTCAAGGTCATCTCCCTGGCTCTCTACAACTGTGCATAGTTGTGGAATACTGTACTATCAACTAAATGCACTTTGCAATCTTGCAGATAGCATAAACTCTGATACCCAACATTATTACCATATATATTCATTCAATCATGTCCGATTCTCAGAGACTGCCTGGACAAGTCTCTGTAGTTTTCTTGGCAAGGTTTTTCAGAAGTAGTTTGCCGTTACCTCCTTCCTAGGGCTGAGAGAGAGAGAGACTGGCCCAAGGTCACCCAGAGGGCTTGTGTCTAGGTGGAACTAGAACTCACAGTCTCCTGGTTTCTAGCCTAATGCCTTAACCACTACACCAAACTGGCGCAACCTTATAAATAGAGATTAATAAATCTGCATCATATAATTATAATAATAGTAATAAAAAGAGAAAGAACTGGAGAAAATCACAAAATACAAAGACCTGCAAATAGAAGTAGAACGACTATGGCAAAAGAAAGCAAAGATAGTACCAATAGTAAGAGGTGCCTTGGGTGCAATCCCAAGACATCTGGAGCACCACTTGAAGACCATCAGCACTGACAAAATCACAATCAATTGCAAAAGGCAGATTTACTTGGAACAGCTTACATCCTGCAATGATACCTTTAACACCATCAAACAACAACATCTGCCTATCCCAGGTCCTTGGGAAGGACTTGATAAGTGTATAAAAATTCCAAATCCAGTCTAAACTTCTGGCTGACTGTGCAACCAATCGTAATACTTTACTAAACTGATTAACATCAAATAAGCTTAGTATGATGTGTGAATGTAGCCACTGGGTTTTTATCTGATTTAGTTAACTGGGAACTCAGCCTTTGGCATACACATACTTGCTAAATGATGCCTTCTCCCCACATATGTCACTTCTGTCAACCCAGGCTTGCTTTTTTCTTCTCTGTCCAAAGTACAATGTCTGCAATGAGATTTGCATTGTCCAAAGTACAATGTCTGCAATGAGATTTTCTCAGGCCAACTCACTTGATCACTTGTGAAGATGGCAACAGACCAGCCAGGCACTGTAATCCCAAATGGAGATTAGAAATTGGCAGTATCTTTTCAGCACTAGAAAGCAATTTGGTCTCACTTGGCTTTCTGGTTTTCAGCTGACGAGAATTAGTGTCAGAGAGTGATGGGGAAGGAGCCAAGGCCAGCATGAAACAATGATTGAAACCAAGTGCTGAGTGCCTTCTTGGTGGACCATCACAAGATGCTATGATTTCTCTAGGAGCTGGGAAAGATACTCATGAGTTTTGCCTGTAGTAAGTGGGAAAAATAATTTGCGCATGTGTAGAAAGGGAGAAGTTGGTTGGTGGTTTACTCTGTAGATGACTGTCTTTGATATGCCAGTTGTAATACAGCTAAATAACTATAGTCTCTAATTGTAATCTTATATTCCCCACTTTGTTAGATATTAATGCATTTAGCCTAGTATATTGCTGAATCCAGGCTAAAGTTAGTTGTATTTAATTCCCAAGATAGTTTAATTTAATTTTGTCTAAATTTTCACATTAATTTCTGTGTAAGTGTACCTAATTTCATCTAGAAAACAGCTTTATCCTCCGGGATAACCTTGCTGGTTGGGAATTTTGGGATTTGTAATCTCAAACTATCGGAAGTTTGGCGGGCTGAGGATGACCAATCTAGAGTCATCTGTGCTTTAGAATTTATCAAATGCTGACCTCTATTCCTTCTGATTTTGCAACATTCCTCACCAACAGCTGCATATTTGCTCCTCTTTAATGACTTCCCTATACGGTAAGAGCAGAGTTTTGCAGGTGGATATATGGAACCAGGTGTGCAAAAACCTAGTAGGGAGGGAAGGGAGCATGAGTTTTCTATGACTGCCTTCACATTACATGCCTTTCTGGTTACCAAGTTAATTCATTAGTCAATTATGTGAATACATCTGTTAGATCTTTATCTGACCTGGCAGTGCATTTTGTGAACATAGCTAGCAGTGAGAATCAAAGCCTCAACAGCTATCCAACTCAGGGCCAAACTACACATTACACAAAACTTCTCTGATAAACCCACTGCATTTATGTCAGGAAATTGGTGCATTAAGAAATGATTAGGCAGCTCCTTCAACCATCTGCTGCTTGACTTTCAGCTGCTTTCTTCCAAAGTTGCTGTTCAAAATAAATTAGGTTTGCCATTTCTAGGCTGCAAAAATCTAGACAACCATGAAATGGCAGCAAAGAGATACCGAAAAGTCTTTGCTGTATAATCTGAGAGGATCTCTGTCAATGGCTGAAATCACACTTAGCATTAAGCCATCACTTGTTTAATGAGCCACAACTGGTTGAGTTTATACATCTACTAAGCCATAAAATAAGATTTGTAAAATAGTAGCTGAGTTTGGATAACACACAAAAAACCCCATTATGGTACAGTGTCATATGATACTTTATTCTAAAATATTCTAAGCTGTCTAAAGGCTTTTCCTCCAAAATTCAGAAAAGAACATTATACAACCTTATTAACTGATACTGCTGGTGCTGGTCAAAAGGTTTTGAAATGCAGGGGTGTTCATCTGCAAGGTGATCTGAAATCTGGCCATTGGCTTTTCACTTCCTAGACATGCTGCTTTGACTGGTTTCACACATGCCATTAACCATACTTTAACACTGGTTTCTTACAATAAAACAATACAATGCATTTTTATTGATTAGTCATCTGACCATATCAAAAACTACAAAAACAGTACAGAAAAACCAGTAGGACATATTCATAATAAATTGTTACCCCTGAATAAATCATAACTGGCTAACTATGCACACTCATTAAGCTATCAACCATGGCAAATCCTAATAGCATGGTTCACATAACCTAATAAGCCAAAACCAAACCACATCATGACTGAGCCAAAGGCATCTGGTACAAACTAAGAGGCCAGGGTAATATGACATCATGCAAAGGACACAGATTTTGGAATGTCCATAATTTGTGGAATGTTGTCATGGTGCTTGGGTGGTCACTTGCCCCTCCCACCCCTTCCTATAGATGCCACGGAGTAAGCATAGGGTATGAAACAAGCTTTTATTTACTAAATTTCTATCCTGCCTTTATTTATTGCAACTCAAGGCAGTGTGCGTGATGCTCCTACCTCCTATTTTCCCTACAACCACCACCCTGTGAGGTACATTGGGATGAGAGACAGGGATATTATTAGCCTTGATGGCAGTGTGACTGCCTCTGAGGGCCATCTCTGGGAGACTATTGGGCTTCCTTTGGTACGTGGATGGCCACTGGGAGAACGGACTACTGGACCAGATGTACTGTAGATGGACCAGGGTACTGCTGATATTCTTATGATTGGCCCAAAGTCACCCAGACAGCTTCCATGCCTAAGAGAAGACTAGAGCTCACAGTCTCCCAAAGTCTAGTCCAGCAACTTAACTACTAGACCAAACTGGCTTTCAACTATATATTGTATATATTGTCAATTATATACCACTGGCCCTTAATTTATAATCATATAGGTACAGTTCCTCCGTGGTTAAGAAAGTTAATTTCAGTGGAAATGGCTCCTTAAGACTGCATACGTCCTAGGCCATATTCCCACCCTCTACTGAAATTAATTGGGCAAATTTTGCCTGCATAATGCCCTATTTGATATTTTGTTTTAATATTATCCCTGCCTAAACTTTTAAGAGCAACCGGTCTTTGTCTCTGGCACATTTCCTGTTCTGCTACAAAACTATAAGAGGCATTTTTAGAATTAAAAGTGTTAAACAACCTAAATATAGAAGAACAAAGATAAGGGTTTTAGCTGCCTCTGTTATTGGTCACTCCTATTCCTTGAATTAATCCAAGGAGCAGCTACTGCACTAGAAGTGTTGAACAGTTTACCTCTGGGCATTGAGGGAGGGGGCTAAGTGCATTTTTTAATCTGTTTCTCATGTTTGGGATAGGAAATGCACAGAATAGATGTAGAGGGAAATCTTTTTTTGCTCCTGCTGGATCTGCTGTAGGTCTGCTTTTGTATATTCACGTTGAGGGTCAGACTGCAGGCCACCATAATCATGCTTCTAGAGTAACTGCAGCTTTTCTTTTTATTCTAAGTCCTTCTCTGGATCACTATCTTATTCCAGATTTGTTCCCTCACAAAGGTATCCAGTAAACAGTTTTTTCTGTCAAGATAAAAGTTTAGTATCCAGATTTAGAATCCTTTCCCATCCTCCTGACCTCCTATACTCTGTGCACAAGTGCTTCTTGTTGTAAACACAGGGGTACTATGGACAATTGACTAAAAAACAGTTTTTTAAAGAATACCTTTTCTCGCTTTACTGGCCAAATGCTTTTAATGTCAAGGCTAGTAGAACATTAGCTGACATTTGGACTTCAGAACCATGAACATTTAATAGCATATGAACTTTGTGGCTTCATTCCATGCAGTAGGGTTCATGTACAGGATAAGAGGGCTCCATGGTCACTTCCTTAATATTTGATTGATTGATTGATTGATTGATTATGTGCCATCAAGACATTTTTGACTCCTAGCAACCACATAGATAGAATTTCTCCATGATGATCTATCCCTAACCTGTTCTTTCAAGTCTCTCTGTGCTTGCTATGTGTGGCATAACCATGGAAAAATTGAAAAAATATACTTCAGAGGAAGGGGATTTTTTTTTTTTTTTTTTGCTTAATCAGACCCATACAACTAATGCTAGCAATCATACTTCCATCCACTACAAATATGCCAATCACTGTCTCTTCCCTCTCTTTTGCTTAGTATTTCTCTACAGAAGAAATCTGTAAAATGTGATCAACTGAAAAAAATGCCAATTTTCTGTCCTGGACTCAGTCTATCAAAGATCAACCAGTGAGTGCTGAAAACAGAGAAACTAAGATACGAATGACATATCTTCCAGAAATTACCACTGCTCCAGTTACAGGTCTCTGATTCATTTCCTCCTCTCTTGTTCATTCAAGTTGCCTGTTGTTCTTCAAGGCTAAAGTCCAAGGA
Organism: Python bivittatus; assembly: GCF_059951505.1. Taxonomy (NCBI): domain Eukaryota; kingdom Metazoa; phylum Chordata; class Lepidosauria; order Squamata; family Pythonidae; genus Python; species Python bivittatus. The sequence continues at coordinate 13,518,027 of NW_028277067.1, read as the reverse complement.
AGCTCTTAGCTAATCACTTGACAAAGAGCTCTTTGTGATGGGTTCCTCTGGGGAAATCTGACTCTCTTCTCCCATCTTTAGAAGCTGACAAGGATCTGAAGTGCAGGAGCATAGATCTCTATTCTCTTTCTGTGGGCTTTGCAAGTGCACAGCAAGAATAATTTCTGTTCCAGGCCTCTTAGAAATGTCTCTCTTGTTTGTAGCTGCTCTTTTCTTTCCTGTTCATGGGGCTGATACTTCCAAGGTTTGCCCCCATCTATGCTTCTGCTATGAATCCTCCAGTTTTGTGGACTGTCATGATCGGCACCTGGCCCATATCCCCCATGGCATCCCTCACAATACATGGATGCTGAACCTGAGACATAACAACCTGAGTGGGCTAGAGGTAGGCTGCTTTGATGCTTTGTGGTCTTTGAAGATCCTCCTTTTGTCCCACAATTCTATTGCTAAGATTTGGCCCCAAACGTTCAAGTCCCTGAGTTTCCTGGAGAAGATGGACCTCAGCTACAACCTGCTTGCTCACCTACCGCGTGACTTCTCAAATGAGTTGACTTCCCTGAAGGATCTCAAGGTAGCCCACAACTGTTTGATAGCCTTGGGTTTTGAAAGCTTGCAGTATATGGAGAACTTGGAGAAGCTGGACTTGAGCCACAATCTGGTCACTTCAATCGAGAGAGGGACTTTCCGGGGACTCTCCAGGCTCCGACATCTCTACCTTCAGTCTAACAGGCTTGCAGTTATCCATAATGGCTTCTTCTTTATGCTCCAGAACCTGGAAGTCCTTTTGCTTAACAGCAACAACATCAGCTTCATTGAGGTGGAGGCGTTCACTTCATTACACAACATGAATCTTTTAGCTTTGACTGGCAACCAGCTCATCCATCTAAAATTTAAGACTTTCCTGAACATCCAAACAGTCAGCACCCACATCCAACTGGCTGGTAACCCATGGGCCTGCGACTGTGATCTCCAAAGGGTTTTTGGCAAAATCATTAGTGTTCGGCACCTTCATGTGGATGATTATGAAAACATCACCTGTTACAGCCCTTGGCAATTAGCTGGCTCACCCCTTGTTTCTGTGGACAGCCAGCTGTGCATGGCAGAGACAGCCACTGTCTTGGTGATCACAGTCACTGTCCTGGTGACAGTGATTGCTGCCATTGTGATGGCAGAAAGGAACAGGAAGAAGAACCAGGAGAAGAACTGGAATGAACTGGAAGGGCCTTTTGACTCACAGGAGAAATAAGACAAGGGACAAGAAATGGTCTTTTGATGTATTTCAAATGTTGTTTTACTCTGATTCTTTAATCCTGATCTATAATTCCAAATTCTTCTTCTTGTTTTTTAGTCAGCTTGGTGCCCTCCAGATGTGCTGGTATCCACAGCGGGCACAAGTGATGTCATGTGCATTATGACATCATTGCATAAATGACGCAAATCATGTAATTTACATCAGTCATGTTGTGCAGATTACATAATGTTCTTTGTGCTATTTATGTATTTATTTGATTTATATTTATTTATTTATTTATTTATTTAATAGACTTGTCCCCGCCCATCTCCCCACAATGGAGAGGGAGTATATCCTGCCTTTCATTCAGGATCTCAGGGTCCTAAAGGATCACAAACATAGTGCTCCAACCTATGAACTAGGTTGAGCTGAAAGAGAGAGCAATTGGCCTAAAGCCACTCAGTAGGAATGGCCTTGAAGGGCAGGAGGAGGAGCCTCTCCCAAGAGATCAGACAAGTTGAGTCCATTCAAAAAAACTAATTTGAGAAAATGTCTCAGACAAGCCTCTCCCTAATTTATACGAAGATAAAGTGGGGGGGGGGGGGAAGCACATTTGGACCTGCAAGATTCTGTTGCTGTTCCAATGAAAGTAGTTTTAGACCAACGTGGCATTGGTTTCTTGGTTTGGTCTACCTTATAGGCTGACACCCGGGGCCCTTCCCTGGCTGAGGGTGGAGTAGAACCCGGGTTTCCTTTCTCCTCCCCTAGCACACCACCCTGGTTCTCTATGATGAAAGATGTGCTATGCTGATGCATGTCATGTCATCATGGCTTGTACTGGATGTCTGGTTTGAGATTGCACACCGACAGTGAAATTCAGGATGTTATATTAATTATGGCACGACCTGGAGAGAGGGAGCCTTGCAACAATTATTTGTGTACCAAGAATGTGGCAGTGCTGTCATATGTGGGGCTGCTTTGAGAATGCTCTCAGAATTCCAGTCAGCCCCAGACAGGAGTCTGTGTGCTGGGGAGGGGGTAGGCAGAGTGGTATCAACCATTTTTAGTCTGCACTCACTTGACACCAGTGCTTAGCAATCAGCACTGCTGGACGTTACTTGTTTTTTCCCCCAAGTCAAATTCAAGTGCTGATTTAACCTTCAAAGCATTACAGGGCTTAGGACCAGGTTACCTGAGGTAGCAGGTCCCCTCCTGTTTTCCTCCCTGGGCCCTTTGGCTATTATGCAAGACCTCCTGAGGCTGCCCATTTAAAGATATGAAGTGAGCAGCATCTGATGGGGAAGGAGAGACAGTGTAGTGCAGTGGTTAAGGTGTTGGACTAGAAATGGAGAGACTCATGTTCTAATCTTCCCTCAGCCATGGAAGCTCTCTAGAGGACTTTGGGCCAGTCACTCACTCACTCACTCTGTCTCTCAGCCCAGCCCAGCCCACTTCAAAGAGTTGTTGTTGTAGTAAAAAATAGGAAGAAATGCTGCATATGTTACGTTGAGTTCTTGAATGAAAGGTGGGGTAGAAATCTAAGACATAAATGTTTTCTTGCAGTGACTCACTAGTTTTCTAGTTATGGTGTGGGGTTTGGGGCTACCAGGCAAAGTGACTTGTGTGATGATAATTCTCATAATCAGCTTTTTTCTCTAGATCAGTTATCCCCAGTCTATATTGGGACATTAGTCCAACGCCTGTGGAGAGTGACAAGTTGGGAAAGATTGACTGGGGGCTAGTGATATATTATTTTCTTCCCCATGTGAGTCCACCTGCATCCATTTGATCTTCCTAATGTAGGCTGGGCTGAGAAGTCCGGTGTCACCTCACAAACCTGGAGCCAACTTTGGTCTCGAGATACGGTACACACTTTCTGTGGCTGGATCCTTGGCTAAAGTAGACTGTACAAACAAAAAAGTACAGTACAGATGACACAGAGCTTTTCTTGAACCTACAAATGCTGGGTTCAAATCCGCACTGCTTAGCTTCCCCATCTGTTCCACAGGACCTCAAGGGAGCCCCTTCTCTAAACCTGAAGGCCGGCCTTCCCCCATCTCTTCCACTACTGCAAAACACTGTTAATACCTTGAAGCAGCATTTTTTCGGTGTTTCACTGATCACAGGCACTTTTTTTTTTTTTTTTGGAAAACCTCAATTCTCATTTCTAATCATCTTTTGGAGGAAATTGGAAACTGAAGAGACACTCAAACTCTCTCTGCTGATAATTGGGATCTGTAGATATACAAAAAGGTCAGTGACCCTGGTTTCTGAAATTAAACGCAGAATGTATTCTAAATTGTGCTAGCTAGAAGATGTACTTCAGGGACCTGGTAATGAAAACAGGAAGCTCTTGATTGATAGGATGACAAACACTGGCCAGGTTACAGAGGGAAAGTTTCTACAGATTTCTTATTAAAACCAACATTCCAGAAGGTTGCTTTTGGTTTAGTCCAGTCTAGTGTTTTTCAAATTGGCAACTTTAAGATGTGTGGACTTCAACACCCAGAATTCCCCAGCCACCCATGCTGGTTGGGGAATTCTGGGAGTTGAAATCCACACATCTTGAAGTCGCCAAGTTTGAAAAACGCTCGTTTAGTGTGTTGAGTGAACCCAACCAATTGTGAATTATGAATTATGAAATAAACAATAGTAAAACTACCATGGCTTAGTGTATTATGAGAACCCAGCCAGTGTCTATGAAATCTGGACAAAACTACAGTACAAACCCTGATCCGGAGAGTCTTAGCTAGCAAATGTTTGCAGAGAAACGGTACGGGATAAATATCTGGGCAGAGGCTTCCACTTGGAGATATGGACATGCAAAGGTGTAGAATCAGGATTCTTTATTGCAGAAGAAGGCCATCTGTGGCCTCACATCCTTTTAAGACTGCACCATTGAAAATGGAAGCAAATCACTAAAACTGAGCGGTTTGGGGGGTGAAAAGAAGTAGTGAAGTGGGTACATTAAATGAACAACCAACATACAGTACATGAAAAGAAAAGCAAAAAACACTCCTTCCAAAGAGATCCCCTTGTCACTGCTGTGCCCCTTGCTGCCTTCAGGTACCAGGAAGAGAAAAGATGGAAAAATACAGCCAGAAGAAGGTTGCCCATGCCTGCTTTAATGGGGTGCCTGCCAGTCTGCCTGGCAGAGAAGCTGAGACTCCCACTTCCTTTTACAGTGACCTTTTGGAACCTGCTTTATAAGGGTTAAAAGGGCATTTGATTCCCCATCTCTGTTCCTTGGCCTGTATGTCTCTGTTCATTGCCTTGGTGACTAGAGGCACACTCTGGTTTCCACGCCACATTGCTGTATTATATCTTTCCAGACTGTCAGTCCTGATCTATCCCCATCCTGGTTAGTGGTGGAGCCTCTCTGTTCTTTTACATTTTGTGTTGGCCCCCTGAGGTCCCATCCTGGAAAGCGACAGGGATTTGATTTGACTAAAATTGTTTGAAAGCAGGAAGTATATCTTATAGATTACATCCATGGATACTGTCTTTTCCCCTATAAATTCAAGACCAGGAGCACACCTGATAAAGATATTTGTGTCATTTGGTTACCTTCCAGCTCCTTCTTTCATGCACTGAGAAGAGCATCTGGAGTAGATCTCAGTGTGAAGTGTAGTGCCCAAATGTAGTGCTTACATTACAGTGGTCAGACTTTTTTTAAGTATCTTTGATTGATTGATTGATTGATTGATTGATTGATTGATTGACATCAAGTCAGGGTTGACTCTTAGCAATCACATACTGTAGACAAATTTTCTCCATGATGAACTGTCCCTAACCTGGTCTTTCGGGTCTTCCAACAGTGGACTCATTGCCACTGTCACTGAGTCATCCATCTTGCTGCTGGTTGTCTTCTTCTCTTTCCTTCCTTCTTTCCCAACACGAGAGCCTTCTTCAGAGAGTTGGGTCTTTGCATAATGGGTCCGAAGTAGGATAATTTGAGCCTGGTAATTTGTGCCTTGAGTGAGAGGAAATATCCTTACCTGAGGAATTATCCAGTCCAAATTTGACTGAAAGTGAAACATCAGAAGGGAGAGCAGGAACCTCAACAATGGCCACCCCCAGCAAATATATAGCAGCGGACTAAGCAGGAGGGCCCTAAATCACAACTGGCCAGTCATCCAGTGTGCTGCACTAAGGAAGGGGCTAAGAATAACTTGGTTAGGGTGGCTGGATTGGAAAAACAAAGAAATTCCAAGTGCCTAAGCTTTCTACAAGTTGACTGGGTGCCAGCTACAAAAGGTAAACTTCTGCCCAGAAGCTTCCAACTTCCATTTCATCACATTCATTCTGGCTTTTGAAGCAACATTATCAAATATTATTAACACTATAATCATTACCAATACTTAAAACATTGTGAACGGTAAGGATCATTTTGAAAGAAAATTTCAGCTGAGTAGGGTGGAGTGCTGAAGGGGCCCCTTCTGTGTGGGGCTAGCTCTCCCAGGGCTTCCCTTCACAGCAGCCTTCCCACTATGATGGCATGTACGATTTGATCTAAGGTGGTGCAATTTTTTTCTGAATAGGCATAAATAGAAACCAGCACTTGCAAATTTTATCCAATCCCTGGTTGAATTTCCTCTTTTTTCCCCCTGGATGAGTATACTGCCATCTTATACCTTTAATGTGAAAGCTAGGACTAGGGGAAATAAGGGTTCAAATCCGACCCAGTGCCATGAATTTGGATGCTGTTCAACCAGTCTGTTTCACAGCTTAGCCTACAAGATTGGGAAGTGAAGAAGCAAGTTTGCTATCTGGAGATTCTCTGGGCAAAAATGAAAGAAATATCCGTGAAAAGGGTAAACAAAATGTCAGCATTTTTTTCATGGTTTCCCACATTTTGAAAGCATGTGGAAAGCATCCTCCCAAATAGTTGTCTTGATGAGTGTGTCCATCCAATCACAAAGTACCAATTGACCAGAAAGTAAATGGATGAAAATGCTCATTTTTTCCTTTTTTTTTTTCTCCCTGGGGAACTATACTTTCAAACAAAGCAATGGCCCTCCCCTCATTTTTATTTTATTATTTTATTTAACGAGGGGCTCAAGACCATTCTTAAAAATATAGCTGACAGAGGGGGCTGACAGTCCTCCCTCTGCCAGTTTTTCATGTCCCAGAAAAAACATAATTCCACATGAAGATGCATTGGATGGTCTCTTGGTTTTGGGCACTGTCTTTTTAAAAAATTCTGCAGACTTTCACTTCAGTCTTGTTGACGCTCAATAACTGAGTTTGCTCTTAGAAAGAACAAGGCCATAGAATGAGATCCCTACTACTCATGGCTTTGCCTTTCTATGCTTCACTTTCTCATTCTCTTTTTCTGGCTCCATATCCATAAGTTCTCAGTTCTGCTATTCCCTCCAGAACAAACCTCTGTTCTTGTAAAGGCACCAGCAACATCCCGATTCTTTTGACTGGTGAATTGTAGGTCATATCCTCACTGGTACTTAACCATGACACAAAAATGCCTTGCTCGTCCGCTTTGTTTCATGCTGCTGCTTTCATCTCATTTCTAACCCACAAGTAGGATGCACTTAAGAAACCCTTAGCGGCAATTAGTAGTATTTTCCCACTTATTCCAAGACTGTCCAAGGGCAGCCTGGTGGTGCGTAAAATCTATCACACCTTTTCACCTGTCATCTTGGAAGGAAACCAGGTAACCACAAGGACTTGAAGGAGAGGCGGGGAGGCTAGTTACAAGTTCTGGGCTGCAAACATCTCGACCACCATTTGGTGGCAGAAAAAATATAGGATCTGGTTGCTCAGATTTTTGCAGCCCAGACATAATAGAGGCAGGACAGAGTTCAGCAACTTTTCATGCTGATATGAATTTTCTGATGACTCAAGGCTGGGTAGCTAGTAGTACAGCTCCACAGTGCTGAAAGATCCTTAAAAAACAGATTGTGTCTTTTCCTTATCTTCTAACACTGACCACAAGAGCGCCTTTTCCTTTTCCTGGGGAGGTGGGTTACGGCGGTGGTGGTGGATGGGTGTCTTTTCTTTTTTCCTTTTGCTACTGATTTGGCCCACGTCCTTATTTATATTTAGATTTATTTATACATATGTATTTATGTTTAATATTGTTCTTAATCTGAATTTACAGAGATGAGGAATTGTATGAGGCTCAGAGTCAGATTTGATTGCAGCAGCTTATACTCTTGGCCAATAAATAAATATTGATGAATAAATAAATACGGCTAACCTAGAACCATTCAGTCAACTACACCTAGATCTCAGCTGAGGCAGTTTTATTTTTAACTGCTGTGTAAAATATAACTAAACACTAACCAAGGTAGTAGTTTCCAAAAAGGTAGCTCTGCTAAGCTTCTGAAGATTTTATTTGCTTGTTTGTTTGCTTATGAATAAGCCTGACCCATTTTGGTCCACCATAAACTTTTATGGATTAAGCCATTTTGTCAGAGGAATGGAGCCGGTTCTTGGGAGAGAAGTTTTGTAAGCGCATACAGTTATAGGGGAAACAGAAGGCGGGAAAAAGTCCCCAGAGTGGTGAGAAGAGGCAGATTTGTTTGAGGAAATAGGGGATACAGCCTAAGAGAGAAATTTGCTTATAGCTGTCTCAAACATAACAGGAACAAAGTTTCCCAATTGATATTATCTTTGCTTTTTTGTTTTTTAGGGCAAAGAACATCAGAAGGTTGAAGACAAACACCCTTTGGCACTCTTCAGGTGGTGCTTCTGTAGGTTCGGACATTTTATGTGGGAATGGGGCTTACCTTGTTTTACTGTTGCCAGAAATGGAACAATGTTTTTTCCTGTCAGGTGTTTGGTCTTGGACAGTAAATATTTTTTAATTTGATTTGATTCCTGTCATTTCACACTCCATCACCAGAGGGCGCACCTCACTGTCTATATTTTTATTTCATTTTTCATCCTTTGGGAAGAGGCGTTTCTAGAATCCCACAGGCGGGGGGCTGTTTTTACTTTTCTTTCTTCCTTTTTTCCTTCCCACCATAAAAGGAAATTTTTCTAATTTTCATTTAATTTTCCAATGCCTGTACATGTTTTTTTCTATTTACTTTTGGGGGATTTTCATTTTTTTCTCTCTGTTCTTGTTTGATTGTGATTTTTAAAGAATATTTCATAGCAATACTAATACTCCTAATAATAGATGAGCTGTCACGTTTATAAAAAGCACATTGCTAATGCAAGAAGTGCCTGACTGGCAGCAGATACTTTAGCTGCTGAGGATCCACAGTGGGGGGAAAAGAAAAGATAAACGAAAAAAATCTTGTGGTCTCTCATCAACTGACATATTTATTATGACAAAAGCCTTCGTGGCACGTTGCAATAAATCTGTTGTTGTTTTTCTGCAAGCCAGAAATCTCTATTATTTTTCTGCAACAGACTTGCCTGGCTACCCCTCTGATATTTGTCATATTAAACACACACACACATGTGTAGAGCAGGTGGGATAACTTATGCTGGCAGCTGAGTGGATGAGAAGCTACCAAGGTGTGGATAGAAAAATATCTCAGTATTTGTATTATCAAATCCAGGGAGGTTTAACCCCAGCCACATACTACTGTAATCTCTTCCTCAGGAAACGTCTGCCAGGAATCTACAAATTCCCTCCACAACCAGGCTGTGGAGGTGGTAATTCCAGCACATTTGGGAGAGAAGCAAACGGAGAGTTTTAAATATTCAATTTTGCATAATCTGTTCCCCTTCCCTTCCCTTCTCACCACTCCACCCCACAACGTGCCCCAAATATGACAGCCTTGCAGCATCATGAAGATCAACACACTTTATTATGGCATAAAATATGGATGGATTAGGGCACATTTCATTAAATGCTTGAAGTGGGATGCAGGGATTAGCTGTAAACTGAAAAACAGTAATAGCAACAAAAAACTGGGAAAGTTTAGAGCAGAATGAGGGTGGAATGCAAAAAAGGATGGTCTGTAACAAATTAGAGTTCAAAGATCAGTTACTGCTGCTGTGAAGGGTCATTTTTTGCACAAATTTAAGCCTAAATTAAGTTGTTGCAGACTGTGCTTTTCTGCACGTCACTGATCCTGAATCCAAGCATTTACACTTTTTGTTCCTTTCGGTTCAAGGTGATAATCTCACAAGTCTCCAGTCACAGCTAAATTAAAACATCCCTTTACTGGTCTGGCTTTACATCTCCTATGTATTTGTGTCTCTGAGGCTGGAGTTACTCTGTGTGTGTGTGTGTGTGTGTGTGTGTGTGTGTGTGTGAGAAAAGTCAAGACGGCACAATCAAAACTCTGCCGCCTTGTTCACGTGCAACTGCCCTCTTGACTTTTTTGACTCCCCCGTAGATGCCCTTGCTTCCTAGTGTTAGCCTCATGCCCATCCGGACCACTTTCAATTAAATGTATAATTAGCATCCTCTTGCTTTTCCTTGCTTTTTCCTCATTGCTGAGAAAGGATTCGGCTTCGAATGCACAGGCACGGCTGCCATCTTAATTTTTTACCTGATCCAGGGCACCTACCTGGTGCACCTGATGAAGTGAGGCCAGGTCCAGCTTACCCCAGTCGAAGCCCTCTCAACATGCCAGCTCCCATCACCTCCAACCAGCAGAGCAGATGGCAGCTGTGCCTGCGGGTTCCAATCCTTTTTATAGCTTAACGTGGTTGAAGGATTGGGGAAAGCTCCTGGTCGTGAACATTTATACTATTTTCTTTTGCGGGGAGGACAGAATAACATCTCCACTCTACCACAGATTTACTAGGGGGGCTTGGGACCCAAACTTTACTTCCCGCATCCTACCTCAACCAACTTTCCTGAGGATGAAAGAGTCATGCAGTGTGTGCGAACCGGTGTAGGAGTTCACGTTGGCCTGGAAGTAAGGAGACCGAGGCGCACATCCTCCCTTGACCCTAGAACTCCCCGGGTGGCTTTCCACCAGCCCCTTTCTCTTCTATCAGCCTACTTCACAAGGTTGTGGTTGTGAGGATAAAATGATTGCTGTTTGGGGGCCCTTAAAGGAAAGGTGGGATAATTATAAGGAAATACGTACATATATAGAAGACACTTTAGGGGAAATCTTACGTTTCCCAAGGGGTGCCACTGAATGAACCACTGAGTTCTCTGGTGGTTTGTGAAAACTCCCTGTTGCTTTACTTCCTGTGACTTCTTGTGGTCTCTGGCTGAAAGTTTTTTTTTTTTTGGATCTCAAGCCTTTTCATTCTACCAAACAGCCCCTAAATAGGATGAAACGTATGCCAATCCTGGAAGCATAGTATTTTCCTTTGTGTTAGTATTAATGCAATAGAAAAATTAAATAACATTAAAAGCAAAAAGGAATAGAACAGAACAGGAATAGAATAGAATAGAATAGAATAGAATAGAATAGAATAGAATAGAATAGAATAGAATAGAATAGAATAGAATAGAATAGAATAGAATAATAGAGGAATGGAAAATCCACTTCTATCTCAAAAATTTAGAAGCATTTTCAGACCACACTTCTCTTTTGGGTGGCATGTGAGAGAAAGTACTCCCAAAACTGGGCAGAGCCAGAATAAAATATAAATTTAAACTGAATTTAAATTGAATGGAAATTAAATTGATTCAATAAAGATAGTATGATTAGTCCCATTCATTTAGTAACTTCCCCATTCTGGCACAATAAAAATTAGCTAATAGTCACTTCTGGAGGTGTTTCTGCCCTTTTGCTGCAAAAGGGATGACTTGCTGGCAGGGTCGTAAAAACAGCAACTTCTCTCCCTATGGCCATCCTGGGATTCCACGTCAATTATTCTACACTGATTCAGATGAACAGGGTTACTCCTCTTGGAAATCATTCGCCCCTTTGGGGAGGGATAAAAATGGACTTTGTTTGACATTATCAGAACTACATCTACTCATCCCAGAATCTGCAATGCAATTCCCATCATGAGGAACAGCCTTTCTGAGAGATATCCTTGGCTGCTGCCTGATCCAGAATGATCAGCAAGACTCAGAAGACCACCTTTGAATGAAAGGAATAAACCCAAGTAACTCTCATGTCCTCTCACCATGGGAATTCTGATTCTTTAGTGAGCTTTATAAGCACTTAGCCCATAGCAAGTGACAGCTCCTAGCTGATCTTGGCTCATCCCAGAAAAGCTATGCAGGGTGAGACCTGGTTCATATTTGAATGGGAGATCACAAGGGAAGGCCAAGACTCAGGGCTAGACTGGGAAGTCAACAAAATCCCACTTGGAAGCAACAGAAAAACCACTTCATATGATGTCACAGATGTCTCCATCCAGTCACTAGGAGTTGAGACACAATTCGAAGGAGTTTTCACACTTTCTCAATTTAACCTGAACAGCTGATCCCAAACCAGCACATTGTCTCTGCAAAGTTCAAAGGCTGCAACTCTGAGGAGTCTCCCGAGGGAGGAAACTTCACACCCAGGGTAAGAGGCCCAGCCGCTGTTACCAATCCCAACCTTTGTCAGCCCAGCATCTTCCAGAGAACCCATGAAGAGGATGGCAGGAATCACAATCTCATCCATCTTGGGGAGAGTGGCTTATCCCCCAGCTGTGGAAACCTGCCACACATTGTTAGGAGGGTGGAAAAGGAAAAGCGAGGAAAATAAAAAATCAGAAAGGAAAAAAAAAAATCTGCAACAGATAGGCTGACACCTTTGCAAAAGGGAAAAGTTTGATCACAGCTACATCCCAGCTACAGTGACCACCAGGAGGTATGGGATTACCCATTTCATCTGTATTGGACATCTTCAGATGCAGGAGCCAAATGTTACTCTGTGGTGTGCGTGTGTCTCCCTTTGAGTCAGTCTTGACTCCTGGCGACTGCCTGGACAAGTCCCTGCAGTTTTCTTGGCAAGATTTTGAAAGTGGTTTGCCCTTGCCTCCTTCCTAGGGCTGAGAGAGAGTGACTGGCCCAAAGTCACCAGCTGGCTTCATGCCTGAGGCCAGACTAGAACTCATGGTCTCCCGGTTTCTAGCCTGGTGCCTTCACCCCTACACCAAACTGGTTTTTGGGACAGGGTTCTAATAAAAACAGTAAGTCTTTTGATAGCTTCAAGTTTGAAGTAGACCTGATCCAAGTGTCTGTTGTAGGCCTGTTTTATTATTGATAAGTCCTGCCTTTCATCTCTGTAGGCTCATTTGGCAACAGCGGGCAGCCAGTCCATTTCCCATAATGCTCCAACATAGCCTTAGTTCTTAGCATTTGGGAAATTCAAATGGCCACCTTCTCTTTTATGACCTCCTTTTCTAGGGGAAAAAACCCAAGAGGTGATATGTTGGTCTCTGAGCCCACTGGGGGCCTTAGCAGTTCCCAGTGAAATCTAGGTGCTAAGTCAGCCCTGACTACGCTCAGATCCATAGGCTTTAGGTTTGAAGAACACTCCCCATCTTCATCTCCTACAATATGGATGTGCTGAAATGTTGTTGTTTTTTTATTTTTTGACTCCAACACCATCAGCCAGCATAGCCAACAGTAAGAGATGCAGGGAGTTGCTGCTTAGCAGTACATGGAGAACCCAGCTTGCTCTCCCTAGGAACTGCTAGAGATGGTTCCCATATGGCCAGCCATGAAAGCAATTTCCATTACTGAGTGGCTGCTGAAATCCACTGAGATGCTTGAGGAAGGTGGGTGGGCCCACATGCTATATAAAACACTCAGCTGGAGCCACAGAAGCATCTAGGAAGCTGTTCCACAGGCTTCAGGGGTCTTCAAGCTCTGTCAGAGGGCAGCATCTAGTTCTTTGGCTAATCTTGAAAAAAGCTAATTAGTATCAGGTCTGGTTACTTCTTGGCTGGGAGACAACCAGGGTTGTGGCTAAACTAAGACGTCAAAGAAACATCCCAGAAATCCAATTCTGTAATGTTGCCAAGAAAACTACCAGAACTCAAGCTTGACTTGGGGGACTATTATCTTTTTATATAACCCCAGTAATTATCTTTGCTGCAAGAAACTTAAGAATATTCAAAGGACCAATATTCAGAGGATCTTTTTGCAGAAACATGTCTGTATCCTGGCTTGGGATGATGGGGATTCTTATCAAGTACATCTGAAAAGAACTGGCTGGGGAAGGTGGGTCACAGATGACGTAGGTGGACTCTCAGGGAGACAGCTTCTTAGTGATCATTCCCAGCACAGGCCCATCACACAGCTATGGGTGCCTTGGTTTTAGCACTGATTCTAAAAAAACAGGATCCCAATTTCTGAAGCCCAACACACCAATCCCGCTACGTACCTGGATCCAAGAGATGCCCACATGTGATGGAATGGAATTATGAAGGCTAGGCTCAGGGAGAAAAACCTTTTTCTTACATCTCCTGAGGAGCGTGAGAGATACAAGAGGATGAGACTGGCACCTCCCTGAGGAATTCACAATGTTGTGGCTGGCATTACTTGGGAGCTGGGGTTTCAGTCTGGGAAGATTGATGTCAGGCCTAGCCCAAGGAACTCCAAGAGACCATGTAAATTCAGTCCAGCTATGTTTATTAGCTACAACCTCTAGCAAGAATCTTCCCAGACTGAAACCCCAGGTCCCAAGTCAGCCAGCCACAACAGTGTGAATTCCTCAGGGAGGTGCCAGTCTCATCCTCTTGTATCTCCCACGCTCCTCAGGAGATGTAAGAAAAGGTTTTTCTCCCTGAGCCTGCCCTTCCTAATTCCATTCCATCACACCACAAAACCCAATGCTTTGGTCAAAAGAATGAAGGCAGCGGTGCACCATCATGATGGAAGCTCCTCCCTTTTTATATGTGCTTTCTTCATCTGCCTCCCTGAAGATGCTCCTGCCTGGTTCCTGATTTGGGTAAAGATTGTGCAGCTGTTCAGATGGAGATGGAATGGCACCCAATATATCATGGGAGTACTTTTGCTTTATAACACCTGCTTCCCATCTGTTTCTCTAAAGGAGAAATCCCAAAATGAACAATAATAAACAGGCATGCTTCAAAAGGAGGAAGGATGGAGCTCAAAAAGTAAAACAAAACAAATAATCCATACTTACAGGATATAGTTTTTGCCTAACTTTCACCCACTATATACTGTATCCCTCCCTACTCCACTGCTTACCAATTTGTTCTTGACTGAAATTATTTTGGTTTTTAAACTCTAGTTATGAAATTGAATTGGCCCTGGCAGCCCAGATCAGTCTTGCCAGAATCTTCTTCATAGCAACATCGTGAAAATTTCAGAAGTTTAAAATGCAATCTGTCTGGTTGTCTGTCTTCTCTTTAAGAGAAAAGCCCTGAATTCATTTTTCGTAACTTGGCAGGCAAATGATCCTCCAGCCTTGCCCCCAGGGTATGCAAGAGCTGAGGTCTCTGTTGGAGTTCGAGGTTCCCAGTGGACCGAGCCAGGAGCTCTGATTTGGTTTTGAAGGCTGCCAACTTCAGCGTTTCACCTCCCTCCTCCATGTTGCAGACAGAACTGATCTGCTGGATCTTCAAGAGGTCACCGGTGCTGCAGGCTTTCTCAACACTGGTGGAACAAAGGCTTGGAATGCCTCTCTGGAGATCTCCCTTCCCAGTACAAATCTTCTGAAGTTTGCTGGGAAGATGGCTGCTTTTCTCTTCAAAAAATTCGAGACAGTCAAGAGAGGAGATCTTTTCCCGTCGACTCCTATGGCTCCCAGTTGGGGTGTTCAGAGGCGAGGGGAGAGCCAAATTCTGTTCCTGCTCCTTCACACTGTAGGGAGGAGTTGGAACTTCAAACGTGCCATGAAACTGAGAATAATCCACACGGAAAAAGCCATCTTCCAGCGACATCACAGGGAGGAACCTGTGGCCCCAGAGGACTTCATCTTCTGTATAGGAGGTCCTGGCTTGGCATGTCATTCCTAAGAGAAGAAGTTAGTAAAGGGATCAAAAATTGGATTTGTGAATTACAATGCCATCCAGCCTGGCCCTTCAAAGGATCTTCTTTATCCCCCAGCTCTGCTTTGCAAGGGAAGCAGTGGTGGTAGACACCTTTGGAGGGTCCACCTAAGGTGGAAGGAGCAGGAAATGCAAGCCAAGTAGGCTTTACCTGGGTTCATTTATTTATTTATCATATTTATATGCCACCCATCTCACAAAACGTGACTCTGGGCAGCGTACAATAACACCATAAAAAACAGTAATGACAAAAATCACTCTATAATTAAAACACTAATATTATTATTATAAAAAACTAAAGGGATAGAGGAGAGCATTAAGTGTTACATGCAATGTAGCCACCTCATTACATCTCCATATTTAATATATGGACTTCCTTCCATATTCTGTGCTGAGTGGACATGGTAACACAGCTTGGGCAAGAGGTCTTCCACTGCTCTTCAGGCCCCAGTAAATGCCTACCTGGCCACTTTCTGGAGCCAGCTCAGTCCATCACTTCCCAGATATCAACCCCTGCATTTTCCTTTAAAATGGGTGAGAAACTCGTGGCTCTCTACACACTGCTAACCTGCATCTGTTTTCTTTTCTGCAATTTGTGTAGAGTTCTGAAGCCATTAGTCCCCTTTCCAGAGGTGCTGAATATCTACTGCTTTCCTGTCTGTCCTTCCCTCCCTAACTCCAACAAAACTGCCATTCAGTCAAGAGACAGACACATTGAGTTGGGCCATTGCATGTATTAGCTTGGGTACCACATACCCATTAACATAATCCCCCCCCCCCCAAAAATAGCAAGTTTGTGATTTCCTACATCTGCACAGAGAACTGACCTACCAGTATGTGTGGCATGTTCAAACATTCTTTTTTTCCTCCCCTCTGACATTACAGGAGATAACATGAACATGTTGTTCTAGTGCCAAGGAAGTCACATCTAGAAAGGTAAGATGGGTGCTGCAGTTTGCTTTGGCTACAAATAATGTGAAGTCTTGGCAAATTATTTTTTAAGACTATTTGGGTTCTTGGGAAGAGGAAGACCCATTGCTTTTGTTATAAGAACTCCTCCTTGGTTTTGTTTTTTCCTTCTGCTCCTCTGCTTAGACCTGACATAGCCTGTTTAGCTGGACATGACTTGTACAACCTACAACCTACAATCCCCAAAAGCCTTGAGCAAGGGACCCTGCCAAACTGTTGCTAAATTGTACTGATTTAACCTGAAACTGGGTGGACAACCATGGGTTTGATTGTCCATTCCAAAGGCAATCACGCAGAAAACAAACACATTAATTTGCCTTTGTTACTATATTTTTGCTAAGATGTCCTTTCTGCCTGAAAGACATATTTTCTGGAAAAAGGACAGCAAGTTTTAATGCGACCGAAGGGGGAAATCATTAAATAAATTACTGAAGAACATATGCAAATTGCATCTAATTAAGGAAGTTGAAATGAAATGAAATGAAATGAAATGAAATGTAGCTTTTTGTCTGAGCACCAGACATGATTTTCTAGTGTGGAGGCCCAGACATACAACTGTTGTCGCCTGCAGCCCGGAAAATGTTGCATGCTACTAATCTACTGATCCTGGTGGTTTTGTTGCATTGTCCCACCCCCTCTCTCATTAGGTGGATTGTTGCAGGGTTTCGTTTGGTTTTATACAGCCTCTCCATTGCCTGCCCTGGAGTTTGGCTCCATGGTGTCACCTTGTGCAATCATAATCTGGCCAGTAGATGGGTTTGGTTTGGATGGAACTGGGGAAGACCTTCATCTTTTCCCCATTATACTCTCTTCTAGCATTTGAACAAAATCATTACATTTCATGACATTAGCACTGGAATTCTTTTTTCTAAAAGAGAAGTAGCTATTAATACGTCTCAGGCAGTTCTAATTCACAGCTTAACAAGGAATAATGAAGGCAGATGTTAGGAATATAGTATTCTGTGATCCAGCGAGAGCAGTTTGGGTGTCTGTTCATATAATGTACAATTTGTGTGTATAACTGCACATTTGGCAACTGAGGGCATCCTACATAAATTGATACAAATCCCAACTGGATCCCAGCGTGGAGGATTGTACTAGATTACAACAGTGTGCAAACAGCTTCTAATTCTTCCACAGTTCTCTTTGGATGGGAATGAGAAAAGCTTTGTTAGCTCTAGTCGTGCAATGCCCAACAGCCTTTACTGCTAGAGTATCTCCTGAGCTTCGTGCATTCCAAGTTTAAAATAACTAAATTAATAATAATTATACACAAGGGCCATCCAGATTCTCAGCTAAGAAAAGTTGAACCTGGCAATCTGTACAAATTATGCAAATTAAACATTTTAGCATCTTCTCTTATTTTGCATAATGTACAGCAGTCCTATTTTTCATCACAGGTTCTTTTATTTTTACACATTTATAATTTTTTTTACACAATTATTGCATAATTTGTTCTATTCTGTCAATTGTGAGGAAAAGAAGAAGCAAAGGACTATGCTGAGTAAGGAAACACATCCTGCACAGCTGGAGAGTTTATTAGGCTCCTTCTTCTGCTTTTGAGATCACCACACATTTTCAAGTGGATCTCCACAGTCTTAAGGACTAGAAACCTGTGTTACAAATAATGAAAATGTGCTGAATGCTCAGGTGGCTAGATTCTGAGCTTCACTCTCTGTTCTGTATTCCTTCCCAAATCATAGCATGTGCAAACCTTGAGTCCTCTCCAAGCATCATTTGTGGCAAACCCTCAACAAACCTCTGCAAAAGAATAATCATGAAGATAATCCAGAGGAAGATAGTTATTAATTATTGTATCCCACCATTATTTTGTACAGTTCAAGGCAGTGTACATAATGCTCCTGCCTCCTATTTTCCCCACAACAACTCTGTGAGGTGGTGTCAGCCTTGTAAGGTAGTTCATACAGGAAACACGCCCAGATGAGTTAATTCTACTTTATTGTAAGTTTACATTATCAGAATTTTGCAAGTCTGAAAGTGCATTTCTCTCCCGTTGCCTTTACAGTTCAAGAAACTAGAGAAGGTCCCTTCTGGGACATTTGCCAGGCCCCCATTCCTTCTGCGGGCTCAGCTGCCTCTTATCCGACCATTCCCCTGGATGCAGCTCTTCCCCGTTTCCCAAGGTCATTCCCACATACTAATGTAGGTGGGTTGGCTGAGGGAAAACGACTGGCCCAAAGTCACCCAGCCACCTTTCATGCTGTAATGGCATGTGGGAATGACCTTGGAAGACAGGGGAAAGAGTTGCAGACTAGACAACAGTCAGACAAATGGCAGCTGAGTTCACAGAAGGAATGGGAGCAAGGCAAATGTCTCAGAAGGGACCTTCCCTAGTTTCTTGAACTGCAAAGGTGAAGGAGGAAAGATGTACTTTCAGACTTGCATGTCAGCCTCGCGAGGTAGTCCAGACAAGAAGCACACCCAGAAATAGTAACTCTAACTTTAAGGTTACATTAACAGGATCTCTTAAGTCTGAAAGAACATCTTCACCCCCTCACCTTTACAGTCCAAGAAACTAGGGAGGGTCCTTTCTAAGACATTTGCCAGGCCCCCATTCCTTCTGCAGGCTCAGTTGCCTCTTATCTGACCATTGCCTAGTGTGTGGCTCTTCTACCTGTCTCCTAAGGTCATTCCCACATACCATTATGCAGGCCTAAAGGAGCTCCAGAACCCTAGAACCCACAGCCTCCTGGCTTCTAGTCCAGCACCTTAACCCCTACACCAAACTGGCTCTCAGTCCCATTGCAGTTCAGCCTTCCCCAACCTGTCATTCCCAAGATGTGCTAGGACTGCAAAGCCCAGAATTCCCAGAGTGTATACACCCTGGCTAAGAATTCTGGGGGGTGCCACACTGAGAAAAGTGGCTTTAGTTGTATTTCAGTGGAGCTAAAACATGACTAATCCCCTAACCCACAGAAAGGTCAGGAGAACAGCATATGGCAATCTAGGGGTGGGGAGGGCAGAGAATTGTACAAGTGCTGTGTTTGTGCCGTTCATCCATCCGTTCCGCTTCCTGCAAAGGTAAGAAACCACCTGTTGCTCCATCTGCTGCTGATCAGTCTCCCAGCAGTTGTTGACTTAGTTCAATTTGTTTAGGTATGTTTCATTAGTCCTGTTAGAGAGCTTTATGTGCCTAGGAGGTGCTGAAGGTAAAGTACACAAATGGATAGAGAATGTATATTCAGAGAAGAGATTGAGAAACCCTTTTAATCTCCTGGGATAATGAAACCTTTTATCTCAGGGTTTTGCTCCAAGCAGAGTTTGGCCCCAATGCCTGTTCTCAGTTGGCGTTTGAGAGCAACAGCTCCCAGGGGTTTCTGCCACGCCTTGACTGGAAACAGGACTAGAACCACATCGATAACCTCACAAGAAAATCCAAGAACTGAGAATAAGTCATATTTACTGAAGAAAGTAGGAAGCCATTACCAAAACAATTGTAGCAACTATAGTTACTGAAGAATTTGCCCCTTTTTCTAAAAAGAGGTTCCTATGATTAGTTTTTCATTCCACCCTGGCTTTTATTTATTTATTTATACGTCACATTTATATAGCCTCCCATCTCATAAAGCGACTAATGGTCTACTTGGCTTCATCTTCTGAGTGGGTTGGCTTGTTTCTATCTGGCCTTTGTTTCTGCAATGCTCCAATTTGTTCTTGTTTTTTGCTGACCGTATGAGAAGTTTCACACTTTCAGAACAACAACTCCAAGGGCCACAAAAGCCCCATGTTCATGATGGATGCTGGAGATTGTTGTTCAGCAACATCCAGCTAGCCATAACTTCCCATCCTTGCACTGCATTTCCTTCTGACAACTCCTAGAATTCCTTGCTGCTGGCCATGTTGAAAGGGGTTGATGGGAATTGGTTCAAAACATCTGGAGGACAATGTTTGCCTCCCCAGAATTTAGGGCAAAATGGTCTTTCAGTCAGAGTTAAGCCTACAGTGTCTAGCTTCTCTCTTTTTAGGGATGTGTAAAAATATCTGAAAACTTTTCTGGCCTAAAGGCCATAATAAAGATTTGTTGTTGAAAATCTCAGAACATTCAAAATACACTTATATTTTATTATTCTTTTATATTAAATATTTAAGATATTTCCATCATGAGAATTGCTGAATGGGAATTTATGTACAACTCTAAGTCACACAACCATTGACTGTGTTTCTGTAGACTGGGGGAAAAATTACAAGTGTGGCAGGAAAACTGTGATTTTGTTTGAATTTGTCCTGTTTCCTTGATAGATTCACTACTCCCAAAGAAGAGTGTGGTATACCAGCATGCTATACTTAAAGCAAAATTCAAAACCATACTTGGCCAGGAGTGTCCTTAGGCCTCTTGCAACTGGTCTACATTATAGGGCTGTTATGAAGGCAGCATGTATCTATGTGAGTGTGTGAGAAAAGAAAGCATGTGACGCTGTCTTGGTTTAATGAAAAAAAGACTAAACATGTAATGAATAAGGCTACCGGGGTTTTTTTTCTAGCTGCAAATCAGGTACTTCCAATAAGAGAATTCCTAGGGCTTCTATCAAAGTTTAAAAAGAAAAAGGTAAGATCTCCTTTGAGTCATTCAGTTCTTAATGACTGCATCCATCTAGTTTTCTTGGAATTAATCTGGAATATGTCTGCCACAGCCTTCTTTTAGGATGTTATGTTGACTTCCTAATTTAAGCTATGACCTTGGTATTTTCTGGTGGTTTAGACCAATGTTTTTCAACATTAGCAACTTTAAGAGGTATGGACTTGAACTCCCAGAATTCCCCAGATGGCATGCTGGCTAGGGAATTCTGGGAGTTGAAGTCCACACCTCTGAAAGTTGCTGAGGTTGACAAAACACTGCTCTCGCCTAACCAGGATCCATTCAGCTTCCAAACTGAGGTTCAGTCAAAAGGTATAGAGCAGTTATTCTATCTTGCCCTCCTCCAAAGGACAAAGTTCAGTAAGAAAGGATTGGAAAACAAAAATGATTGTAATCATGAGAAGGTTGCAATTGGAAGATGATAAGGGCTGAACCCAGCATAAAATCCTTGGAATGCTAAAACGCTCATCAAGAAGCACTAGCGGCCCACAGCACCTTTCCCCAACCTGATTCCCTCCAGATGGGCTGATACTACAGTTCTAGCGACCTCCTTTCTAGGCAGCTGACCAAAAGTTCTGGGTTCCAGGAATTGCAGGAGTTGTAGATCTTCAACCGATCTGGGGGGCACCAGGTCGGGGAAGGCTCTCACTAAGTCATCAACTGCCAGGAACAACTTCTCAAAGGAGACATCTTGTCCTCAGACAAGGACAGAAATACGCAATAATACAGAAGGCAACCTTGTCCCAGCAGTTTTGCTGTCAATACAGTTTCACTGGACCTAATAAAAAAACGGGAATGTACAGAAATCAGCAAAAGAGCCTTCCGTGTCTTGGAATAGACCATCCTCTCATCTGAGAGGTACTTTATCTTTTAACAGGAGCAATTCCAAAGAGCAATCATTACTGCATAGATTCTGCAGAATTTGAAAGCAGGTGCTGGGGCCAAGCTGGCAGCTGACATCTGGGGAGAGCTGGCCCATATTAAGCCCTGGAATAATTTACAACCCAGTGGGAGGGAGTTTCTGTCCCCTCTTATCTTCAAAGGCACGAGGTTCCTTCTATTTCAGCAATGGTAAATATGCGAGAACTTTAAAAACATCTACACATCTCTAATGCTGCTTCATTAAATAGGGGCCACTGAATCAGAATGACCTCGGTACAGATCACGTCATTAACCTTGCTGTAACAGCTGCATTTGCTAGGCCTGGCTAGGAAACAGCTCAGCCTCGGGGCTCAGCCCGAAAGAACACAGGTTCTGCACTATTCCTGGGGGTTGAGTTCAGGCTGGGGGTGGGGCCTCCGCGGGTGTCATCTGTCATAATGCATGTAAAAGGAGGGTTGGGGGTTTGATTGCGTCACCATGGCCACCATCTTGACTTTTTTATTCCACTTGCTCTCCACAGATGACTCAGTTGCCTACTCCACTCGTCTTTTTTTTTTTATTGTCAAGGAGAGGGAAAAAGAAGGAAGGAAGGAAGGAAGGAAGGAAGGAAGGAAGGAAGGAAGGAAGGAAGGAAGGAAGGAAGGAAGGAAGGAAGGAAGGAAGGAAGGAAGGAAGGAAGGAAGGAAAACAGACCCCACTTGTCTTTATAGACCGAACAAAGGGCAGAGTCAGTACAGGGAGGCCAGCCGCTGGCATCAAAAGCGCTTAGGGCCGGCCAAGGCATTAGGCAGAATGAAGCAGCTGCCTCGCGCAGCTGGTTTTAAAGGCCATAACAAGGCATTAAATTCCTTGTTATTCATTTGTCCAGCTAATTTAGAATTCCCTGTCCTATAATTGAGAAACTACTCATCAGCAAAGTATTTAATCACGATATATGGCGGGGGGGGGGGGAGAGAGATTACTTTGAGCTGGAATTCAGTCCTAAGGTGAATGTCCTTCTAACGCAGGGCATGGCCTTAGAACGCATGAAGGCTTTCGTATAGAAAAACTGTTTCTAGAGCGTGTGGCAACAAACCGCATTTCCTTCAGCACTGAAGAAGTTGCCCATAGTCAAGGACAATGCTAAACAGTTTCCAAGATCAAAGGTTTGACTTTCAACATGTTGGAACTCACAGGAGGAATCTTAACTAGCTTGTAAGGAGAATACATGAGCTGTATTCACACAGTAGCTCTCCATAGTTAACTGAACCAGGGTTTATTCAATTAACCCAATTTTAAGGGTCTACCTAAGACCCTGAACTATAAACTGCTCCCTGGGCTGGGTTGGCCCCTGCAACTTTCCCTTCCAGGAAAGGAAGATGGCCAGATACGCTAATGGACCATTGTCTATTAATGTTAACAGCCCTGGGCTAAATGGCTCAATGTCTATTGACCCATTGACCCATCGAATAATAAATAATAAGAATACATAAGAAAGAACCAATAAAGATGTTTCTTATATACTTCCCCCTTGAGAAATTAATGATTGTGGATGTGCATCAGATCTGAGTTTAAGAAATACTAAGAGCCTGGTTCCTATTTCACCTCTGCCTCAACACACAAATGACTGCATTAAGGAAGCATTAGCCCTTCGAGGTAGTCCAGACAAGAAGTACAACTGTAAGTTCTATCTCTATCTTTGTTGTAATATTGCATTAACAGAATCTTGCAAATCTGAAAGTATTCCTCCCCTCCTTTATTTTACTCTCCAGAAAACTAGGGAAGATTCCTTCTGAAACGCTTCCCACGCCTCCCCTCCTTCTGTGGACTGAGATGTCGTTTACATGCTGGTTATCTGGGCTGCAGCTCTTCCTCCTGTCTCCCAAGGTTATTCCCATGTACCATTACCAGAAGTCACATTTGTCTCCCTCTTTCCACCTGTATAATAACCTTGCATTTACTTACAAGGTATCATAAATAGAAAATGCAACATGCTTGAAAACAATACCCCAATATTAAGTTTACGTGGTTAGCACCCGATTGCATCGCTTACCCGTGGTTTCAACAATGCCTTCAAGGATTACAACAATTTCAAACTGCTCACTCCTTAGGGATCTTTGCGAGAGTGCAAAAAAAGGACTCTTGTCATTGATTTCATGGCAGATGGTTAGAGGAGAAACGAGGAACAGTTGGTCGGCCCCAGTTCCAAATCCAACATCAAGCTCGCATTGGTCTAGTGGCAGGAATTCACCTTCTGGTGTCTGTCGTGACTAAAGATAAATGAAAAGAAAGAGAAATAATTCCAGCAAGTTAAGAACTAATTTTGCAGCAGAAAGGAAGGGAACGCTTTTCAGTATAATTCAGAGCACCCTGCAAACTGCAGAGGCTTGACAAAAATTAACTTGGGAGATTTTAGGGTAGAACTCAATGACAAACTGGATTTTATTGGAACAGATTTGAACTCAGCCCCCTTCCACAATTCACTGAGCAGTTCAGATCAGGCCCTCCATGCAGTCTAATTTATTTATTTATTTTATTTATTATTAATAATAACAGGTGACTCTGGGCGGCTAATCCAAGATAGGACCCATTCCTCCACGCACAAACGATTTATAATCGGGCATTCCTGTGAATCGCCTAGTTTGGTCCCAGAGATCAATGCCCATTTGTTACATGAAGTAATGAAATAGTTGTTTCCAAAATCACTTAATTCAAATGTTGTGAAAGAAAATCCACCTGTACATCAGTTCCAGCCTTCCCAACTTCAAACACCCTTCAGATGAGTTGGTCTACAATTTTCAAAATTCTCAGCAAGGACATATGCCAAACATACACAGAGGTCCTCAAGTTGGAGAAAGGTGAGTAAGATACATTCATTTCTAAAGTTACCAAGCCCATCGGGCCTCAAGTGAGTGAGTCATGGCAGTTTATCTTCTCTTCAGATTCGAAAGAACCTGTCAATATGGCCCCTAGTGGGTCCCTTCCTTGTGGAGGGGGAAGGCTGACATTACCATGTAAGGGGACTGGACCTACATGGCAGGGAGAGATAGCAGCAGTAATGTTGAGATGACTGACTTTAGGACGGCATTTTGATTTTCTATAATAGTCTGTAGCAACGTTTTCACTGGTGAGCACTGTGAGATTGTAGTCTTACCAATGTACCGGATTATTCCTGTATCTAAAATCTTTACAGCTGACCATTTTTGAAGATGAAAGGACAACCAGCTAAGCTGAGTGCTGTTCTGCAGCAACAGTTATTTCTTATCATTTAGGCCAAATGAGCCATTACTTCCATTATGATGAGACTAGTAAGCCTGTGACCCTCCAGATGTCTCTCAATTTCCAGCAGCCCTCAGCATTGGCAGTAATGCAACAAAAGGAGGACTACAAGTCTTCTTGATCTAAGAAGTTCTTGAGAAGACATTTTCTGCTTGGCTCTTTGTGTGAGTCATCACTTGAATCTCTAAAATCCTGGAGCAAATTACATGTGCAAACTGGATGCCTCCCTCTCCTTCACCTTTTCTCCACACAATGCCAACCTGGTGTAAGAAAGAAGGATTTTACTGAAGCAATACTTTGAATGGTGATAGTTAAAAGAAATACTGGTGTCATAATTAGTATGAAGAAAGTAGCAAGATGTCCACAGTTGATACAGAGAAAATTGGCTTTAAAATTAAAAAGGGAAAAAAATCTAATGAAGATAGAGGAGCGGAGTAATATATGGCTGGCCAAACGTAAATCCAAGGTAGTTGGAACTAAAACTGGCATCTCTAAACTCTATGGTCTTCTTCCATACCTCTCTATTTTATCTTTTTGTCACAAAAGCACCAGCAGAACTTACCAACCTACATGAGGCCAGGGATATGTTCCTGTTTAGCGGTCACTGTTGAGAGAAGTAAGCCCCCCCCAACTTTCTAAAATTAGCATTGAATTCATCTGCTCACCAAATGTGATGCTCTGGTCCTGTCCAGCCAAAGATTCTTTATTATGCCCCTCTTTTTCTCTCTCTCAAGGGAATGGGCTTCCCTGCCCCTGATGAGAAGAGCCAAGAAGGTAGTTAAAGGTTTTCTGAAACATCCTTGAAAACATATTCAGGGGAAATGACTGACAGCCACAGAAGCCTGCTTCTTTTCAAGCTGCAGACAAAACATCAAGGAAAGCTGGTAACTTTGCAACAAGGCTTAGAAGCAGAAGCTAATGAGTTCAAGTCAACTCCACAAACAGCTTGACTTCCAGGGAAGAAATGGTGAACTGAAGACGACTCCATTAAAAGCAAAGCCAACAACCATGGCAGAATGAAGAGCCAACGAGTAGACTAGCTCTTCATAATTCCTCTCGGGACAAGGAGAGGACTTGAGATTGCCCACAAGTGCTCCATACAGTTGCTCCTCGCAAGGAGACCACATTCAGCAGTCTCCAATGTGTTTAGAGCTCTGGGAGATGAGGGAATAGCCATCTTGCTCAAACTGTGGTTGGTGCCTTCAAAAAAGGACACTGGGTTCACAAACTTCCTTTTCTACTCACTTTCAAAAATTGCTTGTTAACTGCTTTTCAGCTATTAGGAACCTTTGAATCAACAAGTTTTACAGCACCAGGTGAGTTTCCTGCAATCCTTAGCGAAAGAAGTTTTAAATACAAGTTTACGGACTTAATTTCTTTTTCTTTTAGAATAATCAGCAAAAAGGTGATTAGAACTTTGATTATGGAAAATTACAAATGGACTAAGGGTCCAGATGGATTTTGAAATTAATCATAAGAATCCTTTCCTGTGGGAAAATGCTTTTCTTTTGAATTATCTTAAAAAAAGCATGATAGGGTGAGACTTTGAAGGTTGGACACTAGAGGGAACCAGAAGGAACTAAAGATTACAATTAAAAGAGAAGAACACTTAAATTTGACTTAATAATACAGAATGAAGCAAAATATTTTAACATTGGACATACTGAAGGATATTTTTGAACAATGGACTCAGATGTTAATTTTAAGAGTGTCGGTCTCTGTAGGTAAACTGTGTTTAAATGATGTTATGAAAGAGGAACAAGTCATATCTGACAAGATTGAGACCGATCTGAAAGTGGATTTAAAAATGACAGGTTACAAGAATTATATGGAAAAAGATGCTACATTGGACATACAAAAGAAGCCGGCTGATGTCCTAATAATTAAAAAGGATATACAAATAACAAACCGAGAGAGTAGCCTGGATAATTTTGCTACATTGGATTTACAAAAGCTCTGAAGAATGTTTTGAGAAGCTACAAAGAAAAAATGAAAAGAAATCTAGGATATTGTTTGAAGGGACTAAAGATCAAGATTGTTAAAGGTAAAAGGAAGGAATATAAAGTTGGTTTATTTGATTAAGGTTAAAATAGACATGTTGTTATCTCTGGTAACCCTTAATGGACTTTTGCTGATCAGGACTGAATTGATGAGGCTTTAAGGATTTGTTTATAGATAAGAGATGGGATATGGGAAGAAGAGATCATTTATTGTATTTTAAGAGAAAGTGATAAGTTCCTAAAATTGTTTATACTTGTTATGATGAAAGGGAAGTCATTTCTTTATATATTTTTCTTTTTCTTTACTATATTCTGATTCTTTTTTTTTTATTTTCTATTTTCTATTTTTTTTCTTTCCTGCGCTTTCTATTTTTTCTTTTTATCCTTTTCTTTTTTTTTAGTTTGCGTTCATTTTTATCTTTTTCATTGCAATTTTTAATAAAATTACTATATAAAAAAATTCCACAAACAGCTTCGTAATTAAAAAAGGCAGGGCTTCAACTGCGCAGCGGTGGGTGCCATCTCAACATCCCTGTGAGCATCTGCAGGAACACACTGTTTGGACACACGTCTGCTTTCTCTGCTTGCTCTGCCTATCGCAAAGACAAATGGTGTGATAAGAAGTGAGGACATCTAGGAGGAAGTAATTTATGGGCCTGAACATTCATTGAAATCCACATCTTCTCTGAGGCAGCAGCAAAGTCCTTGTTTATTTTGTATCATTCATTTTCACTCCAAGGTCCAGGCTCTCAAAGGAGGGTGCTGACCTTTGAGAGAAATCCAGACCCTAGTCTCCAGTGGCCCCAGTTTAATTGCCATCTGCTATTTTCCAAAAATAGTGCTTTGCCTTGCATTATAGATGGTGTTAGTAGCAATAGAGCTCGATATGAACAAGGTCTAGTTTGGTACAACACTACATTGAAAATGTCTCCTTTATTTTCTTCTAACTAATCTCATGTAATTTGGATGGGAAAGAATGTGATCTTTTTCCCAGGAAGAATACTATTTCAGCAAAATCATTGTAACTCTAGTGCAGGATTCCTAGACTCATTTTAGTTAATGTGGTGACCCACGTGTGTGGTTGGCCATGTCTGCAGTCTTCTTTCAATTAAATCTGAAGGGAAGACATCTCGGAGGAACTCCTCTTACAATTTTTAGACTTTTAATGATGAGATATGGGCTACTGGGAAGATTGCAAAGTAATGGGAAAAAATTATCAAATAATACCACACGGAGGACCCTCCAGCACTCTGCAACAAAAAATAAATGAAAAAGCATCTGGAGCAGAGTTGGCTGGATTATATAGCAAATTCCACCACCTGGGCTCTGCCTACATGATATTCGTAGCTTCACATATGGTGAACCTAAGGTTAGGTTGTGTTAGGATTAACAGATCTAGACTGCAAACATCAGGACAACCAGTAGAAGACATCTAGCCTCATACTCCCTGTGATGATACAGAGCAATAACTTCAAAAAAGTTTTGAGTCCAGCTCAATACATAATTTCCACCATTTCATTCTCTCTTTTAAAAAAAAAACTATTAAACTCCAAAAGATCAGTAGATGGCAGCAAAGAGATACTGTACAGAAAAATAACTTTCTGTCTGCTGCTTGCTGGTAGTCATCTGGATTCTGCTAATGACCTCAGATGAGCCACTTTCAGCAGCATGAGCTCTTTAAGGCTTTGTCTTAAATACAATTACAAGCAATAAGAATAGTTGGGGACCGTAGCTTAGTAGCGACACCCATGTTTTGCTGGCAGAAGGTCTTCTGCACCATCTCATTAAAAAACAAGAGCTGGTTAGGTGAATGAATAACTTCTGCCTCAGATCTCAGAAGACCATGGTCAGAACAGCCAATAATGGGTAGGATGGACTAAAAGTCTGACTTGCAGAAGGTTGCATCTGAGGGTCCAAAAAACCAGCCCACATATTTGCAACCCAGATCTGGTAGCCATAACTTAGGGAAACTCAGGAGGGCAGAGAAGGGGTGGGAGACTCAGTTACAGCAGGGTTTCTCAACCTCAGCAACTTTAAGATGTATGGACTCCAACTCCCAGAATTCCCCAGCCAGTAGCTGAGGTTACAGCATTACTTTGCGTGCTCATTTGATTGTAAATCCTGCTGACTACAACTGGGATTATGAACTGGGTCTTAGCTTTTGCTTGCCTTGTGCTCAACACCTAGGACTAAACAGAGGCTACTTTCAGGCTGATCCTGGAAAAATGGCTTTTTTGCAGAGGCAACTGAAGTGGCCGTTTTGCAGATCAAGTTTAGGATGATAGGGCAGGCACAGCAGTAGCTTTTCCCTCCTGGACAAAGTGGCCATGTTTTGCTTAACCATGGTTTACAGATAAACCATATTGCCTGAATTCACATAATATACTAAAGAAAAACCATGGTAATACAAACCACATGGACTGGATTCCCACAACTTGCTAAACCAAAAATGAGAGAACCACTTTTTACTATGGCGTGGTATGAAAGATTGAATCTATCTACATTCATTCAGTGGGTAGATGTGACTGCAATTTTAGATAGAGCGGGTGATGCTTCAAACCAAAAGGTTCTTCTTTCTTCTTTTTTAATAAAAGGGCTGGGCTTACATTTCAAGTTAAACTATGCTTTTATCATGGTTTAATTACTCACTTGTGCCATAAAAATCCAGACACCTGTTAGAAATCTCATCTGCCATCTATGATTGTCTGGATTTTTGTAACCTAGATCTGGTAACCCTATTCATTGCGAACACTGCTACA
The DNA here is from genome assembly GCF_059951505.1 of Python bivittatus. Taxonomy (NCBI): domain Eukaryota; kingdom Metazoa; phylum Chordata; class Lepidosauria; order Squamata; family Pythonidae; genus Python; species Python bivittatus. Next base: position 13,488,483 of record NW_028277067.1, on the reverse strand, counting down.
GGCCACATGCACAGACCATAAGTCATAGTTTACAAACCATAGTGGCTGGATTTGCAGTACCTTGCAAAGCCAAAGCTAACATACTCTCCTGATTAATATGTTGTGTGAACCCCCTTTTGAGTGTTTTGATGACCTCAGAAGTTTTCTTGCTTCATTGTGATATTTTCCAGGCTTCTAAGGAAAATCCTTCTTCACGAATTTTCTTTCAGCTCCTTTTTGCCACTACACTGAGTGCAAAAATCAATCACAGTAAACCATTATGTGCTTCTGTCTGGTTTTGACTTAGTGCAATGAGTGAGCCCAGCCATTTAGGCTATAAATCAGGATTTATTGCTTATGTGTAAATAGACATAGGAAGATGGCTTAGCTCTAGGGGTAGCCACCCCAAATCCAGCATAACTTCGGGTAAAAAAGATGAATTCTTTAACCCATTGTGGGACCAATGTACAAGCATGCATGCCTAAAAGCTAGATATTCCTTCTTGTTTTTACAATCACTTTATGTTATTGTTGTCTGCCTTGTTTAATAATATTTTGGCCAGCCTTCCCTACAGTCTACAGCTTAGTAGCTCATCTAATCTGTATGCAAGAGCTCGCTTGGTCTTGCTTTTTGTTCCTGGTGCAAAAAAGGTTGCCGAAGAGGAAGAGTCAAGAAACGTGCCTGTTTTGTTTTACGATTTCTGATTATTACCACAAACCATGGCTTAGTGCTATTTACAAATGCAGTCTAGCGTTCTTCAAGAGAAGACGCAGCTTCCTTACCAAGGCGATTGGGGAATTTGGCTGGAAAGTGCCCTCCCCACCCATCAAAAGACCAACCCAAGAGCCTTTTCAGAATATGAAGGCTGATGAGTCTTATCTCTCTGTCTGAATTTTAGTGTTTCTCAACCTTGGCAACTTGAAGACGTGCGGACTTCAACTCCCAGAATTCCCTAGCCACCCATGCTGGCTAGGGAATTCTGGGAGTTGAAGTCCACACATCTTCAAGCTGCCAAGGTTGAAAAAACACTGGGATAGATCAACAGCAGCAACAGCAGAAAAAGCGCAGGAGCAGCGTCCTCCACTTTACTAATCAGCAGGACCCGGGATCAGGCTGCACCATTTCACATGGCTGGCAGGTGGCAGAAGGCATTGGGTGTTTTCTGTGATTCAGTGGAAGTTCCACCCTTGAACCGAAGTCCAGGGACTGCTAAATGGAATGAGGAGGAAAAGCATTGGGTTGCCACATTTTTAGAAAAAGCAGGATTGGGGGTTGGAAGAGAGCATTAAAACCATCCTAATCTATCTAAAACCATGAAGTCCAACATCTGAAATAATAAATTCTTGTTTTCTCCATATGATTGCTGAGAACGAGCTGTAGAGAGCTACCATATCTAGGTGGTTGCAGAAATCTGAAGTGCCCTGAGATGGAAGCAGGGGCTACTGTGTCTATTTGCCATCATCAGTGGCCATATGGGTTTTTGCAGCCCAGATATGGTGCCCTAATCTGCAAAGTAATTTATTTACAGCGTCTAAGATATGGGATTGGAGGGCTAGGTTTCAGCTGAAAGGTGTGTCGTGCTTGAAACCCAGCATCTCTCTTTCTTTTAGAACCACTTATTCAAGATAGCTAAGCCATAGCAGTGTTTCTCAACTTTGGCCACTTAAAGATGTGTGGACGTCAACTCCCAGGATTCCCTAGCCAGCCATGGTGGCTAGGGAATCCTGGGAGTTGACGTCCACACATCTTCAAGTGGCCAAGGTTGAGAAACACTGAGCTACAGTTACCCTAAGGTGACAGAGTGGCAGTCAGTACATGTTCAAAACTGTCCTTTTTATATATTTCATAGCAGAACCTTAAGCTTGACCCAACTGACACTAATGCCTATGCCACCTTGACTTTTCCTTAAGACCTACTAAAGACATAGGAAAGAAGGATCACGGATCCTTACATTTACTCTGGAAGGCTAGGGACTAGAAACTCCTAAAGGCTGAAATTCTCAGTGCTCGGTTCTGCTGGATAGGAAGCCGCGCGCACCCCCCCCCCCCCGCCTTGCTTTTGACTTTCAAATGCCACCATTGGAATCCAGTTCTAGGAAGTGCCATGGAGCCTGGTGCCAACTGCCACAACCTGCCTGCTGTCAAAAGTCTCTAGCACTCACCAGGGATTGCCTCTGATAGTTAAAGCACTTGGGTTGGACTGGGGCCACGTCAGAGAACAACTCGTTCCATGGCTGCAGGAACTGCAAAGACAGCAGCCGCACACGAGTGACAGCTTGAGGCACTTCCTACTCTTGTGGCAGGGCTATAGCAGGATGGGGAGGAAACAGATCCTGCCAGGAGGAACAAGGGCTGGCTAGCTGCAGATTTCCTTCCAATGCCACCCTCCAATAAGAATAGACCTCGGAATTCGCCCTGAGTTTTGTGTGGCTGATTCAGTGTTGCAGAAAAGCGATGTTCACACCTTGAACGGTGTGACTCTGACATGATCGTTCTCGTCATGGGGAAGAACGAGATAGACCGGAGTATCTTGCTACACATATCTTTTATGCCAGTTCAAAATAAGAAGATAAACAGTAACACCGTATTATTAGTGTTACCCTCTACAGTAACTGGTATTTCTTTATTACAGGTTACAGACCAGCGTAACGCTTGGAGGATGTCTGTTTTCTTTGCGTTCCATTAAGTCCCTTATTTATTTTTATGTTGGGGTGCTATATAATATATTGGTCTATGGGATGCATTTTATGGCCAAAAAAGTAATGAGAAATGGGTATGGACAGAGGGACAGTTTATTGCACTTACTTCCCATTGAAAGTAATAGGACTTGTCATCACTAACTGGCCCTATTGGTTTCAATGGGGCTTAATTACAGCTAACTATTAACTAAAAATACAAATATATGCATGTGTAGTCAAGAGTGGTGAGCTAGTTTGGTGTAGTGGTTCAAGCACCAGCCTAAAAATTAGGAGACCATGAGTTTTAATCTTGCCTTAGGTACTAAAACCAGCTGGATGACCTTGAGCCAGTCACTCTCTTTCAGCCCTAGGAAAGAGGCAATGGCAAACTACTTCCAAAAATCTTGCCAAGAAAACTGCAGGGACCCCCCCCCCCCCAAAAAAAAAAAGTCAAGAGGGAACCCCATGTAATTCACCAGGATTTACCATGGAATTTAGTAGTGTATGTCAACAATCAACTTGCAATGATCAGAGGTCAGAAAGGGGTAATCTTTAGGGCCTATTAGAATTTGTGTACTGTAAATCTGTGGGAGAAGGAACTTAGCAGGAAGGATCCAGACTTAATAATGAATTCATTATACTTCGTTTTCACTGATTCCAGTCCTACCACTCAAGTAGTGGTAAGTCTATTACTCATGTCATTTCTAACTATGTTACAGGTTAGGAATTCTGATGACAGGATTATGGGGGAAAGGGCAGTTAAATTTTATGGGGGGTGAGATGTCCATGCATTATTACAATTTGGGCAGAGATTTTATCAATTATTCATATCATGCTTGGGCATTGATGTCCAGATTCTTCAACCTTATTGTTGAAGATTATTCAAGATTGTGTAAAAGAGAAAATTCAAGGCATCATTCAGTACTTATTGGTTGTAACTAGACTCTGGAAAGATATTAAACCTAAGGTCAAAGCTTGAGAATGTAATACACTGTTATCGTAAAAAAGAAAAAAGAAAAAAAACCCTTTGAATTGTCAAAGGTCAGTGTTTCTCCTGATGCTTTCATTGAGTAGATTATTTTTATTACAGTCAACAATCAACTTAGATGCCTTCTTTTGAAAGTCTTATTTTCATCTGGGAGTAACACAGACTGGTCTTGACTTTCTGGAAGATAATGAGGTGGCATCCAGATTATGACACGAACAAGAGCAGCCATTTCTGCAGTATTACAAATTCCATCCAGTAATAACTAACCCCCATTATATTTATCATATGCACCTCACTTGTATATCCTGAAAAACTGCCAGAGGCTTAAAAATAGATCACCCTTTTGCTCTGTTACAAGTTGGGAGAGAGACCCAGACTATGGGAAAAAAAACAATGCAAGAATTATTTTGCTGCTGGGGAATTTGAAAAATCAAAATGGAGATAGGCATGACTTACAATTTTTTACCTAGTTGGTTTTGGTTAATTGGAAGTCATGCTGCTGAAGATTTCAGGTCTTGCTATCATCTGAAATGGTGACTATTGTAACTTCTTATGTCTATTCACAGTGCATGTTTGTTATGTACAGTATTGCACAGGGCAAGAAAAGACTAAATGGATGCAGCTGCAGATTTTCTTCTTCATATTTGTTTCTCTTTCTTTCTCTGGGGATCCTCTTTGTTTTCCAAAAGCCCCCTTTGTCTTCTCTCTAGAGTCAATAAATTGCTTACAAATATCAGATTTTAGTTCTTTCCCTCTTTTCAGGTGGAAGGAAGTGCATTACACTGAGTGGTTATATTGCTGTGCAAGTAAATAATAGTTACCATGACCTATGTTATATGACATTCCACAACTTAAAGACAATGTTATGACGATGATCTGTCTGACAGGTTATGCAATAACGGTGTTGTTGGGTAATCTAATGCTGTCTTGATTTCTCGGATATTGTAGTTTTGTAATTGATGGACTTGGGTAATTTTAGACTCTGGATTTTCACACCCTCTTCTTTAGATGGCAATGTGTGGGACCCTAGATCTCTACCCCAAAGTCCTGGCCTGACATGATCTCAGTCTAGGGTTTAGCTTCAGATAGGAAAGTTGTTTCTTTCATGCTGCATGAAAAGGCTTGTCCCCAGAGGTAGGAAAGTATTCATAGGTAGAAAGTATTCGATTGCAGTGAATACTGGAAGGTACTGCGTTTTGCTCCCTCCCCAAAGCATTTCCAATGTTGTTTTTCCTCCTTGCAGCTGTTCTGAATATTGCTTGCTCCTGCTGTTGTACAGTGATTCTGACCTGGAAGAGAGTGGGCTGGGTGCAAATTGGTTTGCATGAGGGCTTCCATGTTGAACAGATTGTCAGGGAAGGCAGCTGGGGTGGCACCAATCACCTGCAGGAATGGAAAGGCCTGGAGTCTATTCTCTCCCACTGGTGGGGTCAAAACAGAAAGCACCGACCATTTCTTTGCACTGCAGAACATAACGTAGGCACCAGCTAAGGTAGCATGGTAGTAATGGAAAGGCATTTTTCATGTGCTTAAAGACATTCTTCTTTTTAGTATGTTTTCTCTGGCTTTATAAACATCTTGGACTAAGACCTTACTCACATCAAGCAACCCAAACTTAAGTACATAGGGCAGGGATAGAATCCTTAGCGCATTCTCCTAATTTTTATTTATTTATTAACAAGATTGACATGCTGCCCAATAACAAAGTTCACCAATGACTTAAGGTAGCTCAGATGTGCTTGCAAAAAATCATGTACATTTTCTAACTTGATTGCTTCCTGATGGTTAGCTATTCTGAATGTTTGCTTGGTTTTGAAGTTTTTTGTTTTTTGTAAGAGAGAAGTTGTCAAAAGCTAAAGTTAGTAAAATTAAGATAGACCTTGATCCTATGAATGTTACTGGGAACAGTTCTCTGTGAAATGCAAAAAAGCCCAATTGTAAGTTTATAGTCTCTGGTTTTATCCTCAATTAAATATCCAAAGCAAAATCTGAAAATGTGTATGTTTTACCAAATATCACAAAGTGTATTTTTTAATAGCAGTGAACATTCATTATCCTTGGGATATGTGCTACAGCCCCCTAAGCCTACTTAATCATCTTTTTTAGAACCCATTTAATCCTGGTTTAATATCTACAGATGTGTATTATTTATATAGCAGCTTTGCTTTGCAACAGACTATCACATATTAAATGTGCTTGCCCTCTCCAAAAGCTCTTCGTTGCTCCTTTGTAGAGAGGGCTTAAAACAGAAGCTAGATCTGAAGGTTGAAGATAGGCCTTTGCCACATCCTAGCGCAGAGCTATCAAGACCCGCATGCAAGAAGATGGCGAGAACCTCAACCCCATGAAACTCCCTCCCTTCCAGGGAATCCTTTCACCCACCTTAATGAGTTTGCAACGGATCTGGGCTGAGACCATATGGCTGTTGCGCAGGTTGCCCACCCGGAACATAAGGCAGAGTTTCCCATCTCTCTGCGAGATGACGGCAGCACGGCTAAACATCAGAGTTTCGGCACGTTTCTTGGGTTGGGACATCTTGATGAACATGCATCCGATGAGGAAGGCATCTACCACAGAGCCCAACAGGGACTGGAACAGAAAAAGCACAATTCCCTCTGGGCAACGCTCCGTAATGTAGCGATGCCCATAGCCAATGGTGGCTTCTGTCTCAATGAAGAAGAGGAAGGCTGAGGGGAAGTTGTAGACATTGGCCACACACGGGCTGTGCCCTGGACTGGGACTCTGGTGTATATCTAGGTCCCCACGCAAATAAGCAATTCCCCACCACATGGAGGCCATCACCAGCCAAGCAACAGTGTAGGTCAGCAAGAAAATTAGAAGGTTCCAACGCCACTTGAGGTCCACCAGAGTGGTGAAGAGGTCAGAAAGATAGCGGCTGTTCTCACTGCCCAGGTTCCCGTGCTGGACGTTGCAGCGGCCGTTTTTGTCCACAAAGCGCTGCCGTTTCCGATGGGGTGGTGCAGCCACCACGGCCTGATAGTCATCACCAAACTTCCTTCGCACTACTGACATCCTGATGAAAGGAGTTTCCCTTACACTCTGTGGTTAGTTGTAGAATGAAGGCTGGTCTGAGTGTGGAAACTGTTGTTTCATGCAAGGGACACAACGTGGGCAATGATTAGCAGAGCAAATGGTAGCTGGTGGTCTCTTCCACTTGGCATGGGCCGTTGTTGGAGCTGGACCGAGCAATGTCTTCTGTGCCACTGCTTTGGGTAACTGCCAGATGGCACAAACGAGGTCCAGATGGCTGTACAATCTTTATTTGATTATTTTAAAATATTGTCTTGCTGGAGGACGATGCTGGAGGCACAGAACAAACGCTGAAGCACAAGGAATGGACTTAACTGGCTTGACGTCCCCTCTTTATGATGCCAGTGGACTGGCACCCGAGCAGGATAAGGTCAGCTTACTAGGGACCTCCCGTTGGCACGTTTTGGATGGTCGCTGGCCAGCTGGCTTGGAAGGGGGGGGGGTTCCTTCTGAAATGGCACGGACTGTCTAGCACAGTCCTACGGGCAGCAAGTCTGCAGGCACCGCCAGCAGGATGCCAGGCTCTGTTCTGCAGATCTGAGGCTGGCGGCGGAGACGGATGCCTTGGCGGTGCCCTCGCGAGTGAGGTTCTCTAGCCCGGGGACCAAACTGAGCCAGGCTGCTGAGCCGTCTCGGTAGCCGGGGCTGGCGTGCCCTGACCCAACCTGCCTGCACGCAGGTGCTTGGCGGCGGCGGCGTCCTGGCTGGAGCCGCCGTTGCACTCGCAGTCGCAGGAGCAACTACTGCTCCGGCTGCTCCTTTTCTTCAGCGGCTCTCAGCCCGGAATCCCCGAGGGAGACGCGTCCCCCCTCCCGCGGACGGGACTTCCCTTCGGGCGGCACTTGGCGAAGGACGGGGCTTCCCAGCCGAGTCCCGCGGACTTGAGCCACCGCGGCAGCGCGGCGAGAGGAACGGCGGGCGGGTGGGCGGGTGGGTAGGTGGGTGGGCGGGCGGGCGGGCGAGGGGGGAGCCTCGCCTCCTGCCTCTTCCCGAATCCCGCTTTCCCTCCGCCTCCTTCAGCCCGTGTCGCGGCGCGCTTGGAGCAGCTCGCTGAGAAACTTCACCTTTGCGGTCCTGCCCAGCCGAGACAGCCCGGGCGCTGGCGGCGGCGGCTGCAGCGAGCGACGGATCTCGGGCAGACGAGCGACTGGGAGGCAGCCGCTGAACGAGTCTCAGGTTGTGGCCGAACGCTCCGAGCGAGCAAGGGGAGTAGCTGACCGCCTCCACGTCGCCGCCTAGCGGCCGCCGCCACCACCGCCTCCCACCCGGGACGCCCCTTCTTGCCTCCGCCGGGGGCTGGGGGGTCTCCGCGCCGTGGTCGTTCGTCCCCCTCGGCGAGGCGCGTCCGCAGCTGCCGGCGGCCTCCAGCGGGGGTGGGTGGGAGAAACGGGCGAGGGGATCCAATCCCTCCGCCCGAGCCCCGCCGCTCTCGGTACCTGCTGCAGGGATCCCGTAGCGGAGACGGGAGGCGGCCAGGAGCGGAATCCGTGGAGCAGCGGTGAGTCATGCGACCGAAGGACACAATGGCTCAACCCCGCATGAGAACGAGATAGAGAAGTGGAAGGAATTCGAATTAGTGGCTGCTTCTCCTTCCTCCTTACCCCGCTCTGCAGAGTGCGCAAAGCTCGGGGCTGAGTTGCAAGGGGGCTGGCTTATGGAGCGGAATGGGGGGAGGAGGTGGAAGATGGCTAGGTTCATTCATTCCAACCGAGGGCTCAGCCAGCCAATGAATGCATGGTGGTCGGAAGACCTCTGAGCATGAGCAGAGCAAAAAGCAAAGGCACCGGAGCTGCCCCTCTTTTGAACTTAAGAGGTCTGCCTATGGTCAGGGTATGGATGGGAACTCAAGGAGGTGTTCTCCTACCAGAGAGAAATGCAATCAATGCAATACAGCTCCAGTCCAATGTCCTGACCTTAACTGTGGTCTCCTGGAAGCCCATAAGCAGAACTAGAAGGGAGAGGCCCTTCCGGTGTTATTTTCTTCTGTCCATCTTTGGTTAGCAGCATCTGCTGAAAGACTTATCTTCCATGGTCCAAGCCAGCCCCTATCTCCAGTTTAAAGCTGTCTAAATCCATGTGCATCGTTTGCATCCCACAATTCCTCAAATGCAAGCATCTTTATGGATTTTGTCAGCAAAATAAACTGCCATTTCAACAAAGCTTTGAAAGCCACTATATCTTTCCATAAGAGAGGGGATTATAATATTTGGCAATCTAGTTTTGCTTTTAAGTCACTCAAGTAAAAAGGGCATTAATCATCTGATCCAATTAAGCTGCTGCTTGAAGAAATGCTTCAGTTCCATTATTTATTCAGATTTATTCCCTTAAGCATTTATAGCTGGGTACAATGTAAGATTGTTTGGTGGGGAAAAGCCAGCAATTTTTGGAGGAAAGTAATGTTTTGAAGGAAGAAAAAAAAATTGTTTTAGGTAATGAAAGTATGTCAGATGCCTTCTAAAACACAGGAATAAGTTTGTCTATACAGTATTAAATGAGTATTTCCAAATATGGAACTTCAAATGAACAATCCGTCATCTGTGCAAATATTTATATCCTCAAACTTCTGAATGTAGGGTGGATGGCCATTTACAGAGGAAGATGGGCTAGGAGTCTTTAATTCTCCCTCCCTTTAGTTTTCCGCTGCAAAAAAATCTTTCCCAAGCATGTTTCCTCCCATCTCATACTCCAATTTTAAATGAGGATAGGTCCTTGATGCTAGATGTTTAAAATACAAAAGATGGGCTTTTGCTGGGCATAATCAGTGAGAATGGGAGGAGCTAAACCATTTGCAAGGGGGAATGTTGTGGAATGGGGATTAAACAGTTGCTCAGGGACACAATGAGCTAGGATTTGCAGAATTTGGCAGAAGAGGTTAAGTAACCTGCTTAAGCATCTGATCCTCCCCACAAGATGATCGTGGTGTATTTCTCTGATATATTTTTTATTTTTAAGGCTAAAACAGAGAGAAGACTGGGCTTGAGAGAAAAGAATGAACTGGTAGTAAGAGCTATAGACCTTGTTTAATGGTTGAATTGAATGTTATGAATGGATTATAACTCTGCCATTGATTGTGTTCTATGGGTTTAATATGGTTTTATATATTTTTGTTGTTATGATTTGTATCTTGTTTATTGTGTTTTGGTGTTGTTTTAACTATTGTGAGCCACCCAGAGTCACATATGTGAGATGGATGGCTGTATAAATTGAATCAATAATTAATAAATAAATTACTATGAAAATTAAATGTTGGGCCCTTATTACACTGTTGCACTGTTGCTTATTCATACTGATCTTCTGAATGCAAGTTCCTCTGAATGTTGCCAACAGAAGACTGGCCCATCTATGGTAACTGAATAATGGATGCATCCTCTGCTATGCTGGAGTGACTCTAGCCAATTATTTATTCCTTAACCACGGTTAAGGAAACTTTGACTTACCAAAACGCATGAACAATGGGACAAGTCTCATATTATATACTTCTTTGGGGGATAAAACAAGGATTATCAGTGACCACAACAACTGGCCACTGAAGATATGAAAATGTCTCATTCAGAATTGAACTAGTCTTTCAAAACTTGCCTTGGCTTTAACTACAAAATACATCATAACCATTTCTCAGCTTAAGATGTCTTGATTAATCGTATTCAGCACTTTCTCCCACCATCCTCATTCACTTCCAAAATGTATTAGTTTCCTCCTTGCCAGTAGGGGTCCCAGGAGTATGGAATGAGCCAATTTTCAATCTAATTTCTTTGCAAATCAAACCAGTTCCTCTCCAGAGGAAACACTCTCAACAAAAGATCACATGAACTGAAAGAGGCTAAGCCTGCTAAGAGATGACACTTTCTCCTGTTGGTCCTTTGGAACCACCTTGCCACTCTGGGACTCAGGAACTTTTGTAATTTGATTCAGTCTGGAGTACTGGGTGGGGTCTGTGTTGGGAGAAAGTTAGACAAAGGAGAAGCACCTAGCAATAGCTGGGAAGTGCACTGTGGCTTCTACCTACTTTATTATCCTTTATTTTCTTCTCTCAGTTCCAGGATCCTTCTCCACAATCCTGTTTATTTGCAAATCAGCTAGAAATATAGAATAAATGAGTGGGGAGAGATGGTCAGTAGAAAGATTATGCCTCACATGTGCTGTCACTTCCCCTGCTTCATGTTTCCTCTTACCTGAAGGGAGCATTTTCCTTCCCCTCCTACCTCCTATTCTTATCTCTCCAAATCACCTTTGTCCTGCATTTTACCAATTTAATTCAGATTTTAAAATTGGGCTCTTGTTTATTTCTGGCTTGGATGCTGTGCCCTGATTCAGTAAATTGTAACCTGTTCTGCTTATTTTATCATAATGTAGGCATTTTTATTATGGTACAAAGAATACCATTGTTATCATTATCATTATTATCATCATTTTCCAGAACTGAGGTCTGGCATTAAAAAAACAAGGCTATGGATGTACTATTATTTTGAGTGTTGTAAGTTAAAAGGAACAGACTTCACTAAATTTGAGTGATGACTCAGGATCCCAATTCTAAATGGAATAGGAATGTATTTCTTAATGAAAGGATGCTTGAGAGGGAAGGAGAGGATGAATGGCTTTTTAAAAAGCTTCCAAGCTGGATCAAAGGTATCAATTTATAATGAGACAAAATAGTTATCAAGAACATGACTTAAAATTTTGGGCACAATCACCAAAAGTATCAGCTGCAAGACAAGAGCAGAGGTTCTGTTGTTAGGATTTAATACATGTTTCTCTGTGACATGGTCTTTTAAATTATGATTTTAAAATTGGGGGAGAAGAACCATTTTGAAAGCACTGATCTGGAAATATCCATACTTCAAAGCATCTCCTAGGTAAGTGAGAACCAGCTCCCTGCTCACACAAACAGGGATAAGAAACAGTTTCCATGCATGGATCCGTCCAGTGTGTCTCTCTGGGTGCGCATGAGACAGAGAGAGGGAGGATGGATGGAGTGTGAAGAAGACTGAAGCAAAGATTCTTTACTAAGATTGTTATTGCTCCAAATAATTTTCCCGTTGAGATTCTTAAGCTACAATTGTAGGATGATGATGATCTTAAGAGACAGTATGTTTGTACATGTTTTGTTGAATGTAGCTTCTATACCACCCACAGTAGTTCTGGCCCCATCCATTGTTGTTTGTAGATCACGATAACATAAGCATGTGATGATATAAGCCACAATGACACCATGATGCCATCTGTAATTTGCAACAATAACATTATGGTGCCCTTGATGTCACTGTCCTCTTACCCGCCCCCCATGCCTGATAAATTCCCTCTGAGAGAAAGTGCCAGTAGTAAGAGAATCATGTTACTTACCCCTGAATTAAATGTGGCCACATTGATTATGGATTCAGGGACTGGAGGCAGGCTTAGAAAACAACAGTTTTAATTCTGGTGTCACATCCCCCCTGGTTTTGAATGTTTATATATTTTGTTTTGTTGTCTTTATTATATTGCAAGCCTACCTGAAAAAGGCCTGGACTTGGAAAGCATTTAGTTTAGGGGCGAAAATAATAACAGTCATTATCTCTAGATCTGGGTTGAAGCTCAAAGCCATACGTCTTGGGGAAAAAAACTCAATAAAGTGCCCTCATTCACAAATACTCAAATATACACTTCAAATGTAGTCCAGTGAATAAGAAGCGCAAATCCATCTAATGGCGCCGCAGAGACTGAACTGTTTTATGTAGCAGCATCCTGTAGTATGCTCAGATGATTCCCTAAAAGCAGACCTAAATGGTGAGATATTGAGGTAGAGTTCCACCGTACCAAAATATTACCTGCTGGCTAGTCATGCTTGACATTTCTCTAAAAGTCTCTTTTTAAAATAACTTACGGGGAAGCCTTTTCAGTTCATTTCCTTGCACCTGATAAGGTGCAAGAGATATGAAGGTCTGTGCATGATATATTTTTATTGGTAAAAGATTAATTTATCTTTTGAAATCACTCCTGATAGGATTTCTGTGTTCTTGCATTTTCCTCTTCTTCCCAGTTTTGGCTTTTCCCCTTTCTTGTCTCAGCTAAAAGAGAACAACAACAACAAAAAAATGTATACAAGAGCAAATGAAAACCATTTGTGTTGTTTGCATTTTTCAGCCTTCTTTGAGGCTGAAGATTTTGATTAGGTTGAGCCAAGCTTGTTATGTTTGTTATTCTTCATGCTTCCCAAAATATTCCTGCCGGATTTGCTTGTTGCAACAGGCTATGTCTCTGGAAAGTGCCATCCTGATTTCATTCTTGCTGGATGCATACATTGCACCAAACCACAATGGGATGGTTTGGTTTGGGTATAGCGCTGTGTGTGAAGATAGCTACTGTGTTTGAAAGCCAAGGCATATGTTTAGGGAACCAAGCTACTATGTCTTGTTCTGGAAATCAGGTATAAACTAACTACAGCTTGCCACAATCTGTGAACTCAGCTTCTGTGTTCTGTGCTAATGATGTTATTCTCGGTCAAGGAGATGAAATAAATTACTTTATTGATTGACCACATTTTCTTTGCTCTCTTGTAACAGTTTCCATAAGCTAAAGATACTAAAATTTGACCTGACTTGCATTCTTGTCCTTAATGTCTGGTGGAATGAAAATGCCAGTTTGTATATAATAAATATGTATAGTAGTTCCATGAATTTAGTAAATAAATCACATCAAAAGAAATCTTTCAGTTTTCTGAATTCTGATCAGGAAGGTAGAGATGGGGTTCTCACTGAGGTATACTGCACTGTGATGGAGAGGCGAGCAACAAAAAGACTCTGCTAATGGCAGAAACTAATCTCAGATCCAAGGGAATTGGTTTCAGGAGGAGTGGCGCTGGCAGATATAAAAATTGTGGGCCCTCATTTAGGAAAAAAACAAATGATGAGTTAGAGCTCTAAGCCAGACAAACTGTTAGGAGTCAAAAGAAGCATTGTGATCTCCTCTGGAAACAAACCTGATAACCAATGCCAGCATTGGAAATTGGGCTATAATTGGAATGGCTTGTTGTAGTTCATATCATGTTGTGGAGTGTCTTAGGCAGTGTTTTTCAAACTTGGCAACTTTAAGATGTGTGGACTTCAACTCCCAGAATTCCCCAGCCAGCATGGCTGGCTGGGGAATTCTGGGAATTGAAGTGCACACAACTTAAAGTTGCCAAGTTTGAAAAACACTGGTCCAAAGGCACCTCCTACATGGAGAATAATATAGCAGTCTAATCTAGTAGAAACTGGAGTGTGAATAGCTGGGACAATAGTATTTAAAAGTGGAAACTGCAGCAACATTTGGCACAATGGAATTTTTCTTTTCAGAATTTCAATTAGCCAGGTATGCTGCTGTATTAACCTGAAAAGAAGATTACGTTTTCCCAAATAATTGGCTGTGAAAATGAAAGGGTCATCTTAGAATGAATGAGAATATACTCCGGTAAGTATAACAATTAGTTTTTCTAATCTCCCTGAGGAGAGGGGTGTTGTTATTGTTTATATTCAGGATTGTCTAATTGTCTTTTGGGTACATACAGTACTTTCCAAGACCCTCCGTTTTAGGCTTTTTTGATTTTTTACCTCCAATTCACACTGACATACAATGTTGTGTGGTCACTGAGCATCTTTGATAGGATATGGGGAAGGGGGTTGTTCCCTTATATTTTTCCGTTTTTTCCCAAAACATACTGATTCCTCTACTTGGTTTCCCAGGGGCACGTTTAATTTGTAATCCCATTGGCACTCATCAGGTGAGTTTGCAACTGGAGGGATTAATGGGGCTTTTAAAGGAGTGTGTTATAAATCTGCATCAAGCAGTCTATGGAGAGAATTGTCAAAACAAATGGGATCTAACCATGACTGGATGTTACCATTTTGCATTTGGTTGTCAAATTCATGATAGGAAGTCAGGGCTTGATGGTACAAGGGAATTTCTTGTTTCCTCCTGCAAGATGTGCTTGTAATTAGACAAGTTCAGGAGGAACTTATAATGAAGCCCTAGACTGAATGATTCTCTTGTGTATTTTGGAAACACACAAACTGAACAACCGAGCAAAGATAATAAATCAAATTTCTTTCCAAGCAAGCAATGAGTGATTAAAACAGAATGGTTGAGAAACGCATAGGTATACCAGTGGTCTTTGGCCATATCAGTTAGGAATTCTAGAAATCCAATATATCTGGAGGGCAGCATGTTAGGGAAGGCTGCTCTAAGGATATACACACAATACACTCAAAGTTTTATTCATATGTTCCCTTGGCAGTACAGAATATAGAGATATTGTCTTGCCTTGACTAGATGGAGCCCTGCAGGTGCAGAAGAATTTAATCAATTTGATAGAATGAGACTGGAGTTGCAGGACCTTGGAGAGTTCCATATGGTCTCGCTTCAACTAGATGTAAGGCTAAATTCAGACCTTTTGCTCCTTCTCCAGCTGGCTTCTCATGGCTACCCATTGTTGTTGCCCCATTGTTACAGAGTGAGTGTTCTTAAAGGAGCCAGCCTCTGCCTGGGCCCTAGAACTTTTTTCTTGCCTGCTGACCAACATTAATGGCTACCGAATATGAGATCCCAGCCTAAAAAGAATGGAAACCTTAGTGAGGGCTGGGCAAATTTTTAGTGGCTGGGAATTGCTTTTAACATGTTTTGGGGAGAGTGAGAGACACAGCTGGTGGTGACTGTGCAAAATGGGTGGGGCCAGGTTTCCCATTTTTTCATTTTGGGGTTGTTTTTCACTTTATTTTAGGGTGCACTCCACAGTTGTGTTTCCTGTGCCAAAATGGCAGGGTATTGTTCGGTTTTGTTTTTGGTTCTAACTATTGCATTCAGCCCCTTCATGGATCACTGCCTTGTCGTGGCAAAGAGGCTTGCGTAACTCAGTGAAGCCATGAGCTATACCGTGCAGGGCCACCCAAGACGGACAGGTCATGACAGAGAGTTCTGACAAAATGTGGTCCACTGGAGAAGGAAATGGCAACCCACTCCAGTATCCTTGCCAAGAAAACCCCATGGACAATGTTAAAAGGCTAAAAGATATGATGCCGGAAGATGAGCCCCTCAGGTCGGAAGGTGTCCAATATGCTACTGGGGAAGAGCGGAGGGCAATTCCAAGTAGCTCCAGAAAGAGTGAAGCGGCTGGGCCAAAGCCGAAAGGACGTTCAGCTGTGGATGTATCTGGAAGCGAAAAGAAGGTCCGATGCTGTAAAGAACAATATTGTATAGGTACCTGGAATGTAAGATCTATGAACCAAGGCAAGCTGGATGTGGTCAAACATGAGATGACAAGATTGAACGTCGACATCTTGGGAATCAGCGAACTGAAATGGACGGGAATGGGTGAATTTAATTCGGGTGACCATTATATCTACTACTGTGGGCAAGAAACCCTTAGAAGAAATGGAGTTGCACTCATAGTGAATAAGAGAGTGGGAAAGGCAGTAATGGGGTACAACCTCAAAAACGACAGAATGATCTCAGTGCGTATCCAAGGCAAACCATTCAATATCACAGTCATGCAAGTCTATGCCCCAACCACTGATGCTGAAGAAGCTGAAGTTGACCGCTTCTATGAAGACCTACAACACCTTCTAGAACTAGCACCAAAAAGATGTCCTTTTCATCATAGGGGATTGGAATGCTAAAGTAGGAAGTCAAGGAGTAATCGGAATAACAGGCAAATTTGGCCTTGGAGTACAAAATGAAGCAGGGCAAAGGCTAATAGAGTTCTGTCAAGAGAACAAGCTAGTCATAGCAAACACTCTTTTCCAACAACACAAGAGACGACTCTACACATGGACATCACCAGATGGTCAATACCGAAACCAGATTGATTATATACTTTGCAGCCAAAGATGGAGAAGCTCTATACAGACAGCAAAAACAAGACCAGGAGCTGACTGTGGCTCAGATCATGAGCTTCTTACTGCAAAATTTAGGCTTAAATTGAAGAATGTAGGGAAAACCACTAGACCACTCAGGTATGACTTAGATCATATTCCTTGTGAGTACACAGTGAAGGTGATGAATAGATTTAGAGGATTAGATTTGGTAGACAGAGTGCCTGAAGAACTATGGACGGAGGTCCGTAACATTGTACAGGAGGCAGCAACTAAAACCATCCCAAAGAAAAAGAAATGCAAGAAAGCAAAATGGCTGTCTGATGAGGCTTTACAAATAGCTGTGGAAAGAAGGAATGCGAAAAGCAAGGGTGAAAGGGATAGATATAAGCAACTGAATGCAGATTTCCAGAGAATAGCCAGGAGAGATAAGAAGGCCTTCTTAAATGAACAATGCAAAGAAATTGAGGAAAACAATAGAATGGGGAAGACTAGAGATCTCTTCAAGAAAATTGGAGATATGAAAGGAACATTTAGTGCAAAGATGGGCATGATAAAGGACAAAAAGGCAGGGACCTAACAGAAGCAGAAGAGATTAAGAAGAGGTGGCAAGAATACACAGAAGAACTATACAAGAAAGATCTTAATGTCCCTGATGTCCACGCTGGTGTGATCACTGACCTTGAGCCAGACATCCTAGAGAGTGAAGTCAAGTGGGCCTTAGGAAGCATTGCTAACAACAAAACTAGTGGAGATGACAGGATTCCAGCTGAGTTATTTAAAATACTAAAAGATGATGGTGTTAAAGTGCTGCACTCAATATGCCAGCAAGTTTGGAAAACGCAACAGTGGCCACGGGATTGGAAAAGGTCAGTTTACGTTCCAATTCCAAAGAAGGGCAACGCCAAAGAATGCTCAAACTATCGCACAATTGCACTCATTTCACATGCTAGCAAGGTTATGCTCAAAATCCTACAAGCTAGGCTTCAGCAATATATGAACCGAGAACTACCGGATGTACAAGCTGGGTTTCGAAGAGGCAGAGGAACTAGAGATCAAATCGCCAACATTCGCTGGATCATGGAGAAAGCACGAGAGTTCCAGAAAAATATCTACTTCTGCTTCATTGACTATGCAAAAGCCTTTGATTGTGTGGATCACAACAAACTGTGGCAAATTCTTAAAGAGATGGGAATACCAGACCACCTTACCTGTCTCCTGAGAAATCTGTATGCGGGCCAAGAAGCAACAGTTAGAACCGGTCATGGAACAACCGATTGGTTCAAAATAGGGAAAGGTGTACGACAAGGCTGTATACTGTCACCCTGCTTATTTAACCTATATGCAGAGTACATCATGAGAAATGCCAGGCTGGAAGAATCACAAGCCGGAATTAAGATTGCAGGGAGAATCATCAACAACCTCAGATATGCGGACGATACCACCCTAATGGCAGAAAGTGAAGAAGAACTAAAGAGCCTCTTGATGAGGGTGAAAGAGGAGAGTGCAAAAGCTGGCTTGAAACTCAACATTAAAAAAACTAAGATCATGGCATCTGGACCCATCAATTCCTGGCAAATAGAAGGGGTAGAAATG
Organism: Python bivittatus; assembly: GCF_059951505.1. NCBI lineage: Eukaryota > Metazoa > Chordata > Lepidosauria > Squamata > Pythonidae > Python > Python bivittatus. The sequence goes on along the minus strand of NW_028277067.1, from coordinate 13,470,371 downwards.
GAAGCAGTAACAGACTTCATTTATTTGGGCTCCAAGATCACCGCAGACGGAGACTGCAGCCATGAAATTAAAAGACGCTTGCTCCTTGGGAGGAAAGCTATGGCAAGCCTAGATAGCATATTAAAAAGCAGAGACGTCACCTTGCCGACAAAGATCCGCATAGTCAAAGCTATGGTTTTTCCAGTAGTAATGTATGGCTGTGAGAGCTGGACCATAAAAAAGGCCGAGTGCCGAAGAATTGATGCCTTTGAACTGTGGTGCTGGAGAAGACTCTTGAGAGTCCCCTGGACTGCTAGGAGGTCAAACCAGTCAATCTTAAAGGAAATCAACCCTGATTGCTCATTGGAAGGATCGATAATGAAGCTCAAGCTCAGATATTTTGGCCACCTAATGCGAAGAGAGATCTCTTTGGAGAAGACCCTGATGCTGGGAAAGATTGAAGGCAAAAGGAGAAGAGGACGACAGAGGATGAGATGGTTAGATAGCATCACTGAAGCAATGAGCATGAAACTGAGCAAACTCAGGGAGGCAGTGAAGGACAGGAAGGCCTGGCGCAATATGGTTCATGGGGTCACGAAGAGTCGGACACGACTTAACGACTAAACAACAACAATTGCATTCAGAGGAGAGCTGAAGGGCCACTAAAGCCAGAATTCACAGATTGTCCATCTCTGACTTAGGAAAATCTGGTTGAAATCATGCTGTTTTATTGGTTCCACCTCAAAGGTTTTAAGTGGTGCTCAGATGACTAGTTATGGGTATATCTGTGGGGGTTGTGGAAGGAGACATTTGGAGAAGAAAGTTCCATGACAAAAAAGACTAGAGGAATAGAAATATCTGCTTCTCTTGTTCTTCTCTACAAGTTATCAAAACGGTTGGAAATGTGAGAAGCCAGCAATGCATACCATTGACCTTAGTCTTTCTCTAAGAAATCAAAGAGTAAAATCTCACCTGTTCTTCCAGGTATTTGTCAAATTTGACATTCAAGCAAAAAGACAAAAAAGCATTCCCCTCCCCCCTTTTTGGAGGCAAGAAATGCAAAGAAAGATGGAATTGATAGAGGAAGGGAAGAATTGTTGTGGCCATGCACTCAGAAGTAGCAAATAATTTCCCAATAAATCCAGACTGGTTGCTTTGCCTAGTTGTGTGCTGTTATTTGCCAGAAGGGAAAAACACAAAAGTTTCACATTCCTTGTGAACAGTTTTAAGAGAGACTTCTTAAATGGATAATTCAATCTACCACTTACATGGATATGATACTTAGATTGTACAACTGCAGCAGTTGCCAGGAACTAAGAACTGGAACTTCTTGAAGGGATCTGAGAAAGCAAAAGTCCATTACCTGTATTTCCTGCTGCTAAACACTTCAGTGCCCCAATGGGGATCAGAGAGTTGCTCTGTAGCCTAGATTCCCCCATGATAAAGAGGGAGACAAGACAAGCAAGTTGGTAACCACTATGGGAGAACTGTAAGTTAGTCCTTTCAGCCAAACCTTGGGGTCTATCTCTCTTGTAACTAACCATCAAGATACATTTCAAGAGACCAGATTGGCGGGGGGGGGGGGACATGGAAATCTATCCCTTTTTACAGTAGCAAGGGCTCCCTCACAGGGTAAGGAAACAGAGGCAATCTGTTGTGTTGCTCCCCCATCTCCCCCCCCCCAAATGCGACCAAAAGCCATTGTTGTTGTAATTTGATTCCTGTTTCTTTATGGATGTTTTGCCCTCTTAGAGAAATTAACTATGTAGTTGCAAATTAAAATGTTCTGAGAACTACTGAACCCCAATGAAATTGTGTTACTCATGCAATTTACACAGTGCTGACCAGGCAGTAGCATGATCATCAAGCTAATTCTGCAATTTTTAAGGGGCATCAAAAAAAAAAAAACTTGCCAGATTGGATGCAGAATAAGCTACTGAATACAAAAGAAATATATATAACATATCATTTCTGGGAGCAGAATCTGCTTATTTATTTTGCCCCATGGAAGGATACAGGCCTTCTGGCAAAAAACAGATTTTTTAAAAAAGTATTATTTTCTGCCACCTAGTTTAAAGCAGGAAAAAGAATCACAGTGAATCCTCGTTCGACTTAATGCATGCTTATGAGCATAGCAGGATGGAAGGAGCTTGGTTATATAACAAGCTGGCAAAGTTCATGCATGAAAGGCGAAGCACGCATAAAATACTTTAATGTTATAAAGGAAAAAGGGCAATTTGCAATGGAATATTTGCTGCTGGGAAGGCACCGACCACTGATGTTCTCCTCTTACCAGTCAGCTGTAACAAAACAATTGCAGGGGTGCAAGAAGAAGGTAAAATAAATATAGCAAAACACTACCCTAAGAACAGAATTTAAAGACAAGGATTCATTTAAGCCAAGCTCAATTCCATGTAGTTCCATGGCAGAAATAGAGAAATGGTTTATCATTGTTTTGTGTGTGTGTGTTTTAATTTCCCAGTCTAGGATGTCCTAGTGGTCTCCTATCCAACTATTAGTCTGGACTGGCCCTGCTTAGCTTCTTTGGGATCAACTGAATAGGGCTAGTTTTGTCTGCTGCCACTTGATCCAGCTTGTTGCATCATATATTCCATATAAACTTCACTGCAAATCACTTGGGCTCTCAGTCGACAACACAGCATACAAACATATTGTACATTAATATCCCCAGTGAAATTAAGGAAGTGTGATTCCCCATAATTTTTAAAATGAATTTGTGGATAAACATATAACATTGCTTGGGATGATGTAAAAGGGAATATCATCCCAAGCAATTCTTATATGTTTATCCATAAATTCATTTTAAAAATTATGGGGAATCACACTTCCTTGTCCTATTCCCTACTCAGTGTTGAACCATTCCTTAAGCATCCCATTTATTCTCATGCATGCTTTACTTCCATCATATGTATCACATTCACCAACACAAGCCTCTGACAATACAACCAACTTTCAGTTTGAGAAGTGTGCAGTATTGATATCAGAAGTGGACAACGGTGCTTCAGATTCAGTATGAGCTCTTGGTAGCTCCTTAAAGCATCCTGCATCTTTTCCTGCACTTTCATAGTTGCTGAGCAGGCCCAGGAAAATACTTGTGTTCAGGAAATGTTACAGAGATGGCGACAGGGTGCGACCACAAGCTTTTATTACATGTTTATCCATTAATAAATTAAACAAACACACATCTTCGTGTTACTCCCAGCTCAACACTGAACCACCTTCTAAGCACTCTATTTATTCTCATGCATGGTTTACTTCCATTATATGCTTCTCTTACTGCACTCAGCAACCAACTTTCAACTCAATACTTCTGGAAAACATTCCATAATTCATGCCTATTCACTTTATTATACACTTTAGCTAAATCAGCAAGCACACAATGAATTCTATTTCACGCATTCATACATTTCTCAATACTGCTAAACAGTAAAAATTGGGTCTTCACACCCCTTGCCCAGTCTTATTGCACTTTCTGAATTTTGCTTCTTCTCACCTCTTGTTCCCTTTCAGTCAGAATTCTGCCAAACTTCTTCCCAGGCCCATTTAACAAGCTAATTCCTCTATGGTTTCTGCATTCACTCTTGATAACTTTTCTTTGCTTTCCACTCTTCCAATCTTCAGGCATAGATGCCGTCTTCACAAATATGTTAAAGAAATTATCTAGCCATTCCATAAGCAAACCCATTCATATTTTAATATTTGTTTAGTTATGCCACCTATATTTGCAGCCTTGCCATTTTCAATCTTCTCACAACATCTATGACTTCCTTTTCATCATTTTTCCTAACATTTACAGCATCATTTTAGTTCCACTATCACAATCATTGCCATACAAATCTCTAAAATACTCCTTCCAGCATTTCCTACATTTTATCTCTTCTATTTTTAATTCCATTCTCTTTGCTGGAGGCTGTTTCTGAGCATGCTAAATATGCATTAATTCAAGGCTATTTTCCATCATGTTTTCTCTTGCTATTGTGGTCTTTCCTTCCGAAAGGTTAATGTGGTATCCTCCATTACAAGCTATCTGAGGAGAGAAGAAAATAATGGATTTAAGATCAGGCCATTAGCTTTAGAGCTGTTTACAATGGATCTGAAGTTGGCCTAAGACACTGTAATCCAGGAAGCGGGAACCAGGGGCCCTCTACATGTGTCTGTACTACAACTCCCAGCAACCCTCATCCACTGGCCTTGCTGGTGGGACCTACTGAGAACTGTATCTGGAAAGTCATGGATTCTTCACATCTCTGTGAACTTCTGGATGATACTGGCCTTTGCTATTACAGTGTGGAGAGAAGGGTGGCGTGTTGCACAAGACTGCAGTGTGTGTGCTCAGTCCAGACCCATATACCTCCAATGACATTTGTGCCATTGAAGTCTTTGCTGTCAAATATGATGTGGTAGGAAGTTCTGTGAGCCTGAAATGTGACACTTTCCTTTTTTCATGAATGAGCTGAAGGTAAACTTTCCCTTGAGTTGAGCCTGACTCACATACTTTTTTGGGCAACCTCTTGCAGATTTTCAAAGAAATAAACATTTATGTAAAGGGAAAATAATGAAACAGGTGGGGACATCATTGGTCATGTAGAGATGTAATATCAAACTGCAAAAACGTTCAGAGAGAATGACTGGACATTCTATAGCTTATGCGGTCATCTGTTCTTTAGAGAGAGTAGTCACTCCTTAGGAAAGGAAGCAAGAAGAGTGTCATGGTTATTGGCTGATCTGGATGTGATGCCATAGAATGATCATAAATTAATTAAAGGAACAAAAGTAGTTGTAACTCTTGCAGTTTTCAGCTTTTTTGAGGAACACATAGCCATGAAGCATGTGTCGTTGCTGGTCCAGGATATCCAAAAAGAGATATGATTGATGTACATGGAATATGTACTTTTCTTACTTGCAACCAGAAAATATTCTGCTCATGAGTGAACCTGTGGGTTTGTTCTTCCCACTAATTCACAGTGATATGTAAAATTCATCCCATTTCCCTCTGTGTCTTAACCTGCTGTTTTGCTTAGGTCTCACTATTAATGCAAGAATAGAAGTTGTAAAATATCATTCAGTTTTGGTGCAACTTTCATGGTTTCAGAGCCAACCAAACTGATGTTTCTGCTTTTCTCTGAAAAGCAAACAGTAAATATGATAACAGCTTTGATGCTGTTAATTATTTCTGATTATTCTGCAGCATCACAAACCAAGTCAACCAACTAATCCCTGAGGCTGCAGAGGCATCATTGCACAAGGGCAATGCAGTATAAACTCGCACAGTGGTTTAGTTTATTCAGTGTTTGTTGTAACAACTTTCCATAAATAGATTGTCCCTTACTTGGTATGGGAACTCCACTACACTTTTTCCCAGCAGCTCAGAAAACTCTTTAATGCTATTTTTCTGATGCATTTTCTAATGAAGGGTTATTATTTTTAGTGGAAAAAGGAGAAAAATAACCCAGGCTATTAATATTAGCTAGCTGAAATTTTAAAAACTGGAGGTCAAACAAATGAAGCATTAAAGAAGTGTGTGTGTGTAGGGGGGGGGACATGCATAAAACCCCAATTACACATCAACATTAAAATCAATACTATAAAAACAAAATAATTAAAGCAGTCTTCTCCAACCTTCCCAACACAACGGGGTTGTGGAGGGAACCATACCAAACATATCTAGAGGATATCAGATTGTGGAGGGACAGGAAGCTTATCTTGAAAGGGAAAAGCTGTAAGCTTTCCTTGTTTTCCCAGTGGAGGGAATTCCCCCAGTTATGTTCCTTAGTTTGAGTAGCTGGACAAATCTCTTTCTGTTGAGGGTGAAAGACCTAGTGGGAAGGTGTCCCATTTCTCTATCCCTAATTGTGGCCAGAGAGTTCAGTCTAGAGGAGGAAGACAAATGCAGAAATGAATGAGAAGCAGAAAGTGGGAAGGAAAGGAAAGGGGAAAGGGGAAAGGGGAAAGGGGAAAGGGGAAAAGGGAAAGGGGAAAGGAAAGGAAAGAGGAAAGAAGAAGGAGAGGAGAGGAAAGAGGAGAGGAAAGGGGAGGAAAGGGGGGAAGGGGGGAGGAAAGGGGGAAGGGGGGAAGGGGGAAGGGGGAAAGAAGAAAGAAGAAGGAGAGGAAAGAGGAAAGGAAAGGAAAGGAAAGAGGAAAGGAAAGAGGAAAGGAAAAAGGAAAGGAAAGGAAAGGAAAGGAAAGGAAAGGAAAGGAAAGGAAAGGAAAGGAAAGGAAGGGGGGCGGGGGGGAGAGAAAGCAGTTAGTCTGCAAACCCTAAATCAGAACCGTAAACGGCAACCTTATTCGGGCTTGACTCGGAAGTAAATCCCATCGTGTTCAGTGCGGGTGACTCCCAGGTAAGCGTGCGTAGGATTGCCGCTAAAGAATGCCGTATTTCCAGACCCATCACCCTCCCCCGGAGGAAGACGCTTCTTGGCGAGCGGCGGGGCTGTTTTGACCGATCGGAGGCGCGACTCCCGGGGGGACGGAGAGAGAGGGAGGGAGGGAGGGAGGTCCGGCACAGGCACCATTGCTGGCGCTCTCCGCCCGGCGCTGAACAAAAGGGGGAGGGCAGTGCCCGGGAGGGGGGTGCCTTTTCTTCCACGCGCACAGCGCGCAAGTACCGCCACCGCCGCGAAGCGCATGAGCGAGGCGCGCCCCGCGAGAAGAGAAGCCCAGCGAGCGCTGGCGGCGGCCGGGCGCCACCCAAAGTGACTCCGAGGAAGGGGGCCCCGAGCAAGCGAGCGCGGATCGCCGCTCCTCCTACGGGTAACACTGCAGTGGGGTCGGGGTGGGCGCGCAGGCGAGCGAGGCTGTCAAGCGGCGGCAGCGGCGGCGAAGCGCTCCGAGCGCTGACCAGGCCGGACCCGGCCTGGGGGGATGCGCGCGCGCGTCTCCTGGCGCCCCCGGACCTCCTTCGCCCCCGGGCTTCGCTTTTGCGTGAACCACAAAGGCTGCCCGCCCCCTCCCCGCTGCGCCCTCTTCCCTGCTGCCTTCCCTGGCGAGCGAGATTTAATTTCGCAAACTGGGGGAGCGGAGAGGAGAGGATGGTCGCGGCGGTGCGACCCTCTGCTTCGCTTCAAAGACACTGTACTTGCCGCGGATGGGGTCCGCTGCTTTGACCAGGAAGCTCCTTTGGCCGTGTAGAGGCGGGGGGCTGCTTGGGAGGCTTGCTTCCTCGGCGAGGCGAGGCGAAAGAGTTCAGCCGCCGCCTCGGAGGTGCTTCCTCGTCCGGATGCTCTTTCGGGGCGCGCTCTCCCGCCCCGCTGGGCGAGCGGAGCGTCCGCGCTCTGGGTCAAATAAACATTCGCGCTTCCGGGCTGGCGTGAAAGCCGAACCCGCACGGCTCCCGGGCGCGGGCTGCGAATATCCGCGCGACCACTAGGCAGCAACGAACAGATGGAGAAAAGTCGAAGTCTCTGCTGCCGTCCGGTGGTGATCCGGGTTTCTGCAGTGCGAATCTAATGGCTGTACTGAAATCAGCCTTCAATTTGGCAAGAAGTGTGTGTGCTGTTTGTTTTATGTGAGATCTGTTAGGGTCCCTCACCCACCGCTGCAGGAAATGCACTCTGCACCTGCTCAGGTGTATTATTATTTCACCATGACCCTAGGGAAAAGCCTTGAGAAGTTCTGGAGGTGTAAAGTTAAGCCTTTGGACAAAGATGGCATTCATATTTTTCTGCCTTTCCTCATCCTGGTCCCCAAGGGATGGATTATAGCTCCCATAATTCCCAGCCAGGCATGCTGGCTGCTGTTGTTCAGCATATATGCAGGGGCCCAAGCTGGGGAAAGTGTTTTATTGAAAACATTTTAACCAAGTAAACTGCAGGAAACGAAGAGGCAAAGAGAGGAAGAAAATATATTATTTCCTTATTGAAGTACATGTTGATTGCTTTTTTGTGAACACTTAATTTGGTTATAGATGTACTCCATGCTGTGGTTTGCACAATAGATCGAACTACATATTATTTATTTATTTTTAAATTTGTATGCTGCCTGACTCTCAACAACTCTCTTTATGAAGCTGATTGTACAACATGCTAAGCTCCCCTTCCAGAAAACAAGGTGAAAACTAACCCTGGTTTTACATTTTTGGCAAATAGAGCCGGTAGGCCTTTAATTGATCTGGTTAAATCTGCCATACAAACACTGTTCTTGTATGCCCTCATTGGCCATTTTGAGCATAGCAAAATTAGAGAGAAAATCATGCCTTCACATACTGCTTCTTAGCAAAGGTATAGACTAAGTTACTAGCTTGTAGCAGAGCGAATGGAATTAAACATTAAAAAAGTAAACAGAAGTGAGGAAATGCTAGAAGGAGAATTTTAGAAATGTAAATGGGAATAGTAGTGATACATCGAGGAGTGGAATTGAAAAGAATGCTATAAATGCTAGTTCCCAAGAAATAAATAAATAAAAGGAAGTAATTCCATAAGAACATTGAAAAATGATAAGCCTGCAGGTATAGATAGTGTAACTGAAGAAAGGTTAAAATATGGATGTGGTTTGCTGATGGAATTGCTGTGTCATTTATTTAATGTGTGAAGGCTGAATCTGCCTAAGGATTGGAAAAATTACATTATTATTCCTTGTTCAAAGGGAAAGATAGCAAGAATGAATCCAAAAGCAATGAGAGATTAGTTTGTTAAGGGTCCTGGGAAGTATTTGACAATTTGGCAGAGTTCTGGCCAAAAGAGTACAAGACAGGAAGTTGAACAAAATCTGAGAAATATAGTGTGGCTTTATTGGTGGCCAGGAGGACGACAGAGCAGACTTTTGCTGTTCAGCAGGACATTGAAAAATGTATGAATGTGAGAAATAGAGTTTATTGTACGCTCAAGAAAGCTTATGATAATGTGAATAGACTTGAGTTATGGAAAGTTTTGTATGAACATGGAGATAATGGTTGGTTGCTGAATGTGATAGGAAAAGTGTATGATGGAACTAAAACAGAGTTTTTCAAACTTGGCCACTTTAAGATGTGTGGACTTCGGCTCCCAGAATTCCCCAGCCAGCATGCTGGATGAGGAATTCTGGGAGCCAAAGTCCACATCTTAAAGTGGCCAAGTTTGAAAAACACTGAACTAAACCATGAATAAGAGTAAGTGGAATGCCTAGGAAATGGTTCAACATTGAGCTGGAAGTAAGACAAGGATGTGCGATGTTGGTTTACTATATTTATGGATAAATGTACTTTATGGTTATGTACTTTTGTATGCCATGCTGTTGGCTGAAACCTGAATTATCTGCCATGAGTATTAAGCAGACTGTATGATGCAACAAGGATTAATGTGCCAAAGACCAAGTTAGATTTTTTGACAGAGAAAATGAGTGAATGATCGTAAGTTATACATAAATGGTGAAAAAGTAGAACAAGTACATGTATTTGTGTACCTTAGTAGAAGGATTAGTTTAGATTAAATAGAGAATTCTTAAGATGTACAAGTGCTTATAGATGAGTGGGTAGTATGTGCTTTGTTGTGAAGAAAGCAAAACTGACTATAGGAGATAATGTGTTTCTACTTTTGTTACATGGAAGTGAGAGTTGAATATGTCTGGGGAAATGTAAAACTAGGTTCAATGCCATGAGAATGGAGAATGGAGTACTAAGAGGAGTAAAACATAAAGATAGCCAGTTTGATGTAGTGGTTAAGGCACTAGAAACCAGGAGCCTGTGAGTTCTAGGCCTCCCTTAGGCATGGAAGCTGTTTGGGTGACTTTGGGCGGGTCACCCTCTCTCAGCCCAACCCTCCTCACAGGGTTGTTGTGGGGAAAATAGGAGGCAGGAGTATTAAGTATGTTCACCACCTTGAGTTGACCAAAAAAAAAAAAAGGGCAGTTTTTTTTTTTTTAAAGAATGAATAATGCTGAATGAATGTGGACTGAAGACAAACGTGATTGCCCAGGAAAAGGTTGAAATAGTTTCATCATATAGAGGGCCCAAATGAGGATCAGATGGCAGAAGAGATTCATGGAGGAAGCTGGATATGGTCAGGAAGAAGGAGAAGACCATGAAAGTTGATGAGGTCTTCAAAAAGAGGTGTATGCTTAACAAACGAAAGCAGTACATGAAGCAGTGTATGGATGTGACAAAAGGAAGGTTAGTTTGCCAGGATGGAAAGGTACAGTGAATGATATTGGTGGAAACCAGGTGTGTTGTTTCCTCTTTTTAACTTTATTTCATACCTTCCTTTGGTTTACTGTTTTATAGTTCTTTTCTGGACTCTGTGCAACGTTACATGCTCTGAAAGGAAACAGTTTGATGTACTTATTTAGGGAGGAGATGCTTTTCTGTCGTTTAACCTTCCCCTCTTGGTTTTCCCTTTCTGTTGCTTAGGTTCCTTGCCCCTTCCCTCCAGACCTGTCCCTTTAAATAGCTTGCCATTGTCCACTCAACTCCTTCTCATTTTCTCAGATTTGTTCAGTTTATAACTAACTTTTGTCTAGACCTGGGTTTTTCAATCTTGGCAGCTTTAAGCTATGTGGACTTCAACTCCCAGAATTCCCTAGCCAGCATGGCTGGCTAGGGAATTCTGGGAGTTGAAGTCCATACAGCTTAAGGCTGCCTAGGTTGAGAAACCCTGGTCTAGAAGTTCAAGGCATCATGTTTGGTATTCCACCTCCATCTTTTTTCTCACAAGGGCAACCCAGTTCAAGAGTTGAACTTCTCTGTTCCACTCCACCTCTCTTAGTCCCGTGTCACTCCAGCTCTCCCCATTGTCTTTCCCATCCACTGCTTGGGCTGTGGATCCATCATAGTGCTGGGTCAATTTTATCTTTTGAGCCAGCCCTTAAGAAAGTAAGAAACGGATGAGACCAAAGGTCTAGATTGGAGATGGGGAATATGTGATCCCCCAGATGCTGCCTATCTGCATCTGGAAGGTCATGCTATGTAAGAATAATAGAATTTGTAATCCAGGTGAATCTGGAGGGAGTCACTTGGGAAAGTGGCATGTTGAAACTGCCCAGATGAAATCAAAGAAAGATTGCCTAGGCTAGAATATTGTAGTGCTGGATACAAGGTTGTTCTAGAACTGTAGAGCATGAACACCAAACTGTTGTAGAATGTGCCTAGTAGGGCAAGCCCTAAATAAGTATCTGGGCTGTGGTGTAGATGGTACAACATTTAGAACTCGCATGTGTAGGAAGAGAATTAGGAGGGCCTGAGCAGAAGGATGAAAAAGACCAGGCCAGAGTACACAACTTGTGTCCCATGGGCTACTCTTTATGGCCCCTTAAGCCTCTCCATATAAGCAACCTCTACCAGGTTGCTGCCGTTTTTTCATAAAAAAGAAAACTGCAAAGCTATCAGACTGGCATAGACATTAAAACATTTTTTAAAATTGGAAACTTAGCCATACCCACTCAACACCTCTGGTGACTCCTAACTATCAGCAAGAAACAAGAACAAAAACAAAAAAAAACCCGATTCTCAGCTACCAAAAAGTTACCTGTCCCTGGCCTAGGTGTTAGTGGGCTCAGGATAGAGCTGAAATGAGCTGGAAGTGGTATGTCAAACATTTTTAGGCCTCCTGTATGTAGGGAGACCATAAAGCAGCAAGCACTAAATTCTCTGGGAGACTAGTAGCAGAGTTATAAACACACACACACACACACACACACACAGATAGATATAGGAGGCTCTAACCCATACACTATGCAGATGTTCCTGTACACAATGCCAGCTACTTGGTTGTGCTGTTCGGTGTATGCTGTTCCTGCCTGCATCTTACACCCTGCCACTATCTGTTGGACTGTCTCTGAGGTCTCTCTGCACAGTCTGCACCTTGGGTCCTGTCTAGTGTGGTAAACCCCTGCTTCTATGGATCTGGTGCTTAGTATCTGTTCTTGTGCTGATATGATCAGTGTTTCAGTGCTGTCTTTTAGTCCAGCCCTTTCCAGCCACTGGTAGGATTTCCCAATGTCAGTCTCCTCAGTTATCTGTCAATGGTACATCCCATGCAGGGGCTTGTCTTGCCATGGCACTTCCTCTGCTTGAACTTCCTCCTATGTCTGCGGCTGCCTCAAGCATTCTCTCAGCAGCTCATCTTTGGGTCCCATCTTAGTGATGTACTCCTGGATGCTCCAGGTTTCGTCCAGGACAGTGGCTTTAACACTCATCAGACCCCGCCCGCCCTCTTTGCGGCTAGTGTACAGTCTCTGGGTGTTGGACTTGGGGTAGAAACTTCCGTACATTGTGAGGAGCTTCCAGATCTTCACATCAGCAGCCTCCATGTCCTCCTTTGACCAGCTCACTATGCCGGCAAGGTATCTGATGGCTGGCAGGGCATATGTGTTGATGGCGTGGATCTTGTTCTTCCACTGAGCTGGCTCTTCAGGACCTGTCTTATTCCTTTGGTGGTACTTGGATGTTGCTGTCTTCCTTGCCTCCTCATTGTGGTTCCCATGAGACTGGGATACCAAGGTACTTGTAGCTGGTCTCTGTGTCTGCTATTTGGCCCGCTGATAGTTCCACCCCATCAGTTTAACTACCTTCCCTCTCTTTACTACTGTCCAGCCACACTTCCCCAGTCTGAATGACTACTCAATGTCCCACTGTAGATCCGTGTCAGGTGGATCAGTGAGTTGATGTCTCATTCACTCTTAACATACAGCTTGATGTCATCCATATAGAGGAGGTGGCTGATGGTAGTTCCACTCTTGAACTTGCACCCATATCCAGTCCTTGTGATAATCTGGCTGAGGGAGTTCAAGCCTATGCAGAACAGCAGTGGGGACAGTGCATCACCTTGGTATATGCCACACTTGATGGTCACTTGTGCGAGCTGTCTTGAGTTGACTTCCAGTGTTATCTTCCACAGTCCCATTGAGTTCTTAAGGAAGGTCTTTAGTGTCCTGTTGACTTTGTATAGTGCAGGGCATTCATAGATCCATAGATTCAGATTTCTTTAGCCAGTAGGTGTGGATCACGTCCAAGGCAGGTGCTGTCCAGCTCTTCATGTTCTTGACCTGCTGTTGGATGTCTGCTACTGTGATGGTGACTGGTTCCTGTTCTGGGAGATTGCTGTGGTCTGCTTTCAGGTCCTGCAGTCACTTTGCACAGGTGTTATGTGTCTTCTCTTTCTCCCATATGTTCTTCCAGTACTGTTCAGTTTCCACTGCTGGTGGCTCAGCTGTTACTCTGTGGTTGCACTGCAGTTGGGAGTACACCTTGGATGGTTCTTTGGAGAAGAGGGCATTTATCTTCTTGGCCTCTGCTTCTCTAATGCATCTCCTTAGCCTGGCAGCCAGTGCTGTGAGCCTTTGTTTAGCAGTCTCGAGGGCTTCAGATGGAGTCAGGCCCATGTATTTTTTCAGTAGCCAATCTTATCCTTAATCTCCACACCCTTTTGTAGTTCCACCAGCTGACTAACTTCTCTCCGAGTTGCCTTGATCTGAGCCTCCAACCTCATTTTCTGGGGTGGGGGGTATGTACTGCTGTTCTTGATTGTGTAGCCAAGGATCTCCAGGATTATAGTGGCTGTAGTGTATACCAGTTCATTAGTTTGAGTTATGGTGATAATAGGGATTGTTGTGAGGGCTCTCTTGGCATCTTCTAGCATACTATCTGATGGTACTTCTCCACTGAGCCTTGGGAATTGGTCTTGAGGGTTGGCTGTAGCTAGTTTATCCATGATCGTATGCCTTATATCAGCTGCTGTACTCTGTAATGGAGGGGGTGGCAGTGACGTTCCAGCCTCAGGTGTTGACTGCACATCCAGCTGTTCTTCCGGGTCTTCTTGAGTCCGGGATGTGATGTGTAGTTGGTCTAAAGTTGTGAGAGCAGCTTCCTCACTATGTTGAAGTGTTGGGTAACTAGCTGTTTCTCAGTTAGTGTGCATGTAGGTCTTCTATCCATCCGTAGTTCCCTCATACGTTTCATATATAGGTCTGCTGTTTTAATAGCATTCCATCAATTCCAGGTTCTCTTGTCTTATCCATGTTGGATTGTTCCAGTAGCCCACTTATTGTCAGATTGTCCTGGTTCCTCAATATCTGGCATGGACCTTGTTAATCTGGGCAACATCTGAGCTGACATGACTCTCTTAGTTCATGTCACTCTCATATCCAAGATAGGCTGGTGAACCATTAGGGGATCTTTGCCCATGGACCCCTGCTGGTAAGGTAGGTACTAGCTGGAATTCGAACCCCAGTCTCCTGCGTCAAAGGGCAGCGCTCTAACCACTAAGCTATCCAGCTGCTATAAACACACACACAAACACACACACACACACACACACACATATTGGAATGCTCCCCCCAGCCGAAATATGTAAACTGATGTAAATTACATCTTTTTGGTGCCTCTTGAAGGTTTAACTCTTTACCCAGAACACCCTTGGATGAGTATTGGATGAATGGTTCAGTTTTGTCCCCCAACTCTTTTTAATGAATTTCAGTTTCTATTTAGGTACGCAATCATTTGTGTGCTTGCAAGATTCTAGGCCATCCTCCAGGGCCCAGTCTCTCTATCTTGCAGGGCATGGTAGTCTGCAGCATTTCTGTCCTGCCAACGTGTGTTGGATGGGCATTTTCCACCTGGTGCATAGAGTCCCAAAGATAGCAAAGATCTGAGCCATAAAAGACCCTTTAGGTAGTGGTCAGCACCTTGAATTGAGCTGGTGGTTGCTGAAATTAAATATTGTTTAATTTATCGTATGTTAAATGTATTTACATTATTATATGTAACTGTAAACTACTTTGAGATGAGACTGAGGGGAAACACTACATAAATATATTCAAATATGTATCAACACAGCAGGACTTGAATGAAGATATAATCGGATAGTGTCTGAGCTGCGTTTGTAAACCCGTTAAAGAAGGCATAAGCAAATACTGTTGTACGCAGACAACTTGCATCTGAGTCATACTGCTTCAAAGCTATAAGACTTGGTCTGCCTAACTGTCCTGCCTGTGCATTGGGTTTTGTTTTTTTGTTTTATTTTGTTTTTCTGCTTATACTGCAAAGCAATCATTTGAAAAGAAATGTATGGTTTTATTATTTTGCTAAACCATGGATTAGTTAACCATGGCTTTTTGAATTGTAATTGTAATTGTAATTGTAATTGCTGTAATTGGCCAGATTCATAAAAATGCAAAACTATAAAACGTAATTTATAACTTTAATGAGTGGGTTCAATACACAATAAACTGTGGAGTGAACAATCATTTCTGAGATTAGGGCAGGGGTTATGCTTTTTATTTTTATGATGGGCTTTTTGAAGGCTGCAAGGTGGGTCAGTAACACAGGGTTGTCTCTAAGGGGAGCATAGGGCTGACCTTAAAAGGACCTTTTTAACAGCTTGTGGCTGATTTTAGTAAATCAGGTTTATTCAGCCAATCGGAGGCTTAACTGATTTTTAAAAAACTTTTAATTGTACCAATTAGTTTTTGCCTTTTGCTACTGAATTTTGGCAGTGCAATCCAAGGGAGGGATTAGGTGTAGACGAGGTAGTTTGCATTGACACTCTGGTTAATTGGAACATAAGAAGCAGCCTTCTCCCAAGTCAGACTATTAGTCCATCGTACCCATTATTAGTTACTCTGCTGGCTGCAGCTTTTTACAATCTGAAGCAGAGGTCATTCACATAATAGCCTACCTGGTTTTTAATGAGATGGCCAAGAAGACCTTCTGCCCGCAAGCCATGTGTGTTACTGTTAAGCTCCAGTCCCTCCTCGCTTCTTCTTGCTGCCTCCAATTTCATTTCAGACAATACCTTATAAAGAGCTCAGGTTGCTGGCAGTGGTCTTTAACAGTGCTCCCAGATCTTGGCTGCAAAATCCAGGATGACTGCTAGTTAGCAGCAGAGAGTTTTGAGTTTTCCATATCCCTTTGATGTGATTTAGGGGTTGTCTTGAACCTTGAAGCTCAGGTCTGGTAGCTATAGTCTTAATAAAAAACAGAGCATGGAAGTGGTAGAAATTGTGTGCCAGACTGAGGACCTTTTAAAATTAGAACTCTCCATCATGACGAGAACAGTGAGGCTACAGAATTCCTGGATGCCTAGTTAACTGTATATAGAAATTTGACTCTGGTGGCCATGAATTTCCTCTTAGGCAAGGGCTATTATGTAGATATTTGGTTGTCCTGTGTAACTAGGATGCTACAACAGTTTTTACTGTAGGAGTGGATGGATTCTGATGGATTTTTTAGAAGATGTATGTTGGGTATTTTACATGTTGTAGGAAGGGAGTTCCACTGATCCTGTGATGGAATGAAATGAAAATTTACAGAGGAGTGTCCCCAAAGCTCTTCTTGCTTTCATCCTGAATTGCTATGAGCTTTTCTCCCCTCCCCATATCTGGAGAGCTTGGATTGTTGACCCAAAACACGGACTTTAGAAACCTTTTCTGTCCTTTTTTCTACAAATTCTTCAAAACATCCTTGCCAGTTAGGTAGCAGCGAAATGAATAGCTGGAAGAGGAGGATTGTAAAGAAGAATCCTCCCCCCCTTTCTTCTTCACACAGTCTGATAAATATTAGAAGGTACAATTCAGTGGCTGTTGATAGAGGAATTCTGCCTAGAACTGCTGCATTTGTAGCAGCTATAAGAAGAATGGCTTGTCCTGGCAATGCTGGGATTCTGTCCCTAATAAATAGCCTTTCCAGAAATAATGCCATAGTAACATGCCAATATACGGGAGCTGAAACAAGTTGGATTGTGACTGTCTTCGCTCGTGATCAATGCAATAGAGAAAAACATTGCAGATGCGCCTACTGTATCTTCCACAGTTTTTTTCTGTGCAACATCCTAATTTTCAGAATAATGATGTCTCAGCATGGGGTAGAATCTGGCTGACCTTTCTAGGCTTGGAAGTTAAGTAGGATTCAGCTTGCTTAGTACTTGGATGGGGTGCCTCTGAGGAATTCCAGGAAAATTCCAGTTAAATGCTGGAATGGAAAACTGAAAAACATCCTTGAAGGTACACTCCTTCCATATTGTTGCCAGAAAAAAAAAAAAAGAAACCCTATGTGGATATACATATTCATAAAGCCACCAGGGGTCAAGCTTGAACCAAAGGAAACATTAAGATGGTCATCCTATCTCACGCAGAATACGTTTGTATGGATAGTAAGTATCATGCTCAGCTTCAGAGTCTTGTTATGGTGAATGCAACCGCAGAAGATAATAGTGCTGACAATTTAACAGGTAGTCCTCATTTAGCAACCACGATTGGGGCCGGCAACTTGGTCATTAAGTGAATTGGTTGCTAAGTGAAACCATGCCTGTGCTTATTTATCTTACTTCAGCTTTCCTGTGAAGGTCGTAAATATGAGGATTGGTCCTAAAGTTACTTATTCATCACCGCTGTAACTGCAAATGGTTGCTAAATGAGGCAGTCACTAAACAAGGACTATCTGTACTAGGGATTATCAGTCTTCCCTGACTTGGCACCCTCCTAGTGTGTGGGGACAGTAAATCACAACAGAGTTGGGAAGGGCCAGATTACATAAATAATTTCTCCCGCGGGGTAAATGTAGACTTGTCTGAAACCCCTGATGCTCTCGGAATTACACACTGTATGGCTCTAGCAGAGAAAATTCAGAGAAATTCACTGAGTTATTGAACTTTCCTACATGAGTTGCTTACGGTTACCTGATAAATATCTTAGGTTGGTAGTCAGCGCTGGTGTTGTCTCCATCACAAGATACTCACCAGTGCAATGACCCATGGACGAGAGTGCAGCACAGCAGTATTATTGTAGTTCAGCCTCTGTTCACAATTGCCATATTTTACATCTCCAGCTATAGGGCTTGAGTCATAGAGCATCCTGAATTGAAAGCCTGGGTTAATAGAACATAATTACTGTGTTGACATAGCATGCTATGGCCAAGCAAAAGGAATTGTATTATGACTTACAACTGAGTTCACACACTATGTTGATACGATGGGTGACCCAACAATATGCTGAATCACAGACTATCCAATCCCATTTTCACATAGTCTAATGTGTTGTGCAGATCCAACTGATGAGAAGGCTGAGACATGAAAAACAAATGCACAGAGCTTTCTAGCTTCACTTCATGAAGTTCTGCACAGCATGTGCTTTCCTTAAAGTTCTGGCCAATTATCTTAAATGGATTTAACCAGCTGTAGGAAAGAGCAGAGTTTTTTCTTCTTCTCCAACAACTGTAGTAAGCATTTGTATGGTAGCACTCATGATGCCCCATCATGTGCTCCATAGTGACATGGGGGAAGAACACCCTGCTGAAAAAGATAATATGCAGATGGAAAAAGAAATGATTTGACTCTTCAGGATGGTCAGGATGAATAGTCAATTCCGGGGCATGGCTGGCACAACAGAAAAGGACAAAATGGATGTAGAAATTAGAGTGAGAGGTCAAAAAATGGTACAGGTTTTTTTGTACTATGCAAAATGGTTCAGGACCACCCAGTGGTCAAGGTGAGCAGATAAGAAACTGAATCTGGAAGACAAGGACTTAAGAAACAAATACTTACTTGGGCATGATTTTGCAAACTGTGTTTGTGCTAAGCCAGAGATGGACTATCAAGGCTCTTCAACACCCCTTTTGTAGCCCCAAAACACCCTCAGCATATGTCATGCCAACATTTTGGTGAGTGTGTCATGAATTTGGGTAGTATTTTAGAGGACAAATTGGTGCCTTAACACTTGTAGAGGATCAAGGCTGTCACTTCACACGGAGACCCCGACAAAATCTTACCCCCCATGGGCTGATTTTTCCCATCAGGGAAAGTTAATGGGCAAAACTCTTAAACATTCCCCTAACTTCACCCCAAAACAGACTGAACAATTTGGCTCTGGTCATTCCAGATCAGGCCATCACAGGCTGTTATAGCCCCTGTGGTCCTTGGAAGCCAAAAGAATTGAAAAGTAGCCAGCCTCTAATTGCAACAAAGTCACTTACTCCTGCACACAATGGTTTTCAAGCTACAATGGCTGAGTTCACCTAGGATGGTATACCAAAATCAAACTAACCATGTTGTGGCTTAGCATGATGGGTGTACCCAGCCTGGGATAGCTTTAAGCCCAGCAGAACTTATTTCCTCATAGCTGGGTGCGCATAGAATGCAGCCCGCTTACTAGACAGTATATCCTACTGCAATTCACATTGCTTTCATAAGATCATTCAGTAAATATATGCTCAGAGTGGGAATGTCTCTTGGATCAGTAGTCCCATTAATGCGCAGCTTACCAGGGGTCTCACGCTGAAAAGGGAGCGTTTTTTTCCTCTCTGTGATAAAATAGTGCCGTTTTTGGAAAGTATGTTCGTGATAACTGGGGAGTACTGCTTGATCAGTAGCAGCTGCACGGGTTTAGTGCGGGGCAATGCGAGTTGCCTGCCAGTCTGCTTTGTCTAAAGAATTGGGCACTACCCTCTGCTCTCCAGCTTGGCTAGAAGAAGACTGGAATATTTCACTTCCTCTTTTATTTTAAATTAACAGCATTTTTTTACTAACCCCTAATTAATTGAAATTAAACTTAACTCTATTTTTTTGTTACACAAGCCAATCCATGAAGCTGGCTTGTTATGACATTGCCAGTGCTAGACAAGGAATAGGAAGGTTGTGGGGGATGGGACTGGGGGGCTGGGGAGAGACCTTGACAGTAGTTTCTCAACCTCAGCAACTTGATGTGTGGACTTCAGCTCCCAGAATTCCCCAGTCAGCAGGCTGTCTGGGGAATTCTGGGAGTTGAAGTCCACACCTCTTGAAGTTGCTCGGGTTGAGAAACACTGGTTCAGATGAAAGCCTCATTGGGCCAGGATTCCCTTACGTGGTAGCACTGAGATACTCCTGGGATGGTCACCAAATTGCACATTTGCATTAAGCTTTTTGATACCTGGTAATGCAGAATGTATTGATATAGTTGTGAAATCAGTTGGATGCATCCATTTTTTAATGCAAATCTCTCCACAAAGTTTGAAGTGAGTGTCTTCTCATCACTTCCATCCTTTCTTCCAGTTTGGATTGATTTGCCTCTTTCTTCCCACCAGCATTAATATTGTTCCAAACAGCAGAGGCAATGAAGACATACAATAACTTAATGAGAGATCATTCCACCTGTAATTGACTTTAGAAAATTAATATTTTAACTTATTCATTCAAATTGTGGAAAGAACAGTGTTCACTTTGTCTTTTCTTTAACTCCAGGCATTCTGTTGGTGTGGAAATCGCAGCTCTTGAAGGTGGATTGATCACGTGGGTCTGTAGGTAGTGAGCAAGAAATATACCATGCCCGTCTTATCTGAAGATTCAGGTATTAGAATTTCTGCTACCTTAAACATGTTACCACCCTTGGTTTATGTTTTAGAAAATGTGCTCTTCTAGAACCATCTTATGTGAAATAGGAGGCCCAGAAGCTTCTAATGACAAGCCAGTTTTTAAGTGTTATATATTTACTGATTTGAATCCATGGGATGGTTTAAAATAAGCTGATAATTAAGAATGAAACCAAACATAGCAACAAAAGGAAACCTAACCTCAGTAAACCTATATAAAATGTGCAAAAAAGAAAAAAAGGAAAAAGCAGTTTTTGGCCATTTCTTCTCCAGTTTATAAGTCAGCCTTCCCTGATTTAGTGGCCCTGAGGTGTGGCCAGTACAACTACCAGAATTCCCACTGCACATTTGGGAGATGTAATCCCAGGTCACCCAGAATACACCAGGTTAGAAGGGGTTGCTCTAGCCTGGAGGCGGGTGTAGTAATTGGCAATGTGGCGTTGCAGGTACAGCCACACCTACAATGCCACTAAATCAGTGTTTTTCAACCTTGGCAACTTTAAGAAGTGTGGACTTCATGCTGGCTGGGGAATTCTGGGAGTTGAAGTCCACACATCTTCAAGTTGCCAAGGTTGAAAAACACTACACCAGATGGTACCTGTTGACCTCCAACGTAAAATAAATACTTTTAATTGATTTTAATGTATGTGCTCTATTTATATTTTGTAAAATATTTTAAAATGTTTATACTCTGTTACCTGTGGCATTGCATGGGAGCACAAGACAGCGACTCCCCCTGCCCCCAGTAGTTACTAACTCCTATTATAAGCGTTAAAGACCAACAAAGTTCTGCCTTTCTCTTGCCTGCTTTTCCAGCTGATGTCCAGCATTCAAGGATGTACTGGGTGTTTGAGGCTGGTTTTCCTTGAGATAAGTACAGTCCCATTTTAAGAAGCCTTTTGCATAGATTTGCAACAGCTTTAGGCTAATTCCTCCATCTTCCCTCAGCGGCCCCTGAAATGACATATTAAAAAAAATGATGTAAAACGGATGATAATCAGATGGATGAAGCAGCAAGAATTGGTTGCCAAAAACAATCTTGCATTCAGCAGAATAAGTAAAAGATGCAAAACCTACAAGGGAAAGGATGCTCGAAAGCCTTGGTACCGAAAAGATAGCAGAACGTGTTAAGCAATCTTCCCTGTGGGATGGAATTCCAAGAAGTGGCCTCAGAATGAAAAGCAGCTTTTCTGTAGGCACTATGGTTGTTTGGCTGATGGGAGAGAAGAAAGAGAGAGAGGACCTAGCCACAAGACCTGGACAGTCTTGTGCAATAAATAGAAGTTTGATTTTGTGACTGGAGTCTCCGTCAGAAACATGGAAAGTAATCTTTTTCTGACAGATACCTTCTGTTTACCATGATTTAACTCTAGCAAGCTTTATACCTCAAGAGAGAAGCTGTACGATTCTGTGTAGGCTCATGCATCCCACTAAACTGATATTTATTTAATCATGGCTTATTAAATAAAGTACAGTTCTCTGGGTTCATACGGCACATCAAATCAAAACTAGGGCTACCCAATCCAGGCTACAAATATCTAGATGACCACTAGATGGCATAGATTGTCCAAATGCACTCTTTGCTGTCACCTAATGGTTGTTCGGGTTTTTGTAGCCCAGATCTAGAGCTTAAAGAACCATGGTCCAGCTTATTAGCTGTACCTTTTTGTGGGAGGAGTCAGCAGCCACATGACTGCTGAACATAACGGGATGTTCTGAGGGCAAACCTCAGGATTTCTGGATACCTGCTGGTATTTCTAATTTCTGCATAGATGGTGCCATTTTGGCCATGTAAAGAACTCCAAGAATTGAGACTGTTAGTATTAGTAAATATGATGCAGACAAGGGCTTGGCCTTGCCTGTTGCAGAAATTGGGAAGTGTTCCAGGGACTATTTTTAGTTTAGTCTTAGTTTATTATTTATAGCTATTTTCCATTTAAATGTTCCCCAAAGCATTTACCAAAGAAAATAAACAAGCATCATTAAAAGCAAATGCTACTAATAAGACACCACTAGCATAACATCAAAGAAGCACTATTAAAATTATTTAGAGCATCATGGAATAGTGGGGCTATGGAAAGAAAGGCAGCTTGAATTTCAATAACTTGATAATCTGGTGAATCTGGTGAATTTCCAAGGGGAGCTCCACAGTCCTATGGCATCACAGAGCTGAACTACCTATGGCTTCCTTCCCCCTGATTTTACATTTGGATGGAGCAGGGAGCCATAGATAGCCGTGTGAAAAGTGGAACTGCCAACAGTAACCGAAATGGTATTTCTGGAAAGCTCAGGCATATCTTTTGGTGCATTTGGACATCAGCCCTGTTCTGTTATTGGTCTAAATGTAGTTCAGGCCTAAGCAGGATCACAACTGAAGTAAAGTAGTTGGTGACCTTTCTTTAAGGCAGTGTTTCGCAAACTTGGCAACTTTAAGATGTGTGGACTTCAACTCCCAGAATTCCCCAGCCAGCCATGCTGGCTGGGGAATTCTGGGAGTTGAAGTCCACACATCTTAAAGTTGCCAAGTTTGAGAGTCACTGCTTTAAGGGATTTCTTTCTTCCACTTTTCTGGTTTTAAGCTGCTGTTTCAAAGTAACTTTTGTAAAGTCCTTCCTTGGGACAGATTAAACTTCTTGAAATGCTATTTTACAATTTGACATGGGCATTCTGCTCAGTCCCGTTTGTATTGGTCCTTTAGGTTTACATGAGACGCTTGCCCTCCTGACCTCGCAGCTGAGACCTGACTCCAATCACAAGGAGGAGATGGTATTCCTGAGAGACATCTTTAGTGAGAGAAGTCTCAGCTGCTTAATGAAAGTAAATATTTTTCTTTAGAGAAAATCTTTCTGTTGGCTTCCTAGTTTTCTTCTGTGCCTGATATTGCAACCTGGAGCTCAAAACTGGACATTGTGATGCGCCAATATACTGCAGAGAGTGCTTCTGAGCACACACAAAGTTTTTAAAATTTACATTCCATAATTCCTCCAAGGTACTTGGCTTGGCCTGCTTTGAGTTTCCACCCAGGCTCTGGCGCTTTGGTGGTTCATACAATTGTAAAGATGAAACTTTGTCATCAAACTTGTTATTTTGCTCTATCGTAATTCTGCTTTTTACATTATCCAGGATGTAGTGGTGTAATAGGAAAATGATGGAAGATAAGGCTGTCAGAGGCTCTCAGACTTTTAGAATATGCTGTTGACACTTTGTGGGGTTTCTATTGCCGCCAGATTGATCACAAGCAGAATCTGGGATGGTAGTGGTGGGAATCAAGATGGCAGTTGTGACTGTGCAATCAACACAGTCTCTTGCACATGAGTGTGATGTCAATGCACATACAAAAGAGCTGGGCTTTGGTTACACAGTTGCAACCACCTTCTTGTCTTTTTCAACCCCCACCCCACCCCTGTGGAAGCTCCTGTTAACCACTGTGGAAACAGTTCTAGTGTAATGGTATGTGGGAAAGACCTTGGGAGACTAGGCCATGAGATGCTGCCAAGGGAATGGTCATATAAGAGACAGCATAGCCCACAGCTGGATAGTGGGCAGGGCAAGAGGCTCAGAAGAGACTCTCCCTAGTTTCTTGGTAAAGGAGATGGGGAGAGAATTGTATTTTCAGACTTGCAAGATTGATGTTGGCCTCGCAGGATAAACCGGATAAAAATCACAACTAGATGAACGAATTCTACCTTATTGTAAAGCTACACTGACAGAATCTTGCAAGTCTAAAAGTACAATTCTCCCCCGCACCCCTGGTCTCCTTTACCACCCAAGAAACTAGGCAGGGTCTCTTCTGAGGCTCTTGCCCCACCCACTATCTAGCTGCAGGCTATGCTGACTCTTATCTGACCATTCCCTTGGCAGCGTCTTTTGGCCCAGTTTTCCAGGGTCTTTCCCACATACTGTTGCATCTAGCTGGTCTAAAGCTCTTCTTATGTTCTTAGTAAGTAATCAGTGAAAGATGAATAATGCAAACCTTCCTACTTCACAACATACAATTTTCTGCTTGAGCCAGGGCTTCCACACACAATTGATTATGTGAATTTGATTTAGAAACATTTGCAGAACAAAACATATGATACTTCTTTGGTTTTTTATGACCATGAATGGGAATTAACATTTTTCAAAAGGGATAAGAAATTGAAATGATTTACAACAGCATGGATAGGTTACCAAAAAAAGCGGGGGGGGGAGGGGAGAGACCAGAGAAAGACAGTTTGGAAAGTTCTGCTTAGATAACAGACTATGTCAGTGTGCTGTATAACTTTCCCCATAAAATAAGAATACTTCATCCAATCTGACTGAAACTTGACAATCTCAATACTTCCTGATGTGTTTACCCCACACGCATGATAGAATACCTGAAAATAACCTGTCATTTGGATGGAAAACCCTTTATGTTGTAGGCATAGAAAGCTGAAAATAGTGAAACGTGAACTCCTGAAAACAAATGCATAATTCATGAATGGAAAGGAAAATAAAGGAAAATAAATGGAGAGGAATGAAAACATTAAGAGAAATTAGTCAGTTGCTTTTTGCTCTTGTGACCCTCTATTTCTGATTGCACAGAGGTTTTGTTAGCATCTCAGCTGGGATGGAAGAAAGTTTGTCAGTAAAATAACCTCTGATTTTAAGGTGCTAATTAAATGGAGGGTTTAATATTTAATGGGTGGTAGGGATGTCTATTAAATTAGGGTGTCTATTAAATCCAGGTGGGCTTTTATGCATGTGTATTTTATACATTGTATACATATGTAAAGTGGCAAATGTATATATAAAATGGCTACCAGGATTTTATGCGTGTGCAATAGCATACAGTATGGCTAGAGTTTGTCTATTTTGGCCAAGTTTGCTAAATGAGGTCCGTTAAATCAAGAATTCACTGTAGTTGTTTACATGGTGGTCATACTGCTAAAGATGTTTAACTGTTTAGTGGAAGGGAAGAGTCTGTGCTATTCTATCAACATAGATTTGCAGTCCAGCATCCTGGTGAATTGGGGTTAAATATGCAAGGCAAACACCACAAACTAGATTTAGAGGGGCAGCGTTTTATCCGATCAATTGCCCTCAAACTCCTGTTTTTAAACAAATTGGATCTTGCTGCAAATGAATTTACTTGTGAAAGTGGCTTTTTTTTTTTTAAATAAACACACTTTGAATCCTTTTGAAATAAGCTTGATAATAAAGCCTATACAGCCATTCAGGGTCTTTGCTCACAACCTGAAAGGAAGCAAAAATGCTAGAATATGCAGACATTTAGATTGTTGATTCTTAATGCCGCTTTTTGACAACATAGTTATAGATCCCTTTGCAGAACATGCAGACTATATTTTCAGTTAATAATAAAACAATGGACAGAAACACTTTTGGAGGGAACAGTGAATTCAAAAGAAATAAAAGTAGATGAATTATTTTTGTGCAGCATCCATGCCAAACAGTGTTGATGTTTATACTGTATCAACAGCGCATAGGTCTTGTTTAGGAAACTTAAAATTACCTTGGACCTACTTGGAACTGGAAAGTATGTTGTCGGTGTTCTGCAAAATGGTAGTTGTGGAGTGGCCTCTAGTCCATTCACAAGATGGTGGCCGTAGCTGGTGTGGTCAGTCATAGAATAGCCAGAGGGCAACTTGTTGTGGCTCAAAAGTGATCAGTTTGGCTAAGAAACTGCGTACAAGCAGAAATGGGGCGCACTCCCTAGAAGCTAAAGCACACATGTGTTTCTCCGTATAACAAAATATTAATTTCATGGCATTTCCAGAGAAATGCCCAGGGAAGAAACCGAGGGGCTAGTGAGAGATGAAACAATGTAGGATGTGGAATTCAAGGAATATAATCAATGTTAAAAAAATAGAGAGAACTAAAATGGGACTGACAAAATGCTTGACCAAATGTTTTGCTTCTAATGCAAGATTAGAATCTGATAGAAAAGCTGGGAACTTTGGCACACAGTCCTTCTGATGAGGAGTCAAGGCACACAACTTTTTTCACAGGGACTTGGTTTGGAAGGGGCTGCAGTCCAACAAGTGGACAGGGCCTGGGATGAGAATTACATCTGAGTGAATGTTAAATGGTTGTAATTTTAATTCAAGCCTAACTAAAATTAAATATAATTAATCCAAACCCATTATTATTAAATATTATAATTATATATTATATTATAAGGACACATTTATATATTATATATTGCAATTATAATTACATATTACATATTTGCCTACATTGAATTAAGTAAATAAACTATTCAAAACCATTAACATACAATTCCTACTTATTGATAATGTTTCTGTAATATCATTTTTAAAAATCACAAATAAAATAAATGGGAACTCACAGAGAAACTCTGGGGCTCTGGAGGATTGCTCTGACCATGGGATCTTTCCTTGTGTACTTCTGCTTTGGGGACAAAATACCATTTTTATTGTTTTGGAAGAAGCACTGAGCAGTAGAGGGGGCACCCCCAATAGCTTCTGGCCAGCCCGGCATCTGCTGCTTTCCCACCTAAAGGTAGCGTTCCTACAAAGCATCTTTTGTAGTGATCCCATTTCAGCCCTCAAGCATCCTGTGTCTAGGGAAATGAAAATTGCAAGAGCCATCAGGCGGCGGGTGCTGCTGCCACAGATCTTTTTTAAAAAGCCTGTTATGTTGCTGCAAAGAGAAGCTATAGCCACCATATAGATTCTTAAATTGATTATCTGAGAATAAAGTGGAGAATTGGAGACCCAGTTTTCCACTGAACCAAGCCTTTCTTTTCTACAGTCACATGCTGGACATTTGTGGTTGAAATAAATAGCTTGAGAGGATTTGTTTCTAAGACAGCTCCAACTGCTGAATGTTGTATGTGTGTGTGTGCATGTGTGTATATTTTGTCTGTTCTCTGTTTCAGATTCATGAAAAATTGTGCCATTATGAACAACACAGCCCGGTCCCGGTACTGCATAGTGCCTCGGCTCTAGCTGAAGATGTAAGTGTCATCTGGGGGAGGGCAAAAGGAAGGAAACAGAATGGAGTATCATGGGAGAGGGCTTAGCTGGCTGACTGGCCAGGAGCAATCTAAACTACAATCTTTTGTTGTAGATCCCACTGATAATCCTGTTGCTAATATGTGCACAGACTTACTGAATGTTCCACATAGATCTTGAACAACAGAGGAGGAGCAGACCAGTTCCTCCCAATAAAAACCCGGACATTTTTGCTCAGGATGTCCCATGCAGCTGATACCACATCCACAAAGAACTCTTTGAAAGTGCCTCGCCAGATCCATATTGCCAAAGGGCCAAGTAAGGAGAAACCAATCCATTTCCTGTTTCAGTAGAGGGGGTCTGTGTGTTTTCCTGCTCCCCACTCACCAAGCTTCCCTGTTTAAATTGGAATGAGCCTGGGTGCAGGGGTGGAGGAGAAAGATCTGTCTCAAGTATAGCCTGCTTCAGTGTAGCCAACCTCCTCCTCCTCCTTCCCCCATCATCCCAATTTATTTACTATATCAGTCTAGCCATGAGATGCATCTGATGAAGGGAACTGCAGGTCACATAATCATAGGCCTTTTTATAAAATGTGTTGGCTGGCAAAGGTGCTACCATCTGTGTTTATGGTCGAGTCTTAATTTATATAGATATTTTGGCTTGGTTTTCACTGAAGTGTTAAACTCGTATCTAAACTGAACTGCTTTGGACCATTGTTTCTCAACCTCAGCAACTTTAAGATGTGTGGACTTCAACTCCCAGAATTCCCCAGCCAGCATGGAGTTGAAGTCCACACATCTTAAAGTTGCTGAGGTGGCGAAACACTGCTTTAGAGTACAGCTAGTCACAGATAACATGAATCAAAAGGCGAACTAGAGACTGCTCTCAGCCGTCCTCTTTGGGTCTCAAGGATGATCTCAACCACCTCCTGTTTATTTTTGCCTTTTTCTAGGCAGGGCTGCAGCCACCCACCATTTTAACGCTCTTAGGATATTTGTGAAATACTTAGAAAGGGAGATACTGCTGGAAGTGTATGCTTTGTTGTATTTGGTACATGTCAGCTCCCATGTTTCTCTAGCCCCTCTTAATTCTATGTACCGGGCAGGATAGTACATTCTGGGACTTCTGCCCTGGACATATGTGCTTTTCTGGAGTGTGGTCCCAAAATTAGCAAACTCTTGACCTGAAAGTATAATCAGAAAATCATTCATTGTCTTGTCTGTTTTGTTTGTGGGTGAATTTCTCTCTTTTCCTCTCCATTTCCTCTCTCTCTCTCTCTCTCTCTTTTATCAAGGTGATAGAAGAACTGCAGACTGCACCAATGAATAACGATGAAAAAGAGTTGCTGCTGCTGCTCTCGAGTCCTCATCTTAGGGTAAAAGGCTCCCTCGTCTGTAGCTCAAGGAAGGGCCGCTGGTGCAAGCATTCATGTCCTCTGGGTATTGGGAGTGGGAACTGTGATTGTTATTGGTTCTAGATGTTTGCCATCACTTAACGTGTAACAGGCTAAAACTGATTTTTGTGGCACAACTTCACAGACTTCTTTCTTTCCCCTCTGCATGCTGTAAGTATGGGACCGTCATGCTTGCTCAGTCAGTCAGAATGGGTAAAGAGTAAAGTGTTTACAGAATTCAGCCATAAAGAAGTCAAGGGTTTGATTGGAATTAATACCTGGCATGTGGCGTGGGCACGGAAGGACTAGTTGAGAATGGTAATTAGGCCCATGGCCCTTTTCGTTAGGAATATCAGATCTGGCCTGCAAAAGTCACAGTGACCACAGGAAGGCAGCAAAGAGGCACTGAAACATCCAGGTTTTTGCAGCCCAGATTTGCTAACCTTCTGTCAGGTAGACCAAACTTGGAAACCAAAGACACGCAAGCTAATGCTACTTTTATCATAAGGTAATAGTAACAGAATCTCGCAAGTCTGAATTCACATCCCCCTCCCTCCCTTTTTCTTCATGAGAACTAGGGAGGTTCATGTCTAAGACACTCAAATTACATTTCTGCCCCGGACTCAGGTTTCTTTTATCTGACTGTTGTCTTGGTTGCAGCTCTTCCTCCTGTTCCTCAAGATTATTCCTTATGCCCATTACATGTTCCCATTTTGTACTGGAGGAACTGTTTCTGGAGTGAAGGAGGTGCCATCACCCTACTCCCAAAAGACTTCCATCTCTCGCTGCATCTTCTAAGAGCCTGAAATTTGCCCAGAACCTTCCTGAGGAAAATGGAGGGTACATACATAGAGAAGAGGTGGTTGATCTTGTTTGGTCCAGGTGTCCCTCCTGTCCCTATGTGGGGACTGGAGAAATTATATCATGGGGGGGCTACTTCTTTTTTCAATTTGGGGGGCTGGGGAGGTACTTAAAGGGAGAAATTGCCTTCTTATACTTTGAAGCTTAAGTTGTGAGGATTCAAGTGGGAGCCGGTGATTCTTGGCCCAGAGGAGGCAGTCGTGTTAATGTGTAACAGTTGCTCAGGATCAAGGCTATGAATTGTCATGCCAGGAGTCCATTAATTTGTGGTAAGGGTGGGAGAAAGAAACTATGTGTTTTAACCACTGCAGATACCAGATTATCTGCACCTTTTTGCTGGCAGCGGCAAATCAACCGGTTTGTATAGCTTCATTCTTAGCTGCAATAAAGATTCTTAACTTGCTGAGCCCTCTCTGTGAGGTTTGCCCAGTCTAGTATAAGTGGACCTAAATAGTGAAGTGTCAGGAGATCTGTGATTTACAGCCAAACCCCAGTCAGGGACTGTCTAAAAGTAACCCATTTTGCATGTTAACACCCCCACCTTAGGAACATTTGGCTTAATTTGAAGGGGTTCAGGGTTTTTAAGGAATGCTAGGGTGCTTTATGCTTTTGTAAGATGCAAGGTATCAGTTTTACCTCCAAAACATCTTCCCAACCCCCCAAAATAAAAATGGGTCTGAAATGTTCAAGTCTACTCACTTTTGGGACCTGCAAATATTGGGGGGGGGGATGCACCAGTAGGTTCAGGTTGCCCACCCTTTTCCCAAAGGATCCACTGACACATGCTGGCTGGAAAATTTTGGGAGCTGAAGTCCATACCTGTTAAAGTTGCTGAGGTTCTAGCTTCCCTGTGGGTTGCCTGAAATGGCTGCTTTGCTCTGTCTAATAGTAGGGCTGGCCATAGGAAGACAGGAGTGGAGAGCAACTTGTGACTTAGGGCCTATGGGCCCGAGGAGCTTTGTATTGGGAAAATACAATTGGCACAGCCTGATGGAAGAAAGACGCAGAGTTGTCGTCAGGCAAACCTTCAGGAGGATGCTCCAGAGCGGAGCCAGGCCTGTCGCCATAAAAGGAATCTTCTCAGCCATCCAGCCATGGGAAGTACTGCACCACGGCTCTGAGGGACAGAGAGTCATGCCCTGGGAGTTTTCTCAGTGGTTGCCCCCAGATACCAGCATCCATGGGGGTGGAGGTGTAAAAAAAAAAAAAAAAAAAAAGGCAAAATGGTGGCTGTAGTACAAGACCCTCCCCTTTTAATGGCACTTGACAATGCGTATAAAAGAGGCAGGATTGCATTGCGACACTGCATCTGCTGTTTTACCTTTTTAACATCCCCCCTCCCTCCCCCCGACATGGCTGCTCCCATATGTTGGAGGTCTGCCCTGCAGATCAGTTTATCTGCGTTCCTGCTGATTCTCTAGCGGTGAGCAAGACAGTATTTAGCAATTTATGGCCGCATGCTCAGGCAATATGTTGCCACTCATTTTAAAACCATTCTGCAAGGTTTTTTTTTTTAATGCTTTTTAATGCTTCTTAAGGTTAATTGGTAATTCTATCCCAAATTCTGCAATATAGTTATCCTCTAGGGTTTTTATTCTGTATCTTTGATATCTTGCATGGTAGAAAAGTAGAATAGAGAAAAAGCTTTTAATAATTTACCCCTAATTCAGAAGATGAATAAGGAGAGGATGGGTGATGGACATGAAAGCCATTTTTCTGAGCATAAAAGGCACTCTGCACGTGCTCAGAAGATACTTCATTTTATTACTTAGTGTTTGTGGAACTGAAAGCTGTTAAGCTTTGATTTCATCCTTAGCTCGCCTGCAGTTTTACTCACCTTCCCTGTAGCCTTGTTGCTGTTCATTTAAATGCTTTGCTTCTTGGTTCAGATTCTCAGTATATAACAGAAATGGTTGCTTCCTTTTGTTATAATATCAGAACTTTATTCTCCCACTCTGGAAGGGGACTTTTTACTTTCTTTCTCATTAGATTTGAATATGCAGATAAAAATCAGGGTTTTAATGAGAGTGTTTTAATAACTTGTACTGACTGTTTTAAGATATTGAAGACAAAGATTTTCAAAGGCATTCAAATTGCAGAGGTCTATTATAGATTCAGAATCAACTAGTTTAAAGGAAAGATTGTGTACAAAAGAATTAGAAATTAAAAGAAATTCCGTTTAATGCATCCAGTGAAGACTTCTTCTCCAGTTGGCTGGGAATGGGAGGGATGGGAGCGGGTGGCAGATATATGTGATTACGCAGTTGTATTGATCTAAAATATAAAAGTATATATTTACATAAGATCCACACACTGCAAGAATGGGCATTTGGGGGCTCATGAGCCACAGGCAGCCTCATGGCATCCTTGGAGAGGGCAGGGCCAAATCCTTTGGCCCTTTTCTTTGGCTTTTAGTGGCTTTTTAAGAGAAAGGAGGCATTCAAGCCAGCAAGTGGGAAACAGAACATCTGGGCACAGGGAACTATTTTAGGTGACAACAGTAGAAAAAACCTGCTACCAAACTGCTAAAACATAAAAGTGGGAGAAGGAAAACCACGGTTTAAAACCTTGGAACATACCTATAGAGAAAGCTAGTCCTTAGATTCTGTGAGAGCTGATCTTCATCTTGATTAGGGATCATTGTACTGTATTTGTAATAAACTTTACTTAGCTATCTAAGCCTGGTCTTACTTTAATCCTCCTGGGTGTGCTTTTCTCCCCTCCCTGAGATAGAAAGGAGTGTGACTTCTGAAAATATTCTGCCCATATAGTGGTCTGTTTATTGCACCTCTGCCATGAGGCTGGAGGAGCTACTGTAACACGTGTGACTTTCTATGCAGTGAATGAACCTTTGGAGCTGGGGAAAAGCCGTGCTTTGCAGCAGAAGAGGATTTTGCAAGCTGCTTTGAAGCAGGCAAGGAGATCCAAAGTTCTGAGCTGGGGAGAAAGCAGAAAGCAGCGTCTTGTTGCAAGCCCTATCTAGGGAGCCCCTCCCACTGCCTTTCCTTAGCACACTTCTCAGCTATGTGGCCAAAGACTGTCCAGTGCTTTTGGCTGGGTCTGTTCTTCAGCTGAGGCTGCAGCACTGAGAATATTTACCTTCTCCCTCTCTTCCCCATCATTCCTTTTTCTGCAGCTCTTTCCAGCAGCTAGTCTGTTTGGTGCATTGCCTCTGCCTTTTGGGGATCACCATCCTCTTTTTCCTGATCCCTTTCTTTCCAAATGTCTATTGTCAGCAAGCAATACTTACCGGAATGAAGCCCTGCGAAAACACACGGGATTTAACGTGGGCGAAAGCATTCAGGTGTGCTGACCGAGTTCTGTGCAGACTCAACCATCCATGACAGAGACCCTCCCTTCTCCTCCTAGGCTTTCCTTCCTCTCTGTCTTCGATCTCCCATGGGACTCCTTCAGAGCCCTTTGATATCAGCTCCTGATAGATGTGCAGTTGATCTTTCATGAGGTCAGGTATTCCTCTGGGCACACCTAAGAAAATTACAAGAAAAGAAATGAAAAAGAACAGGCTGGGGCGGTGAGATTTGGTCCTCTCTAGCAGCCCAAACAGAAATGGCCATGGAAGAGAAGAACCCTGCAGCCAGGTGGGAGGGGACCGTCTTGCTCCAGGCCAGTTAGAGTTGGCCAATCCTCCAAAGATTTCTCCATGCAATATTGAATGTCTGCATGGGAAGTTTGCTTCCATCTTCCTGTGGAAACACTGCTTCCTTCCTGGATCACCCTGATCCAGCTTCAATCTGCTTCAGCCACAGATTGGCAAGGTGCAGCAAAGGTCTTCAACAGTTGGTAAGTGGACCATCTTAGAGAGAGGGCAAGGAGGATGTGTGGATGAACCTCCAAAGAGAGATTTATTGCAACAGCTTGGGTGAAACCTGATGGGTGAAAAACCTTGCTGAGATTTAAGGTATCCATTTTATATCCATGCATCCCCAAACCAGCCTTTTTTAAAAAATGTAGATGGATTTGAAATGTATGCCTTAATTAATTAATGTCTCTTGAGAATTCCACCAAACAGGCTGAGCATTTGCCTCTACCTTTTCCCATGATGTTGTAAGGTCACAAATCAAACCCCCTGCAGCCCCTGAAAGGTCAAAAAACAAAGTTTGGCCCTGGCTGCAAGAACGTTTCCCTCTCTTGAAACAGTGTGCAAATTGTATTTCGAGTTTGCTGGCAAATACATGGTAACTGGATTTCCACAATACATTAAAATGGGGCTGGGTAGTTTTTGGTTAGCATCTTATAGCAAACCAGCCATTATCTTAGTGTGTTGTGCAAACTAAGCCATCACATTAACATGCTTATTTGTTTAGGCATTGTATCTTAAGTGAATACAGCAATTATATTTTGTTACCCTGGATTTAAGGTTAGTGTGATGTGCCAGCCCAGCTGCTGAAATCCTGGGGAAGGAAGAGGAGAACAGAGCTATCCGAGGGCTACTTTGGAAAAGCAGAGGCCAGGGAGTGGTTGAAATCTCCTCTCTCCAACCATTTCTTTCCTTTGTATCATATCCACTGGAAGTGAGTTTTTCTATTCAGAAATGGCCAGTGAGCTACCATGACAGGCCGCTGAGCAGAAGATGGAATGGATGAAAGTAAACAATGTGGTATTTGTTCAAGACACCCTCAGTTATTACCTTTTTAAAAATCACCGACTCTTTCTCTGGGGACCAGGATCAGAGTAGAACGTGCATGCTTGCTTGGCGTGCAGAGGTTCATATATTTACTCCCTAATATCTCCAGTTTAAAATAATTAGGCCTCTGCCTAAAATTCTGGAGAGCCACTTTTCCTTAAAGACAACCCTGTATTCAGCTCTCCTGTCTCCTCTCCACCAGCATTGTCAACATTTAGATTGTAAAGTTTTTGGAACAACTTTTCAATGAACCCTGAACCTTGACTAAGCGGAAGTGCACGCAGGATCGTGCGATGCTGCAGTTTGCTTTATCTTTGAGTTTCTGTTCCTATTAATGTCACCTAAAATACTATTGAGTTTTGGTACTGAAGCATTTATTTGCCAACAGAGATTCAATTATTTATTCATTGTTAACATACCCTCTTGCATTTTTTAATGGTCTGCATCTGCATGGTTGCTGCCTAGCCTGTCTCCTTGTTCCAGTCATCACTATATATTTATTTGTTCTGAAATTGGCTTGTTCTCTTGACATATAGAAAAAGCTTCTTCCGTGAGCTTCATTGCAGCTTTGTGGCTGATGGCCAGCTTGGATCCATTGTATAAATATGTATTTAATGCTACTGGGCAAACACAGAGATTGTGTTCGTTTTAGATTTATCTTGGATCTAATAAAACATGCAAGAAGAACAAGAGGGAAAAACAATATTAGAGGGATGAAGAGGAGGATTGGAATCCAAAGAAAGCAGAGTTTTCTCTTGCACTCATATATGCGTCATGTGTATGAGAAAGTTATCTCTCCAAGTATATTGTAGAGAAATGATTTTTTGTATGATCACAGATATCTGCATTGTTTTTGGTTGCTAATGGTTGTGGGGGATTAGAATGGTTGGATTGGAAAAGGTTTGGGTTCTAGTGTTTCTGCATGAAAGCAACAATATCAGAACAAGCTCCTTATTGTCCATCTGGACTAGCATTCTATTCTCACAGAGGCCAGCCAGATAAAAAAAAGATGTTCATATGTGGGTCTGTTATACCAGTTGTGGCAAATCCTGCTGGAATAAGAATATTGGGCTACATTCAGAAATGGAATGGTGTGTGTGTGTTTGTGTGACACCTTGGACCAGTGTCACACCTTGGACCAGTGTTACACAAAGCTGGCTGGGGGATTTAAGAAGTCCACACATCTTAAAGTTGCTAAGGTTGAAAAACACTGCCTTGGACCAACCACTAGGACACTTGTAATACGTAGTATTTACTCTTGCACAGAGAGCTGGACCATAAAGAAAGGTGAGCGCTGAAGAATTGATGCCTTTGAACTGTGGTGCTGGAGAAGACATTTAAGAGTCCCCTGGACTGCTAGGAAGTCAATCTTAAAGGAAATCAACCCTGACTGCTCATTGGAAGGATTGATAACGAAGCTCAAGCTCAGATACTTTGGTCACCTAATGCGAAGAGAGGACTCTTTGGAAAAGACCCTGATGCTGGGAAAGATTGAAGGCAAAAGAAGAAGAGGACGGCAGAGGATGAGATAGTTAGATAGCATCACTGAAGCAATGAGCATGAAACTGAGCAAACTCAGGGAGGCAGTGAAGGACAGGAAGGCCTGGCGCGATATGGTTCATGGGGTCACGAAGAGTCGGACACGACTTAACGACTGAACAACAACAACAACTCTTGCACAATATCTTCAGGCAGAGTAGATTGTTGTTGGATTAGACATAGTGCGGAGCTATCATTGCTTTAGTTAATTTTTTGCTATTTCTGAATATGAGATTGCCCAGCAACCAACTTAGATGACCAACTATGATTAGAGACCTTAATTTAAAACTCATCTGCAAACCATTGTATCCTAATTAGTTGGCTTAGTATCTGAGTTAATACATTTGTCAGTTTATAGTTAGGCTATTGTGTCATCCAAACAGCTGTTGCAGAAGTGAATTAATACTGGAACTGAATGCTGAGCCCAAAATATGGTTTAATTTCTTAACTGGGGATTGGGGGACATTCAGAAGACTAGACTTGCCAGCTCTTAACTCTTCTAAATCTATTTAAAGTGCAGTCAGGGTTAATCTAGACTATTTTGCTTAATGTTAGATCACTTTAGAGCCGTGTTTTTCAAACTTGGCAATTTTAAGATGTGTGGACTTCAACTTCCAGTATTCTTTGAAAACACTAGGAATTTTCAAAGTGAAACAGACTGTTGTCTGGAAACATCTCCCCATCTCCCAGATTCTGTGTATGGGGCAAGATAATTGTGTAATCAAAGCCTGTGGAAGCTTCCTTCTTAATTATACATTATGTAACAAGTTTTGCAAATAAAGAGGATTAAAAATAAATGCTGTCTTGGATGATGGGCTGACAAATGTACTTGAACTGCTTTGAAGTTGATAGGGCTGCTGTCTGAATGCTTGGAAAGGTTGGATTTTGTTGTCAAATTGGCTTTCAGTGAACTGTCGCAGTTTTATTGTGAAAGCCTATTCACTGGCCTGTGTGGCTACAAATGGTGAACAGAAAAGTTGGGAAATAAAGCCAAACAGCTGACCTAGAATAAACATTTCTGCTTTCATCTTTTATTACAAAACTTGATCAACCTGGCACCTGCCAGACACGTTGGACTGTAGCTCTCCCCAACTTCTGTCATGTTGGCCATCGATTATGAGGAACATACTCCAGGGCACTGTTACTTTAAGAAAGCCTGGTCAAGTAGCTTGAAGTGGGGTCAGTGATGAAACAAAGCCCAGTGATAAGAAAGCATCTGCGCGGTTGTTTTTCTTTCAAACTAATTTAACTGCATTGCCCGGACACTGCAAGAGAGAAACCCTAATTGGTTCATGTTTTCACCTGCTTGTTATTTAACTGTTCTCTGTTTCCAATCTTGCTTTCTCAAGGCGATGCTTGTTGTTCATGACACTGTTGCCCAGAAGAACTTTGACCCTGTTCTCCCACCATTGCCG
The DNA here is from genome assembly GCF_059951505.1 of Python bivittatus. Taxonomy (NCBI): domain Eukaryota; kingdom Metazoa; phylum Chordata; class Lepidosauria; order Squamata; family Pythonidae; genus Python; species Python bivittatus. Next base: position 13,433,311 of record NW_028277067.1, on the reverse strand, counting down.
GATAATATTGATGATGATTTTGATGAAGAATCAGTGAAAATAGTTCGTCTAGTAAAGAATAAAGAACCTTTGGTATGTACGTATGATGCAGGTAAGAACAAAAAGCTCATGGTGTTCCAGTTGGGATTGAAATAACTACTGTATGCATGAAGTACGGGACATTTTTCAGAAGCAAAAGTGATTGCAGAGGGTAAAAACAAAACGGAAATGGAGAAGCAAAGATGGTTCTGGAGGGATGACTCTCCTTGGCACTGCTGCCTACCTCCAGCATGATTAACAGCTTCTCTCCTACCCATAAAATGTCCATATTTTCATATTTGGATGACACAGTAAGCCAAACACCATCTGACTTAGTATGTTGTGTAAGCATGGTGGTTCTGTGAAGACGTATTTTGACTCTTGCGCTCTGAACTGGCTGCCGATCAGGTTGATTAGTGATTCCATTCTAGTGTGATGGGAGAGAAAGAAATCCTTCTTTTTCTCCACACTTCCCAAGCTGGTGGCTTCCCACTTCCAGACTATCACGGACTTTTTAATACAGGGAGTTTGTGAAATGTAAGGAAGTGGGTAGGAAAAGGTTACCTTACTTTGTTATAATCTTATCCCCAATTTACAATAGGTATCAAATGCAAAAACTGTAACACTTTCAGATGATAGACCTTCAGATCACATTACACCTAGGATAGGCAATTGGTGTCTTCCACATATATTGGAAATGTACTTTCATTAAGTCAAACCAACATAGTCAATGGCAAGGCATTGTGGGAACTGTAGTCTAACTCCTGTTGTGCCCTTATTCAGCACCAGTTGTTTTGGTTGTCTGTTAAAATATAGATGCAAGTTAAGATGTTATTAGGCTTTAAAGTTCTAAAATATTTGGAACTTGTTTATCTGATAAATCAGCTGTCTGAGCTTTAACCTCAGCGTATGAAACCCTGGGTTTTGCTCAAACATTCAGATGTGAGTAAAGAGAGCAAATCTATTTGTTAAAGTCTGTCATTTTCTTATTTCTCCTATGTTAAATTAATTTGAATGTATTTCTACATGTTCCCCATTTTTTAAAGTCTATTTGAGAATTTATGCACATTTTCTTGAGCATTTTCCCACTAGTATACATATTTTCTGTGTATTTGTCTTATATACAGTACGTGTTTTGCCAGCCATGTTCTTGATATAATTTAAGTTGTGTGGATGTTCCCATAATAAGTATATATGCATTTCTGTATGTCATTTTTGAGATGTGAATTCAGTTGCAGAATTTATAAAAATAATTTCTCTGGCTGACTGCATCCATGTTCAGGAACAGGATGGGGAAATATGAAATGATCAAAGTACAGATAGTCCTCGCTTAGCAACCACAATTGAGACCAGCAACTCTGTCACTAAGTAACATGGTCGCTAAACAAAACATCACGTGACTGCAGCAGACTTACGATGTCACTTCTGGTGTGGTCGTTAAGTGAATCACTGCAGGTCTTTACGTGAGACATCATGTGACTATGACTTGTGATTTTACTGTCGGCTTCTCCATTGACTCTACTTGTTGAAAGCTGGCTGTGAAGCATGCAAATTGTGATCATGTGACCACAGGACACTGCAATGGTCATAAACACTTGCCAGTTGCAAAGTGCCCAAATCTTGATCATGTGACTATGGGATGTTGCAGTGGTCATAAATGTGAGGACTGGTCATAAAGTTACTTTTTCAGTGCCATCGTAACTTCAAACAGTTGCTAAACAGGTCAGTCATTAAGTGAGGTCTATCTGTAGCATAAAAATGTGAACTGGATGAATTTCTCCCTGTCTCTAGCAGTAACATCAGGGAATACCAAGATCTCCAGGAATGTCCTGGCTTTGGAATTATGTATAGCCCTCTCTTTATGGGTTACAAGAACTATGTATTGCAGTTTGCACTGGTTAATTTTAGAGTACCGTGCTTTTATCTGCTGCTGGTATTTTATTCATTCTATTTCAATGAATTGTGTATTGAATATTGTTATGGTACGGTTATTTTTAAAAGATGATGTAATCAACTTTGTAAGGACTTTTATCCTGAAAAAGT